>NW_012116810.1:9333-13205 GCF_000951035.1 Colobus angolensis palliatus | reverse complement strand
ATAGATAAATTAATATATATAATAAATAATAAGCCCAGAACATAACCATTTTTATCTGGAAATGTTGTTTATGATAAAGTGACATTTTACATCTCAATAAATTGAGATGAAACAGGTGACTTTTTGGAATAAATAAAATAAAGTTAGATCTCTGTTTCTATCACTCTGCATCAGTTAGCCTTCTTTATATTGCAAGCAATTGATGATCCAGCCCAAACTGCCTTACTCAACAAAGGGCCCATTTAACTGAAAGATCCTGAAATAGAGCAGGCTTTAGGAATTGCTTGGAGTTGGTAGCTGAGTACTGACATGAAAGACATTGGGGTTTTTGTTTATTCACTTGTTTTATGTTTTCTTTTTCTGCCTCTTCATTCTGACATAGGCAGTGTCAGCTGCTTCCTAGGACTTCAATGGCTGCCGAAGTTGCCAAGCTCCAAATCTTCACACCAAACTGCCCCAAAGGAGAAAAATACTATCTTTTGGTAGCTCCCTTATATGAGAAGGAGAAACCCTCTCTTCCAGAAGACAGCCTCTCTTCCTGTCATTGGCTCAAACTGTCGGCTTGACATTCCCTAGCATGCAATGATTTGGTTTACACCTGAAACAATAATTGACTTATCTGAATAAATCTGTGTGAAAAGAGGGATGGAGGCCGGACCTGGTGGCTCATGCCTGTAATCCCAGCACTTTGGGAGGCAGAGGCGGGTGGATCACTTGAGGTCAGGAGTTCAAGAACGGCCTGGCCAACATGGTGAAACCCCGTTTCTACTAAAAAGACAAAAATTAGCCAGGCGTGATGATGCATGCCTGTAATCCCAGCTACCCCGGAGGCTGCAGCAGGAGAATCGCTTGAACCTGGGAGGGGGAGATTGCAGTGAGCCAAGATGGCGCCATTGCGCTGCAGCCTGGGTGACGGAGCAAGACTCCATCTCAAAAAAAAAAAACAAAAAAAGGATGGGAATTCCAGTTGATCTAAAACAGCAGGCCTCTCTTTTAGCGGTAAGGATGTTGTCAGTTTCAACCCACTACCCCAAACAAAAGAAATGCTTGTTACATAAAGGAGAGGAGGAAGAAACAGTCCTAATATCTACTATGACAATATATCAGAATAAATTCCGATGTGTTTTAGATCCAAATTGTTAAAAACAGAGAAACGGGATATTCCACTCTCAAGGAAGTAGAGCATAATTCTCACTCCTTAAGTGTGGGCTATACATAGAGACTTCCTTTAAAACAGTACAGTATGAAAAGGGGGAAGAAGAATAAGAGAGAAACATTCTCTCAGGTGATCAAGGTTAACCTCAGTGGCGTTAAGTCGCTTGATCATGTATACCTTTCATATGACACGATGGTCAGCCTGGGCAGCATGGTAAAACCCCATCTCTACCAAAAATACCAAAAAAAAAAAAAAAATTAGCTTGGAGTGGTGGAGTGCGCCTGTAGTCCCAGCTATTAAGAAGGCTAAGGTGGGAGAACTGCTTGAATCTGGGAAGCAGAGAATGCAGTGAGCCGAGATCGCACTACTGCCCTCCAGCCTGGGCAACAGAGCTAGACCCTGTCTTAAAACAAAACAAAACAAAACAAAAACCACGATGGGAAGGGCTTTTTACAAAAGCTCTGTGATCTTCCTCCCACAAACACAAAACTCCAGTCTTGTTATGAGAAAAACATTGGATGAATCTCAGTTGAGGCGTATTCTATAAAATATCTGACTAAAACTCTTCTAGGTTAATTATCAAAAACAAGAAAAGTCTGAGAAACTGTCACAGACCAGAGAAGGGCAAGGAAATGCTAGAACTAAATATAATGGGGTATCCCAAATGTATCAGGGACTCCGGGAACAGAAAAAGCACATTAGGTAAAACTAAGGAAATATGACCAATGTATGGTGTTCAGTTAATAATGTCAATACTGGTTCATTAATTATGACAAATGTATCGTGCTAATATAAGATGTTAATAAACAAGGGAGATTGGGTTTGAGGTATATGAGAACTCTGTACTATCTTCACATTTTTGTAAATGTAAAAATATTATAAAATTAAAATCTTATTTAAAAATTTTTAAACAAATTAGGCCAGGCACAGCAGTTCATGCCTGTAATCCTAGCGCTTTGGGAGACCAATGCAGGAAGATCACTTTAACTCAGGAGTTCGAGACCAACCTGGGCAACATAGGGAGACTCTGTCTCTACAAAAAAATACTTTAAAAAAAGCAAGGCATGATAGTGCATGCCTGTGGTCTCAGCCACTTGGGAGGCTGAGGTGGGAGGATCACTTTGGCTCAGGAGATAGAAACTGCATCGAGCTGTGATTGCACCACTGCACTCCAGCCTGGGTGACAGAGCAAAGCCTTCTCTCAAAAATAAATAAATAAATATCCCCAAATATAAAAGTTTTGGTACAGTATAGTGGAATATTTTTATAAACTTGAGATAGAAGACCTGATAAGCAAAATGTAAATACTCAAAAAACAGAAAGGAAAAGTTGAGCAGATTTGACTACATAAGAATTGAAGACTAGGCCAGGTGCGGTGACTCACACCTGTAATTCCATCATTTTGGGAGGCGAGTCAGGCAGATCACTTGAGGTCAGGGGTTGGAGACCAGCCTGGACAACATGGTGAAACCCCATCTCTACTAAAAATACAAAGCTGGGCGTGGTGGCTTGTGCCTATAATCCCAACTACTTGGGAGGCTGATGCAGGAGAATCACTTGAACCCAGAAGGCGGAGGTTGCAGAGAGCCAAGATTGTACCACTGCACTCCAGCTTGGGTGACAGAGCAAGACTCTATCTCAAACAAACAAACAAAAAGAATTGAAAAGTTCCATTACAGGAAAGCCAATAACCACAGTTAATAGATACCTACCTAAAGCCAGGCCCAGTGGCACATGCCCACAGTCCCAGCTACCGGGGAGGCTGAGGTGGGAGAATCACTTGAACTCAGGAGTTTGAAACCAGCCTGAGCAACAACATAACAAGACCCATCTCTAAACATTTTTTTTTAAAAAAAAGTTAATTAAAATAGGTATCCAACAGAATGAAATAAAAATATTTGCAATATATATAATAGATGAAAAAGAATTCATATGTAGAACACATAAACAGATAAAAGGAACTAATTAGGAAAAGATAGACTAGACAAATGGGCAAAAATCTAAACTGATAAATTTGTACACAAAACACAAATGGTTAGTAAACATGAAAAGATGTTCAACTTCACCAATAGTCAGGAAAATGCAAATGAAAGTAACAATGTTTTTAAGTCATCATGGGGAGGAGAAGAGGGAAGGAGAGGAAAAATAAAATTAGAAGGATAGTATGTAATTGACACTGGGAGCAACTTCTGTTTATCCCTTTGAAGAGCGTAAGATTAAAAATTGTATCCAGACAAAGTGGCTCATACCTATAATCCCAAAACTTTGGGATGCCGAGGTGGGAGGATTGCTTAAGTCCAGGATTTGGAGACCAGTGGGGTAACACAGAGAGATCCAATGTCTACAGAAAATTTAAAAATTAGCTAGGTGTGGTGGTGTACACCTGTAGTCTCAGCTACTTGGGAGGCTGAGGACAGAGGATCACTTGAGCCCAGAAAGTCAAGGCTGCAGTGAGCCATGAACATGCCACTGTGCTCCCAGCCTGAGTGACAGTGAGACCCTGTTTCAAAAAAAAAAAAAAAAAGAAAGAAAGAAAGAAAAAGAAAAGAAGGAAATTGTATAGCTGCTTTAAGACTTCAGGAAGCCCATGAAAGACAAGTTGTAGGCTGGGCATGGTGTCTCACGCCTGTAATCCCAGCACTTTGGGAGGCCCAGGCGGGCAGATCACTTGAAGTCAGGAGTTGGAGACCAGCCCGGCCAACATGGTGAAACTCTG
>NW_012116810.1:3118-9269 GCF_000951035.1 Colobus angolensis palliatus | reverse complement strand
GTGGTGGCGCATGCCTGTAATCCTGGCTACTTGGGAGGCTGAGGCAGGAGAATTGCTTGAACCCAGGAGGTGGAGGTTGCGGTGAGCCAAAAGATGTGCCACTGCCCTCCAGCCTAGGCAACAGAGCAAGATTGCCTCAAAAAAGAAAAGAAAAGAAGAAGAAGAAAAAAGACAAATTGTAAGCTATGCTGCAAAGCTTAACATAAAACTTAGTGAAGTAGAAACAAATTATTCCTACTTTTGTTTTGGAAAATATCTGTGTTTGTTTTTTGAAATCATCTCACCTCACTGCAACCTCTGCCTCCCGGGCTCAAGCAAGCCTTCCACCTGAAGCTCCAGAGTAGCTGGGACCACAATTGTGGGTGCCTTCACCACAACTGGCTAATTTGGGGGTTTTGTTTGTTTGTTTTTTGGTAGAGACAGGGTTTCACCATGTTGCCCAGGCTGGTTTTGAACTTCTGGCCTCAAACAATCTGCCCACCACAGCCTCCCAAAGTGCTATGATTACAGGCATGAGCCACCATGCCAGGCCAGGAAAATATCGATATGCTTCTTCGGTTGGGAAGGTGTTACCCAAAGCCTTGTTCTGTAATAAGGCAATATGTAAACAGGCAGCCGGAGTCAGAATTGTAAATGTATACTGTGTAAGTTCCAAATGTCTTTGGACCCTAGGAAGAGATTTAGTGACGTACTAAATAGAAGCAGAATTACATTTTACTACCATACTGTTGAAGCAGATTCAAGGAGATGTTAAATGGTCTTATGGCTAGGCATATTTTGAAACTTGTGTTAAATGTTATCTTTTCTTCAGACTCAATGCTGGCAATTAGTGGCTAATTAATCTTTATTCTAAGTTTGGGAAGCAGTTATTTTTATAGAAAAAAGTATAGTTGTGGAAAAGTTTAGGGAGCCTTAGTAGGAGAAAGCCTTGCCTTTGGCATGCAGCCATGTCCAAGCTCGACCTCTTACCTGAGGACACCACATGCTAGGGGTGATACCTAAAAAGAAACAATTTGCCTCATATGATTTAGTTGCAAAGTCATGACAAGGCCAGGCACAATGGCTCATGCCTGTAATCCCAGCACTTTGGGAGACTGAGGCAGGAGGATCATTTGAGCCCAGAACTTCAAGACCAGCCTGGGAAACACAGTGAGACCCTGTCTCTACAAACAAAAAAAGAAAAAAAAAAATTGAGATGGAGTCTTGCTCTGTTGCCCAGACTGGACTGCAGTGGCACGATCTCAGCTCACTGCAACCTCCACCTCCCGGGTTCAAGTGATTCTCCTGCCTCAGCCTCCCAAGCAGCTGGGACTACAGCTAATTTTTGTGGGACTTTTTGTTTGTTTGTTTTTTGTTTTTAGTAGAGATGGGATTTCGGTGTCTGGAGCTGCTGACCTCAGGTGATCCGCCCACCTGGGACTCCCAAAGTGCTGGGATTACAGGCATGAGCCACTGTGCCCAGCCAAAAAAAAATTTTTAATTAGCCAGGTGTGGTAGCACATGCCTGTGGTCCCAGCTACTCAGGAAGTTGAAATGAGAGGATCACTTGAGCCTGGGAGGTTGAGGTTGCATTTGAGCCCAGGAGGTTGTGCCACTGCTCGCAAAAGAGACCCTGTCTCAAAAATAATAATGATAAAGTCATGACAAGCATCAAATATGGATAGGGTTAATTTACATTTACTCCACCAATATAAGAATACTAGCAAAAGAGGAGGTCCCTTCAGGTTTCACAGAAACCATATTAATATTACTAACAGAAAGTACTGACATTTTATAGTAGGAATTTATAATAGGAAGTCATTCATACAATCATATAGGTTGAAACTATAAACATTTAAGAAGGGTTTGAGTATTATTATCATCATAGTTATCTCTAGTATTTTCACAGATTATAGATCCATCATGAGCTTTTTTTCTTTAAAGATAAAGAAATATCTAAATATTTTGGAATTGTTATAATGGTGAATAACCACTTTTTCCCCACGAAGCCCCATTTTAATCTTGAAGACTGCTTCTTCCTGGTCAATATTCTTATCACCACCACCACCACCACCATCATATCAACAACACTTACCCAATACTTACTCTGTGCTAAGAGCTTTATATGAATTTTCTTATTATTAAGTATTTGATTGTTTAAAAATGCAAATACTCGTGAATGCCATAACCAGTTTACTCAAGAGCGGTAACCATGAAGCAAAATCCTTTGGGAACAGAACACAAAATATAAACCTCCTGGATTGAAGGGAAGGGAAAGTGATATGAAAGATGGAAAACAAGGCTGGGTGCAGTGGCTCACGCCTGTAATCCCAGCACTTTGGGAGGCTGAGGCAGGCGGATCACTTGAGGCCAGGAGTTTGAGACCAGCTTGGCTAACATGGTGAAACTCCGTCTCTACTAAAAATACAAAAATTAGCCAGGCATGGTGGTGCTTGCCTGTAATCCCTGCTACTAGGGAGGCTGAGGCATGAGAATCGCATGAACCCAGGAGGGAGAGGTTGCAGTGAGCCAAGATCGCACAACTGTACTCCAGCCTGGGTGACAGAGCAGCCCTCTGTCAAAAAAAAAAAAAAAGAAAAAAGAAAAGAAAGATGGAAAACCCAACATGTTTGTTGTGTTTTTAACTGGCTCCTTTTTATAAAATGCCTCAGGGATAGTCATCAAAGAACCCATTGAATACCTAACAAGTGCAGAACAGTATCCTAAGTGATTTGATTAAATATTTGTTTTTTACTAGAAAAGTATAGTCTTCTGCAATGGTCTGAATGCTTGTGTCCACCCAAAATTCATATGTTGAAATCCTCACCCTCAAAGTGATGGCATTAAGAGGTGGAGCCCTTGGGAGGTGGTTAGGTCATGGAGGTAGAACCCTCATGAATAGGATTAGTGCCCTTGTAACAGAGGCCCCTCACCCCTTTCACCATGTGAGATCACAGCTAGAAGGCACAACTGATGAACAAGAAAGTGAACCCTCACCAAACACTGAATCTTCCTTGATCTTGTATTTCCCAGCCTCCAGAACTGTGAGAAATAAATTTCTCTTGTTTATGGTATTTTGTTATAGCAGCCTGAATGGACTGAGACATCTTCATTCAAGAAAACCTATGAAATTTAGAAAGTAGTAAGATAAGTAAAATAATATAATATCAATAGGTATATGTACACCAATAGGTATGCATACAAAACACAATTGTTTTGAATCTTTTGATTAAGCTTTTAATTAAATCTTGCCATTTTCAATTAACATTATATCATAAGCCATTTCCACGTTATTAGTCTTTGTAATCATTATCTTAATTGTTCACCATGCTTTATAATAATTTACCTGCTCTATTTAAAAAACTTACTTTGGGCTGGGCATGGTGGCTCATACCTATAATCCTAGCACTTTTGGAAGGCCAAGGTGGGAAGATTGCTTGAGCTCAGGAGTTCTTACTATTAGAGAATATGAGAGGAGGTCTCACTATGCTGCCCAGGCTGGTCAACATAGTGAGATCTCCTCTCTACAAAAAAATTTAAAAAATTAGCCAGACATGGTGGCACATACCTGTAGTCCTAGCTACTCAGGAGGCTGAAGCGAGAGGATGGCTTGAGCCTGGAAGATCAAGGCTGCAGTGAGCTGTGATTATACCACTAAACTCCAACCTGGGTGACAGAGCAAAACCTTGCCTCAAAAAAATATTTTGTGTCCAGTTTTTTACTATTATATACAATGTTACAATGTAGATCTTTGTACAGAATCTATTTTGTGTTTAGAATTATTTTCTGGTATAAATGTCCATAAACAAAATGACTGGGACAGCTCACATATGCAGTGCAAAACTTTTGATATGTTACTATCAAAAATGTCTTTCCAAGAGATATTTTCATATACTCATTTGGAAACATGTTTTTTTTTTTTTTTTTTTTTGAGATGGAGTCTTGCTCCATTGCCCAGGCTGGAGTGCAGTGGCATGATCTTGGCTCACTACAACTTGTCTCCCAGGTTCAAGCAATTCTCCTGCCTGAGCCTCCCAAGTAGCTGAGATTACAGTCACCTGCCACCACACCCGGCTAATTTTTGTATTTTTTGTAGAGATGGGGTTTAGCCATGCTGGCCAGGCTGGTCTCAAACTCCTGACCTCAAGTGATCCACCCACTTCAGCCTCCCAAAGTGCTGGGATTACAGGCATGAGCTACCATGACTGGCTTGGAAACATTAATTATTAAAGACTTTTTGGAGGATAATTTTGTAACATATTTCAGAATAAAAGTGCATATACAACTTGATTCGGCAATCCATTTCTAAAAATCTTTCCAACAAAAATTCTTACACATATACACAAACATGGATATACAAGAGTTTTGTTTTAGCACTCTTTGAATTAGGAAGAAGGTTGGAAACAACCTAAAGGGGAAATAAATTGTGTTATGGATATATATATATTATGTATATTATGTATATATGTATTTCATAAGATATATATATATTATGAAATATATAAAGCTGTTAAGAATGCAGCGGTTGTGTACTGTCATGGAAAGATCTCTCAGAGAGGTAAGTGAAGGAAAAGCTAATTAATGAACAACCAGAATTACTTCATTTATTTTTTTTAAATTAATGATTACAACTGAAGATGCATTTAAAAATTAAAATTTAATCTAATTAAAAATTTTTTTAAAAGATGCAAAAAAAAATAGGGATTACACAACTGTGGCTGAGACCACTAGTTGTCCCACTGAATCCATCTTCCCCTTCCTCCATAGTAATAAAGTACCAGTTAGCTGGCCACATTTCCTAGCTGTTCCTGTAGTGAGCATTGACCTTGTGATTAAATTCTGGCCAATGAGGTGTAAGCAGAAGTATTTGTGGCAATCCTGGGACTCTTCCTTAAGAAACCGCTGGTACATTTTATCAACTAATTCTCGAGAGCCTAAAATGGCAATTACTTATTCTCGTGGATCTGCGGGCAGCTGGGGCAACTGTGCTCCACATGCTTTAACTTTGGAGCCCAGGCTGAAGGGGCAGCTCACTCAGGAGTGCTCTTCTCATGACAACAGCAGCGTGGGCAGGAGGGCAAACAGAACCGTGGAGGTTCCTGAAGGCCTGGGCTTGGAACTGCCACTGACCACAGTAAGTCACATGGCCAATCCCAAACCCAAGAGGCAGGGAAGTGTGTCTATGATGAGGCCATGGCAAGATGTCAATGGAGATAGGGTAGAGAAGTAGGACAATTAAGGTCCATAATATACACTTTCCTTAAATGTATTAAGTTAATTTTCTAGGGTTACATGGTTACTATGTGTCAGAGCCAGGAATTCAAACCTACCTCTACTAGATCCAAAGCCCATGCTCTTTTAGTCACCACTGTGCACTTTTGTGTTTTTATTCTGTTTTCATTCTGGTAGAATAAATTGTCCCTCATTACTCAAGTTTTTATTTTTTTATTTTTATTTATTTACTTATTTATTTTTACAGAGTCTTGCCCTGTTGCCCAGGCTGGAGTGCAGTGGCATAATCTTGACCAACTGCAAGCTCCACCTCCAGGGTTTAAGTGATTCTCATGCTTCAGCCTCCCTAGTAGCTGGGATTACAAGGGTGCACCACCATACTCAGCTAAGTTTTGTATTTTTAGTAGAGTCAGAGTTTCACCATGTTGGCCAGGCTGGTCTTGAACTCCTGACCTCAAGTGATCCACCCAACTTGGCCTCCCAAAATGCTGGGATTACAGGCATGAGCCACCACACCCAGTCTTTAAAATCTTTTTCTTTGTTATTATAGTGTGTTTATGATTGCAAATAAACTTAAAATCATTTTGTCAAATTCCCAGAAATCAAACAAGTAAGAAAATAAACTAATAACAAATAAGAAAACAAACTGGAATTAGGCCGTGTGCAGTGGTTCACTCCTGTAATCCCAGCACTTTGGGAGGCCAAGGCGGGTGGATCTCAAGGTCAGGAGATCCAGACCATCCTGGCTAACATGGTGAAACCCCATCTCTACTAAAAATACAAAAAATTAGCCGGGTGTGGTGGCGGGCACCTGTAGTCCCAGCTACTCAGGATGCTGAGGCAGGAGAATGGTGTGAACTCAGGAGGCGGAGCTTGCAGTGAACCGAGATCACACCACTGCACTCCAGCCTGGGTGACAGAGCGAGACTCGGTCTCAAAA
>NW_012116810.1:2373-3068 GCF_000951035.1 Colobus angolensis palliatus | reverse complement strand
TTGTTTTGTTTTGTTTTGAGACAGAGTCTCGTTCTGTTGCCCAGGCTGGAGTGTAGTGGTGCGATCTTGACTTGCTGCCATCTCTGCCTGCCAGGTTCAGTTGATTCTCCTGCCTCAGCCTCCCAAGTAGCTGAGACTATAGGTGTGCGCCACCACACCCAGCTAATTTGTGTGTGTGTGTTTTTAGTAGAGATGGAGTTTCACAATGTTGGCCAGGCTGGTCTCAAACTCCTGGCCTCAAGTGATCAACCTGCTTCAGCCTTCCAAAGTGCTGGGATTACAGGTTTAAGCCACTGTGCCCGGCCACCAAAAAGTATTATGATGACACTTTAAATGATTTTTTTTTTAATCACAGTAAAGAAATAACTTCTTTTAAACTTTTTTTTTTTTTTTTTGAGACAGAGTCTTGCTCTGTCACCCAGGCTGGAGTGTAGTGGCGCGATCTCTGGCTCACTGCAGCCTCAACCTTGCAGGCTCAAGCAATCCTCATATCTCAGTTTCCTGAGTAGCTGGGACCACAGGAGTGTGCCACCACCCTCAGCTAATCTTTGTATTTTTTTGTAGAGATGATGTTTTGCTGTGTGCCCAGGCTGGTCTCGGACTTCTGGGCCCATGTGATCCACCCGCTTTGGCCTCCCAAACAAAGTGCTGGGATTACAGGCGTAAGACACTGTGCCCAGCCTTGGAAAATAGTT
>NW_012116810.1:0-2323 GCF_000951035.1 Colobus angolensis palliatus | reverse complement strand
ACTTCTGGGCCCATGTGATCCACCCGCTTTGGCCTCCCAAACAAAGTGCTGGGATTACAGGCGTAAGACACTGTGCCCAGCCTTGGAAAATAGTTTTGGGGGGATGCTCTTATTACATTTTCCCCAAACCATTCCTGGGGTTTCAAATGGTAATGAGTCCTCCAATTCTGCAGCAAGCACATAAAGGACAAGAGTAGCCGACAACATCTGCCTGGGATATTTGGCCAGAACTGTCCTTTTGCTAAGAGAAGATTTTTACACTGCAAGTGTTGCAGGGATTTGCTACACTAAATAAACAACTATTGGCGAAATTTTTGTGGGAATATATATTAAAAGCACTCAACTAAGAAAAGTGAAACACAATTTTAGATTGGGCTGAATTTGTCGATAAGGATGCACTTACCAAAAGTGCTGCATCCAAAGTGCTGGCTTAAGCAGTTGAGTGTCTAACTGAATTGGATAAGGCAAATCAGGCACCAACTTGGGCCCTCATTAAAAGATGCAGAGATGCCAAAAGTCTCTTGGCGTATATATGGGAAGGAAATTAAAGGCTCCATGAGATAGGAATGCTGGAATAGATTCATTACGAATGTCCTGCTTTGCACATACGTAACTGTTGCCTCAAGAATGACTGAGACTGCCGGATGCAGTGGCTCACGCCTGTAATCCCAACACTTTGGGAGGCCAAGATGGACAGATCACCTGAGGTCAGGAGTTCAAGACCAGGCTGGTGAACATGGTGAGACCCCCATTTCTATTAAAAATACAAAAAATTAGCCGGGCATGGTGGTTCATGCCTATAATCCCAACTACTTAGGAGGCTAAGTCCAGAGAGTCTCTTGAACCGGGGAGGTGGAGTTTCCAGTGAGCTGAGATCACACCACTGCACTCCAACCTGGGCAATAGAGTGAGACTCCATCTCAAAAAAAAAAAAAAAGAAGGACTGAGATGGAATTTCATCCATGACTTTGAGACCTGCACTGTTGAGGGGAATTTCAGCATCTTACAGAAAGAAAATATTCGTGACCTATTTTCTGAATGTTGGAAGTTGCTGGTGGGAAATACTGCAATTGAAATGCATTTGCTAGTTTCAATTTGCATAGGAGAATCTTGGGGGTATAGAGGTAAGATAGCGTTCCTCAACAGTCAGAGCCGAGCGTGCTTGATTATGACAATAGGCTATAAGACTAGCTTGGTAATCAGAATGAGTTCACCCTCAGAGATATCTGGCTATGCCTATCTGAACACAGAGTTTCCACAAAATTCTTACTTAATTTGTGTAACCAAAATAGACCAATGTGATCTGAGGCAAGACAGTAGAGAGTCATGACTCCTCATGCAATTTCCAGAGCTGAATTAACAAATTCATAGCACTTGCTTGAATGAAAGTCTAGGTACTGTGTTATAACAGCAAAGTTCCCTTTCTTTGACTATTACTCCTAGACAGTCCTAATGGGAATTTAATAGGGTAACTGTGTTTTAGGATGAGAGGAAATAAGGCTTTTTGGAAACTCTTAGATACCTGCTCTGGGCTACTAGCTAGTTCTGGTACACATAAATCACCAGGAATTACCTGTCAGAGTGAGGATGTACCTGGGTCACTTTGACTGGATCAAACTTTAAACTCACTCATTCTGTGGATTTTTTCAGTTCCTGTGTTGGATAAACATTCTCCACAAGTGGCAAAAATCCCCAGACTTTTTTCCTATGAAGTAAGAATTATTGTGATAGGAAGAACCAAATGGAAGACCCTGGGGTTTCTTCTCCCTATTAAAATGGTAAATCAAAGGCAAGGATATATCCCGGGGAGAATTTCAGATGTTAATGCCGCTGTTTGTGACCTATCCAATAGCTATTTTTACTTGCTAAACAAAATGCCTCTTTAAAGTTTATTTTATTTTAGAGGCAGGGTCTGTTCTGTCACCCAGGCTGGAGTGCAGTGGCAAAACCATAGCCTTGAACTCCTGGGTTTAAGTGATTCTCCCACCACAGCCTCCTGAGTAGCTAGGACAAATGTGCCACTGCACCTGGCTTAATTAATTCATTTTTTTAAAGAGGCGCAGTCCCATTTTGTTGGCTAGGCTGGACTTGAACTACTGGGCTCAAGCAATGATACTACTTCCACTTGGCCTCCCAAAGTGCTGGGATTACAGGTGTGAGCCACCACGCCCGGTGATTTGTTTTTCTAAGACCAGCCGAGCGAGCACAAAAGAACCAGCAGGTAGGCAAGTGTAGGAGCAAAACTGCAAGTTTATTTTGGTAACCTAAGGTGTGGGGAAGAAGTCTGTCGGCCTCCGGCAAAGAAGGCCGACAGAGTCCCCCC
>NW_012116809.1:3006-3714 GCF_000951035.1 Colobus angolensis palliatus | reverse complement strand
TCAAAAAAAAAAAAAAAAAAAAGAAAGGAAAACAAAGCCACAGCATTAAATAGCATCAATTCACATAGTGAGGAGGTTCCTTTCGGTTCTATTTCAATCTTTTGCATTATGGCCTCAGGCGTACATGCTCAGTGGGGTGCAACTGTATCCTGAACACTTTGCTAATCTTCCTTTTTAACAAATGGAGAAGATGTCTCAGGTTTAGAGAGCTGGGCAGGAGTTGGTGTATAGCCACAATTTAATAACATGCTACTGCTTTCACAGTGGTGTTTGTATGGATGAATACCTTTATGCCAGGGATGCTAGCAAGATGAAGTTTATTTTTTTTGAGACAGGCTGGAGTGCAGTGGCACAGTCACAGCTCAATGCAGCCTCCAACTCCTGGGCTCGGGCAATCCTCCTGCCTCAGCCTCCTGAGTAGGTGGGACCACAGGTGTGTGCCACCACAACTGGCTAATTTTTAAGGTTTTTTTTAGAGATAGGGACTCGCTGTGTTGCCCAGGCTGGTCTCAAGTCTCTGAGCGCAAGTGATCCTCTTACTTTGGCCTCGCAAAGTGTTGGGATTATAGGCGTGAGTGACTGTGCCCAGCCATGAAGTTTCTTTGAAAGAGAACCTGGGCTGGGTGCGGTGGCTCATGCCTGTAATCCCAGCACTTTGCGAGGCCAAGGCGGGTGGATCACTTGAGGCCAGAAATTCAAGACCAACCT
>NW_012116809.1:359-686 GCF_000951035.1 Colobus angolensis palliatus | reverse complement strand
CCCACAGTGTGGCCTGACTCCAAGGTGAGTGCCTGCTCCAATCCTCCCTGCCCTCAGGTCCTCCCCTCCCCCTGCGCCCCAGGGAGCCAGAGAGCCCGGCCAGTTGCAGGGCCTGACTGCACACACTCCTCACCACTCCGCATTTAGCCATTTATTCACCTGCTCATTGTTAATTTATTAGGGCAGAAAATATTTATTGAGCACCTACTGTGTGCCAGAGTGTGTGCTGGGCTCTGAAAATAGAGGATGATACTGTCTTTGCCTTCACGGGGCTCACAGTGAAGTTTTGGGGAAGACAATAATCAAATAAATAAGATTTTGGGTATT
>NW_012116809.1:0-299 GCF_000951035.1 Colobus angolensis palliatus | reverse complement strand
AAGAAAGAAAAACTGGGCCAGTTCCGGTTTATAGGTGCAGTGGTTCACGCTTGTAATCCCAGCACTTTGGGAGGCTGAGGTGGGAGGATTGCTTGGGCCTAGGAGTTTGAGACCAGCCTGGGCAACACAGCGAGACCCCCATCTCTACCAAAAAGGAAAAAGCTGGCTCAATGTGGTGGCTTGTGTCTATAATCCCAGTGCTTTGGGAGACCAAGGTGGGAAGATTGTTTGAGGCCAGAAGTTCCAGCTCAGCCCAGCCTGGGTAACACAGTGAGACCCCATTTCTAAAAAAAAAAAAA
>NW_012116808.1:10925-13211 GCF_000951035.1 Colobus angolensis palliatus | reverse complement strand
GAGCTGCTCCACATCTCTGTGCTGCTCATCCAGTCGTGGCTGGAGCCTGTGCAGTTCCTCAGGAGTGTGTTTGCCAACAGGCAGGTGTATGGCACCTCGGACAGCGACGTCTATGATCTCCTGAAAAGCCTAGAAGAAGGCATCCAAACGCTGATGGGGGTGAGGGTGGCGTCAGGGGTCCCCAACCCTGAAACCCCACTGGCTTCGAGGGCTGGGGGAGAGAAACACTGCTGCCCTCTTTGCAGCAGTCAGGCCCTGACCCAAGAGAACTCACCTTATTCTTCATTTCCCCTGGTGAATCCTCCAGGCCTTTCTCCCCTGGATGGGAGGGAGGAAAATGAATGAATGAGACAGGGGGGGAACAGTGACCAAGCGCTTGGCCTCTCCTTCTCTTCCTTCACTTTGCAGAGGCTGGAAGATGGTAGCCCCCGGACTGGGCAGATCTTCAAGCAGACCTACAGCAAGTTTGACACAAACTCGCACAATGATGACACACTGCTCAAGAACTACTGGCTGCTCCACTGTTTCAGGAAGGACATGAACAAGGTCGAGACATTCCTGCGCATGGTGCAGTGCCGCTCTGTGGAGGGCAGCTGTGGCTTCTAGGTGCCCGCATGGCATCCTGTGACCCCTTCCCAGTGCCTCTCCTGGCTCCGGAAGGTGCCACTCCAGTGCCCACCAGCCATGTCCTAATAAAATTAAGTTGTATCATTTTGTCTGACTAGGTGTCCTTCTATAACATTATGGGGTGGAAGGTGGGGGTATGGAGCAAGGGGCAGCTTGGGAAGATGACCTGTACGGCCTGCAGGGTCTATTGGGAACCAGGCCGCTGAAATATAAGACATTTGACTGTTCCTGGGCCAGAAGAAAGCTGACACATCACTGCAGTCTGTTACTCACTAAGGCCATTCCACCAGGTCAGTGGTCCCAGCTTGCTGGTCATAGCTCATTGGTCATCCCAGAGATGACTTGAAGGCATTTCTTCCTCCCCCACCGTCACCAGTAACACCAAACCTGGCCCTCCAGGAGCGGGAAGAAATGAAAACAAGATGGGCTATTAAGTGCAGAGGCAAAAACTCCCCAACAGGAGAGGACACAATGTCATAGAACTACTTCTGTGCAGAAGAATTTTAAGATGAATTTTCCTTAAGCCAAACTACTCTTGGGAAATGAGAACAATGCAAAAATGAGTTGGAGACATACAGAACCAGAGCATTTGAGATCTGAATTAGGACAAGGGAAGTGGCAGAGAGATTTTATTTGGGGTTGCAAATGCAGTGCCAACAGGTGCCAGGAAGATAACAATATGAGCAATGAGGGCTGGATGGGAGGGGATAAATCCCAGATGACATTCGCTTTCCTTTGGAGGATGCAACACAGAGGGGTGGGAAGAAGCACAACCTGCAGAACTCAAGCCCCTGCTGGGGTAGGATCCACCCAGCCTGTCACCATCAGGACTGCAGGGACAGGGCTTCCAGACCTTCTGATTCTTTGAGACAGCCAGGACATCCAGACTTTTACGTGAAATCTAACATTTAAACACTGGCAACACATATTGAAAACATTTTGAGGGCAAAAATTGATCCAAGCACACATGGTCTCCAAGCTGTCTGTGAGCAAGTTTGTTCTGAGAGATGTTGATTGGGGTAACTCGGTGTAAGGGAAAGAATCTGAAAGATTTGGGTTGTACGTCATTTGCTGCTCTTGAATAAATTACTTGACCAAGCTGAGATAATAATATGTTGCTTTACAAGGATTATGTGAGGATTAAATGCAATGATATAGTTGACATATTATACAGTACTCATGAAATTGTAGTTATTTCTGCATTGAATTTTCAGATGTTTTGTGTTTTCTGATGGAGTGTCTACATATGTGTCGTGAAACTATATCGTTTTCCTAATGACAATTAGGAAATAATAAGCACTAAAGAGTGGTGGTTAGCTCTTTATAGAGTTAAGAGTTTACTCTCCCAAGCACTTTGGCTAAGTGACTGGTGACCTATAAATCCATACTAAGATGCTCACAGGAACTCTAGTATCCAAAACTCATTCATAAAGTCAGGAATTATTTTGCAAAGCAAATAATCAACCCCCTAATTAATTCTTCTTAAGAAGTTCTGATTCTTATGTGCTATAATGAATTTTCTTGATAACGAGACCCACTTGTGTTCATTTTTGGCTATCTTACAGTTAATAACTCCGTCCTTGGGAAGTGGTTGAAAGCTGAAATAATCAAAACTCTAGAGCTGCTTCATTTCTCAGCTCAGACGCCATTCCTTCATCG
>NW_012116808.1:8095-8848 GCF_000951035.1 Colobus angolensis palliatus | reverse complement strand
AAAAACACAAAAAGTTAGCCGGGCGTTGTGGCGTGCGCCTGTAGTCCCAGCTACTCGGGAGGCTGAGGCAGGAGAACGGCGTGAACCTGGGAGGTGGAGCTTGCAGTGAGCCAAGATCACCCCACTGCACTCCAGCCTGTGCGACAGAGCCAGACTCCGTCTCAAAAAAAAAAAATGTATATAAAAATTAGCCAGGTGTAGTGGTGCACACCTGTATTCCCAGCTACTGAGGCACGAGAATCGCTCCAGCCCAGGAGGCAGAGTTGCACTAAGCTGATCATGCCACTGCACTCCAGCTGGGTAGCTGAGCAAGATTCTGTCTCAAAAATAATAATAAAGATGATAAACTTTTGGAGCATTAAAGTCCACTCTTCCTCTGGAGATAATCAAGGTAGCTGTAACTTAAGCGTGAGCTGATTGTTACAATGTTCAGAAACAATATGATCAAAACCATTTAGGGGTTGGGGCCTCCTCCTATAGACAATGAAGGCAGCTACCCTCAGAAACTCTATCATGCTGGAAGAGAGATACGAGACCCTTCCTGCTTTAAGAATCAATGAAGCTGGGCGTGGTGGCTCAGCCTGAAATCCCAGCACTTTGGGAGGTGGGCAGATCACCTGAGGTCAGGAGTTTGAGAACAGCCTGGCCAACATAATGAAACCCTGTCTCTCTCTACTAGTAACACAAAAATTAGCCGGGCGTAGTGGCGCACACCTGTAATCCCAGCTACTCCAGAGGCTGAGGCAAGAAAAT
>NW_012116808.1:0-533 GCF_000951035.1 Colobus angolensis palliatus | reverse complement strand
AAAAAAAAAAAAAAAAAAAAATCAGAAAACCATGAAATATGAGCTGCATTTCTAAGATGTGCCTGAATTTAGTATGATGTTTAAGAGAAAAGGGCAGTGGGAAGCATGACGAAAGGACAGATTATTATTATTATTTTTTTTTTGTATCTAAGAGTGGACTGATGATGCACCTGGCAAGGCACAAGAGGCCTTCTTACAAATCAAACACTGAGACTGAGATTCTTAATGACTAGAGTGAGCTCAAAAGAGAAAGGTGGCTGGGCGCAGTGGCCCACACCTGTAATCTCCGAACTTTGGGAGGCCAAGGTGGGCAGATCACTTGAGGTCGGGAGTATGAGACCAGCCTGGGCTACATAGTGAAACCACATCTCCAAGAAAAATACAAAAATCAAACAGGTGTGGTGGTGTGCACCTGTAATCCCAGCTCCTGGGGAGGCTGAGGCAGGAGAATCGCCTGAACCTGGGAGGCTGAAGTTGCAGTGAGCCAAGATCGCATCATTGCACTCCAGCCTAGGCAACAAGAGTGAGACTCC
>NW_012116807.1:6716-7921 GCF_000951035.1 Colobus angolensis palliatus | reverse complement strand
GCTAATTTGTTTTTTGCATTTTTAGTAGAGATGGGGTTTCACCGTGTTAGCCAGGATGGTCTCGATCTCCTGACCTCATGATCTGCCCACCTCGGCCTCCCAAAGTGCTGGGATTACAGGCGTGAGCCACCGCGCCCGGCCTCTCAATTTGGTTTTTAAAGAAACTCTGTCCAGGTTGTGATGACTCACATTTGTAACTTTAGTACTTTGGGAGGCTTAGGTGGGAGGATTGCCCAGGAGTTCAAGACCAGCCTGGGCAACATAGGGATACCCAGTATTCCTAAAAATAATAATACAGAAATTAGCCAGGTGTGATGGTGGGCACTTGTGATCCTAGCTACTTGGGAGGCTGAGGCTGAAGGATCAGTTGAGCCTGGGAGGTCAAGGTTGCAGTGAGCTGAGATTGCACAGCTGCACTCCAGCCTGGGCAACCAAGTGAGACCCTGATTAAAAAAAAAATAGTGCTTAGTGCCACATGCCAGGAACCACAATGACAACAAGTCAGAAGTGTGTTGAGTCAGGGCCCACCAAGAGTTAGCAGGGAGTCTGACCCTGGGGACCCTGCCCTTTTCCAGAAGGTGGAGGTACAGAGGAGCTCATAAGAATCACAGCTTCTTACCATGGCCCTGAACCCACTCACATCAGCAGCTCTCTGCACAGCCAACCGGACAGCTCGCACCAATAAATTAAACCTTATTTTTTGCCGGGCGCAGTGACTTATGCCTGTAATCCCAGCATTTTAGGAGACCAAAGTGTGAAGATCATTTGAGGCCAGAAGTTCAAGACCAGCCTAGGCAATATAGTGAGACCGTGCCTCTACAGAAAATGAGGTGGGAGTGGTGGCATGTGCCTCTGGTCCCAGTTACTCAGGAGGCTGAAGCAGAAGAATCTCTTTAGCTCAGGAGGTTGAGGCTGCAGTGGACTACCACACAACTGCACTCCAGCCACGAGGACAAAGCAAGACCTTGTCTCATAACAAAACAAAAGAAGCAAGCCAGCAGGTCTAATCCAGACTTAAGAGGAACGTATTGTCCAGGAACACTGGCTTACACCTGTGATTCCAGCATTTTGGGAGGCTGAGTTTGGTGGATCAAGTGAGATCAAGAGTTCAAGACCAGCCTGGCCAACATGGTAAAACCCCATCTCTACTAAACATACAAAAATTAGCTGGGCATGGTAATGGGTGCCTGTAATCCCAACTACTC
>NW_012116807.1:2544-3671 GCF_000951035.1 Colobus angolensis palliatus | reverse complement strand
AACTAAAAGACTAAAGAGCCACAGAGAAGAAAATACATTTGCAGCACCCACAACTCTGAAAGGACTTATGTCAATAATATACAAACTCCAGCCAATCGATAAAGAAAAGACAACCCAGTAGAAACACAGGAAAACATTTGGAACAGATGCTTCACAAAAGAGAATCATTAAATGACCAGTAAACATGAAAAACTGTTCAGCCTCATTAATAAATCAGAAAATGCACATTAAAACCATAATGAGGTACCACTACAAACCCACCAGAATTACTACAATTAAAAGAGTCAAGAAGATTGTGGAACAACAAGACTATATATTTAATCTTGCTTTTAAATGTCTCTCTCTAAATATAAATGTGCACCCAGAGACATCTAAAAACAATGGGCATGACAGCATTATTTGTAATAGCCCAGGTTGAAACAACCCAATGTCCATTCGCAGTTGAAGGACTAAATAAACTGTGGTATATCACAGAAGGGCACAGTACATAGTAATGAAAAAAAAGAAACCACAGCTATATATAACAGTGTAAATGAATCTCATAAGCATAATGTTGAGCAAAAGAAGCCCAACACAAAAGCATGCAAACAGCATAATTCCATTTATATAAGGTTAAAAACTAAAACAAAAACAAAGCCAGTTAAGGGGATCTACAGTGTTAGAAGTCAGGATGGGGGTTCCCTTGAGGAGGAAAGAGAAGACAGTGTTTGGGAAGGGCTGTGGGGGGATTCTGGGGTGCTGTCAATGTTGTGTTTCTTGACTTGTGGGTTACAAATGTATATTTTGTGCTGGGTGCAGTGGCTGATGCCTGTGATCCCAGCAATTTGGGAGGCGGAGGCGGGTGGATCACCTGAGGTTAGGAATTCGAAACCAGCCTGGCCAAAGTAGTGAAACGCCCTCTCTACTAAAAATACAAAAACTTAGCCGGGCATGGTGGCAGGCGCCTGTAATCCCAGCTACTTGGGAGGCTGAGGCAAGAGAATGGCTTGAACTTGGGAGGTGGCGGTTGCAGTGAGCTGAGACTACACCACTGCACTCATCCTGGGCAACAAGAGCAAAACTCTATCTCAAAAACAACAAAAAAAAGTGTATTATGTGATGAATTCGTGTGATCTATATATTTTTGA
>NW_012116807.1:0-1518 GCF_000951035.1 Colobus angolensis palliatus | reverse complement strand
GCAGTGTAAATGTACCACATTTTCTTCATCCAGTCCACCATTGATGGGCATCTAAGTTGACTCCATGTCTTTATTAGCGTGAATAGTGCTGGGATAAACATACAAGTGAATGTGCCTTTTTGGTAGAATGATTTATTTTCTTTTGGGTATATACCAAGTAATGAGATTGCTGGGTAAATGGTAGTCCTAGGCAGATTGCTTGAGGCCAGGAGTTTGCAACCAGACTGGGCAACATGGCAAAATCCAGTTTCTACTAAAAATACAAAGAAATTAGCTGGGCATGGTGGCACATGCCTGTAGCCTCAGCCACTTGGGAGGCCAAGATGGGAGAATCACTTGAACCCAAGAGAAGCAGGTTTCAGTGAGCTGAGATCACACCACTGCACTCCAGCCTGGGTGACAGAACAGGACTCTGTCTCAAAAAACAAACAAACAAACAAACAAAAAGACAATGTGAGAATACTGAAAGCACAGAGAAAAGAGCAACTCTCACAGACAAGGGATCTGGATAACCTTAGCAGCTGATTTCTCAGCAGAAACCTTGAAGGCTATAGGCAGTGGATTATATATTTAAAATAATGAAGAAACCTGTCAACTGAGAGATCTACAGCTGGAAAACTTGTCCTTCAAAAATGAGGGAGAAATTAAGACATTTCCAGATTTTTTTTTTTAAAGCTGAAAAAAATCCATTTATCTCTAAATCTGCCATACAAGAAGTGTTAAAGTCCTTCAGGTTGAAATAAATGAGCTCTAGGCAGTAACTATATAAGCAAATAAGCAAGCTATATGAATCTATAAAGCTCTCTGGTAAATACATAAACAAACATAAAAACAGTATTACTGTAATTTTGGTTTGTAATTGCTTTTTATTTTCTACAGGATTTAAAAGAAAAATGCATAAATTGTAATTATAAATCTGTTAGGTGGTATACAGTGAATAAAGATATAATTTGTTACATCAATAACATAAAAACAGTAGAGCTATATAGCAGTAGAATTTTGGTATGTGATTGAACTTAAGTTGAAATAAATTCTAATTAGAATGGTATAACTCTAGGATGTTATGTGTAATTCTCATAGTAACCAAAAATGAAATATACATGGAACATAAACAAAAGAAAATGAGAATGGAACCAAAATGTGTCACTACCAAAAAAAAATCAACTAAAGATAAAAGAACTAAATAATTGAGAAAATAGCAAAAATCAGTAACTCTGACTTATAAAAACCTTCCATGCTACATAAATCTGGAAACTGTTTCACATAAACCTGGAGCTGAAAGAGACAAATATTTACTTATAAAGTTAAAAGTTATATAGGAAACAAACACTAATTTATTTTAGAAAAAATTATGAAAAGAGTAAAAATATGCCTTATACTATTATAACATCATGTTTTATAGCTCTGGGAAAATAGAAAATAAAATGTTCTGTTACCATGAATCTTTCTGTGCCCCCCAAAAATCCTATGGATTATATCATTATTACCTAAAAAGTCTATTCTCAAATGCAGCAGAGT
>NW_012116806.1:10012-10834 GCF_000951035.1 Colobus angolensis palliatus | reverse complement strand
GTGTACCACCACACCCGGCTAATTTTTGTATTTTTAGTAGAGATGGGGTTTTACCATGTTAGCCAGGCTGGTCTCGAACTCCTGACCTCAGATGATCTGCCCGCCTTGGCCTCCCAAAGTGCTGTTATTACAGGCATGAGCCACTGTGCCTGGCCGGATGATGGCTACTTAAATCATTTTTCAGTTTTCGCTTACCACTATCATTCTTGACTGTTTCTATTCTGTCCTAAAGTACTGTTAGTATGCAATTAATTTTGATTACCCTTTTTACTTGTTATTTGTCTACCTATATCTTGTATCCCTCATTCTCACTGTAAGCTCCTTGAGGGCAGGTACTTCTTTTTATGTATACTTCTGGTACTCAAATGCTTGCAGAATTGAGTTGAATTTGTAGTTAAAGGATCTAAGATGATCATTTTCCCACTCAAACTGAGTGAAAAAAGTGTTTATTGTTGCAGAAAGCATCTGGATGTAGGTATTGAATGCTGGTGGTGCATGTATGAATACTTATGTCTGCTCTTCAGGTGCTCACGGTCCACTGGGGGAGAAAAACACAGATAAACTTAGTGTACAACTTATTCTATACTGCACATGTGCAGAGTGCCGTGGGTGTGTAGATAAAGTTGATATTTCAGCTGAATCTTGGAGGGTGAGCAGGTGTTCAGAAGATAGACTTAGTGGCCGGGTGCGGTGGCTCACGCCTGTAACCCCAGCACTTTGGGAGGCCAAGGCAGGCGGATCACCTGAGGTCAGGAGATCGAGACCATCCTGGCCAACATGGTGAAACCCCGTCTCTACTAAAAATACAAAAATTAGCCTGGC
>NW_012116806.1:5897-6472 GCF_000951035.1 Colobus angolensis palliatus | reverse complement strand
TTTTTTGAGACTGAGTCTCCCTCTGTTGCCCAGGCTGGAGTGCAGTGGCGTGATCTCAGCTCACAGAAAGCTCTGCCTCTCGGGTTCACCCTGCCTCAGCCTCCTGAGTAGCTGGGACTACAGGCGCCTGCCACCACGCCCGGTTAATTTTTTGTATTTTTAGGCAGGGTTTTGCTGTGTTAGCCAGGATGGTCTCAATCTCCTGAGCCGCCTCGGCCACCCAAAGTGCTGGGATTACAGGTGTGACGGGTGTGAGCTACCGCACCAGGCCTGTATATATTGATTTCAACACGAGTTCCTGTATGGTTCCCTTAGCCAGGGTCATGATGCGATTCCCTGGGTATAGGTTAAGTTGTGGTGTCTAAAGCCTAAGTCCTTTGGCTTTAAAAAGTATCTGCCAAGATTTCCTAGATGCTAAGGTTTTCCAAAGTTCTTTTTTTTTGAGACAGAGTCTCGCGCTCTGTCGCCCAGGCTGGAGTGCAGTGGCCGGATCTCAGCTCACGGCAAGCTCCGCCTCCCAGGTTTACGCCATTCTCCTGCCTCAGCCTCCCGAGTAGCTGGGAGTACAGGCGCCC
>NW_012116806.1:0-557 GCF_000951035.1 Colobus angolensis palliatus | reverse complement strand
TTGCCCCTATTTCCAGACATTATGGTCACCCTGTAGTTTCTAATCTCTATAAATGTTTAGAGCATGCCTCTTCTTTCTTCCTTTCCCCACCCTCTTTTCCTTTCCTCTTGCCCTTTCCTAATGTCTGTTTTTTTTGTTTGTTCGTTTTGTTTTTTTTGAGACGGAGTCTCACTCTTACCCAGGCTGGAGTGCAGTGGCACGATCTCGGCTCACTGCAATTTCCGCCTCCCTGGTTCAAGTGATTCCCCTGCCTCAGCCTCCTGAGTAGCTGGGATTACAGGCGCGTGTCACCATGCCCGGCTAAGTTTTGTATTTTTAGTAGAGACAGGGTTTCATCATGTTGGTCAGGCTGATCTTGAACTCCTGACCTCGTGATCTGCCTGCCTCGGCCTCCCAAAGTGCTGGGATTACAAGCGTGAGCCACCGCGCCTGGCCTCCTAATATCTGTTTCTATTGGCTGCTTGATCTTAGTCTTTAATGTTCATCCTTAAGCTTGCTTCTCTCTGCAGACTACTGATTCAGCCTCTTGCATTTTCTTTCAACTTGGGCCAAAAAAC
>NW_012116805.1:13502-14790 GCF_000951035.1 Colobus angolensis palliatus | reverse complement strand
TTTTTTTTTTTTTTTTTTTTGAGATGGAGTTTCACTCTTGTTGCCCAGGCTGGAGTGCAATGGCATGATCTCAGTTCACTGCAACCTCTGCCTCCTGGGTTCAAGCGATTCTCCTGCCTCAGCCTCCCGAGTAGCTGGGATTACAGGTGTGTGCCACCACGCCCGACTAATTTTGTATTTTTACTAGAGACGGGGGTTTCACCATGTTGGCCAGGCTGGTCTCGAACTCCTGACCTCAGATGATCCACCCTCCTCAGCCTCCCAAAGTGCTGGGATTACAGGCATGAGCCACTGCGCCTGGTCTGTTTTTTCTTTTTCTTTTGCTTTTTTTTTTTTTTTTTAAACAGAGTCTCTCTGTTAAAAAGATCACAGTGACGTGATCTCGGCTCACTGCACCCTCCACCTCCCGGGTTCAAGAGATTATCCCGCTTCAGCCTCCTGAGTAGCTGGGACTACAGGTGCGCACCACCATGCCCGGCTGTCACCTGGTTGTTTGATGATCAAAGTAATGTGCATGCAGCCTTGGGACAGTGTCTGCTGTAGGATTATTGTTGCAGTGACCCATTTGTCCAAGGCTGGGACGGATGCCCTGGAGCATCCCCAACAGAGGAGGTTTCGGTTTTGGTTTTATTTTGATTTTTGAGACAGGGTTTTGTTCTGTCGCCCAGGCTGGAGTGCTGTGGCGCAATCATAGCTCACTGCAGTCTCGACCTCATGGGCTCAAGCGATCCTCCCACCTCAGCCTCCCAAAGTGCTGGAATTACAGATGAGAACCACCGTGCGTGGCCCAGAGGAGGTCTTTTCCCAAGTCTCCAATGCCATGGACATGCCCTTGGCCTACAGCCAATCCCTGGTCCCTCACCCCAGTCATGGTGGTCCTTAAAGCTCTCTGCCAGTGTTTCCTGGCCCTCCTACCTGAGTACAGGAGAGGGTTCCTCCTGTGGTTGGTAGGGCCATGTGATGAGTTCTTGCTAATGGAGTGTGCACCATGTAATGTGCCACTTTGGGGCCAGAGCATTTATTATTATTTTTGAGATGGAGTCTCGCTCTGTCACTCAGGCTGGAGTGCAACGGCACAATCTCGGTTCACCGCAACCTTCACCTCCCAGGTTCAAGAGATTCTCCCACCTCATCCTCCCGAGTAGCTGGGATTACAAGCATCTGCCATCATGCCTGGCTATTTTTATATTTTTGTAGAGACAGGGTTTCACCATGTTGGCCAGGCTGGTCTCGAACTCCTGACCTCAGGTGATCTGCCTGCCTCAGCCTCCCAAAGTGCTGGGATTAC
>NW_012116805.1:6871-7422 GCF_000951035.1 Colobus angolensis palliatus | reverse complement strand
CCGCCACCATACCCGGCTAATTTTTTGTATTTTTATTAGAGACGGGGTTTCACTATGTTGGCCAGGCTGGTCTTGAACTCCTGACCTCATGATCCCCACCCACCTTGGCCTCCCAAAGTGCTGGGATTACAGGAGTGATATACCACGCCTGGCCTCCTCAGCCTCTTGCATCGCTGAGACTACAAGAGTGTGCCACCACATTTGGCTAATCTTAATTTTTTTTTTTTTTTTTTTTGTCTTGCTATGTTGCCCAAGCTGGTCTTAAATTCCTGACTTGAAATGATCCTTGTACCTCAGCCTCCCAAACTTCTTGGATTACAGGTGTGAGCCACTGAATCTCTGTACCTGGCTCTTGACATCAACCTATAACAGTTTTTCTTCCCTCATGGGGAGCAGCTGGAATTCGTGGCTATGTTTACTGTCTACTATAGCCAAGTGAGGTGCCCTCAGTCTCTGTGGCCCCTTCTCAGAGACAGAGAAAGAAGAAAACATGACATTTCCTATTAAAAGTTACTTTATCAGCCTGAGCAACATAGGGAGACCCTGTCTTT
>NW_012116805.1:0-992 GCF_000951035.1 Colobus angolensis palliatus | reverse complement strand
AAAAAAAAAAAAAAAAGAGATAGTGTCTCACTATGTTGCCCAAGCTGGTCTCAAACCCCTGGCCTCATATGATTACAGGTGTGAGTCACAGTACCTCGCCCATAGAATTCATTCTATTCATTTATTTTGAGATGGAGTTTTTGCTCTGTTGCCCAGGCTGGAGTGCAATAGTGCGATCTCGGCTCACTGCAACCTCTGCCTCCTGGGTTCAAGTGATTTTCCTGCCTCAGCTTTCCGAGTAGCTGGGATTACAGGAGCCCATCACCACGCCTGGTTAATTTTCCATACAGTTAATTCTAACAATGTGATTTATAGTTGGGGTCTTGAGCCACGTGGTATCAGTTTGACCTTTTGAGGGAATGGAGACTGAGTAACTATGGTCAGCCGTGCCTGCATGACAAACTCTCAGTAAAAACCCTGGGGCACCAAGGCTCAGGTGAGCTTCCCTGGTTGGCAGTACACAGTGCGTGTTGTCACACATTGCAAGGAGAATTAAGTGTTGTCTGCACAACTCCACTGGGAGCAGACAACTGGAAGCTCATGCCTGGTGTCTTCTGGACCCTTCCCCAGATCCCCTTCCTTTGCACATTTTATGTTTTTGGATTTTGTTTGTTTGTTTGAGACAGAGTCTTGCTCTGTCACCCAGACTGGAGTGCAGTGGCACGATCTCGGCTTAATGTAGCTCTGTCTCCTGGGTTCAAGGGATGCTCGTGCCTCAGACTCTGGAGTAGCCGGGACTACAGGCATGTGCCACCGCACCCGACTAATTTTTTTTTTTTTTTGATACACAGTTTTGCTCTTGTCACCCAGGTTGGAGCGCAATGGCACGGTCTCAGCTCACTGCAACCTCCACCTCCCAGGTTCATGTGATTCTCCTGCCTTAGCCTCCTGAGTAGCTGGGATTACAGGAGTCTGGCACCATGCCTAATTTTTTGTTTTGTATTTTTAGTAGAGATGGGGTTTCACCATGTTGGCCAGGCTGGTCTCGAACT
>NW_012116804.1:12207-13634 GCF_000951035.1 Colobus angolensis palliatus | reverse complement strand
AGTACTATGCTGGTTTGGTTACTGTAAGGTGTAAGGAAGGGATCCAGTTGCAGTTTTCTTCACATGGCTAGCCAGTTTTCCCAACACCATTTATTGAATGGGGAATTCTTTCCCTAATTACTTGTTTTTGTCAGGTTTGTTAAAGATCAGATGGTTGTAGATGTGTAGTGCTATTTCTGAGGCCTCTGTTCTGTTCCATTGGTCTATATAACCAGTTCCATACTGTTTTGGTTATGTTCTTGTAGTATAGTTTGAAGTCAGGTAGCATGATGCCTGCAGTTTTGTTCTTTTTGCTTAGGATTATTTTGGATATACTGGCTTTTTTTTGGATCCACATCAAGTTTAAAGTAGTTTTTTTTTTTTTCTAATTCTGTGAGAAATGTCAATGGTAATTTGATGTGAATAGTTTTGAATATATAAATTACCTTGGGCAGCATGGCCATTTTTACAATATTGACTCTTTTTATCCATGAGGATGGAAAGTTTTTCCATTTGTTTGTGTCCTCTCTTAATTCCTTCAACAGTGGTTTCTATTTTTCCTTGAAGAGGTCCTTCACGTCCTTTGTTAGGCATATTCCCAGGTGTTTTATTCTCTTTGTTGCAATTGTGAATGGGAATTTATTCATGAGTTGGCTCTCTGCTTGTGTATTATTGGTGCACAGGAATTCCTGTGATTTTTGCATATTGATTTTTGCATCCTGAGGGTTTGCTGAAGTTGCTTATCAGCTTAAGGAATTTTGGAACTAAGATGAAGGGGTTTTCTAAACATAGAATTATGTCATCTGCAAACAGAGGCAATTTAACTTCCTCTATTCCTGTTTGAATACCCTTTATTTCTTTCTCTTGCCCGATTGCCCTAGTTCACATTTAAATCCACCATCTTACTCTCTCTATATATATTTTATTTTCTAACTTTTAAAAAAAATTATACTTTAAGTTCTGGGGTACATGTGCACAATGGGCAGGTTTGTTACATATGTATTCATGTGCCATGTTGATGTGCTGCATCCGTTAACTCGTCATTTACATTAGGTATATCTCCTAATGCTATCCTTTGCCCCTCCCCCACCCAACGACAAGCCTTAGTGTGTGATGTTCCCCTTCCTGTGTCCAAGTGTTCTCACTCTTCAATTTCCACCTATGAATGAGAACATATGATGTTTGGTTTTCTGTCCTTAACCTGTTTTATGTTTCTTTGCTTTTTAACTGTTTTTGAAGTATTTTAAATCATTTCTCGTCTTACTAATTATTTGGTAAAGTGTTTTTAATGTATTTCCTTAGCTGGTACTACCTTACATCATAATAATATTTGTAGGGCTAGTAGACTCTGAACTGATGGTAGCTGGTCTAGACATAGCATTTTCCAAATTATTTCCTTTGGATTATGGATAAATTAAGTATTACATATTTATTTTTATCAATATTAA
>NW_012116804.1:4491-5522 GCF_000951035.1 Colobus angolensis palliatus | reverse complement strand
AACTGTAACCAATCCCAAAGCAGAATGATCTTTGTCTAATTTTTAATAAATGAGACATTAATAATTGGTTTAATGAAAATAGCTACATATTGAATGAAGTTAGATTTTCATAACTTCTAATCTTGCAGCCTTAATCAATCTAGTCCACAGGCAATAAGGTTTGTTTTGGGAAAAGACTGTTATCATTTTATATTTCAAAGTTAAACTGTAAACTAAGTTCCTCCCTAAGTTAGTTTGGCCTACACCCAGAAATGAACATGGACAGCTGGGAGGTCAAAAGGAAGGTGGATTTAGTTAGGTTAGATACTTTTCATTGTCTCAGTTATAATTTTGCAATGGCAATTCCATAAATTTAAATGATAACTACCACAGTTTTCATAAATAATCTAGGTAAATGACTAAATAAAGTAATTAGGTAAATGTGATGGGAAAAATACTTGTAGACAAACTCATAATTTAGAATCTAAAGTTATATTAACTTAAATAATAGATATTTCATTGTTTGGGTAATTTCCAAAAAAAAACTGGTAGGAAAACACTCTTTCTAAAAAATTGTGTGTATTTTTTTAAAAAGGTGAAGATTATCTAACTCATAAGCTTATTTAAATCAAAGCTTATTTAAAAGTTATGTATAAAACAAGGTAAAAAAGGAAGCAGGAAATAGGAGAGATGTAAAGAAAATTATAAAAATAAAAAGCTTTTTGTCTTTGTAAAATGCTTGAAGAGAAATAATTTTATATGAGCAAGAATCTTGTATGGTAAATTTAGTTCTAGAATAAAATTACCAGTTGTGTAAGAAAGAAGGATGTTCAGGACAAACCAGAAAGTCTAGGCGTATCATGAATGATCTGTGTAAGTCACAATATGAAGATTTAAAAAACTTTTATATGATCAAGTTGTCTATAATTAATGGTCTTTCTACAGATTGGGCTTGACGTAAATAAAAGCACTATGACTAAATAATTGGTTAGGATAATAAAATTTTCTTAAGGGATTGATTTACTCTTTAAATATTATAAGAGATTTTATTT
>NW_012116804.1:0-308 GCF_000951035.1 Colobus angolensis palliatus | reverse complement strand
AAATAATGACCAACCCCTTCTATCATAACAAATATACTTTCTGGTCCTAATCATTGGGGTAAATTTCTTTATAAAACTGTTTACAAATAAAAAAAATTCTAAAGTATGTCAGTGCAGACCAAATATTGGTATTTTTGAAAAATGTAATTTAACTTTAGGACATCTTTTTTTTTTTTGAGGTGAAGTCTTTCCCTGTCATCCAAGCTGGAGTGGAATGATGCAATCTTGGCTTACTGTAACCTCTGCCTTCTGGGTTCAAGCAATTATCCTGCTTCATCCTCCTGAGTAGCTGGGATTAAAGACATCTA
>NW_012116803.1:12896-14162 GCF_000951035.1 Colobus angolensis palliatus | reverse complement strand
GAGTTTTCCTCAGAAAATAATTTTTTAATAATTTCTTCTTTGAAACCCTTATTTTTACCATATTAGGTCTTCCATAATACATTGTTTAACTTGCTGTTTCATTTTATTTATGTATTTATTTATTTGTTTTTGAGATGGAGTCTTTCTCTGTCACCCAGGCTGGAGTGCAGCGGCATGATCTAGGCTCACTGCAACATCTGCCTCCCGGGTTCAAGCAATTCTCCTGCCTCAGCCAACTGAGTAGCTGGGATTACAGGCATATACCACCATGCCTGGCTAATTTTTGTATTTTTAGTAGAGATGGAGTTTCACTCTGTTGCCCAGGCTGGTCTTGAACTCCTTACCTCAAGTATCTGCTTACCTCGGCCTCACAAAGTGCTGAGATTCCAGGCATGAGCCGCCGTGCCTGGCCTTTGGTTATGTTTTCATCCTGAGTATGTTCCTTCATTTGATCTAGATCTATGTTCAATTTTTCAGCAGTTTCTGTTCTATTATTCAGGCAATCGGTTGGATTTTAAAGTCCAAAATTAAATTTTATTTCAAGAAATCCTTTTTTCTCTTCAATTGGTCTTTCACAATAGCTTCTTGTACCTCCTCAATAATTCTCCTTACAATCATTTCTAAATTCACCTGTTTCTTTACCAAACCCACTCGGTCAACAAACTGCTGAGTTTATTTGATTCAAGTCCCTCTTTCAAGCTCCTGAGACCCTTTGGGTGATACCTGACTTTTCTTTTCCTACCAATGTCCATTGGTGTTGGTCCCCATTGCTTCTGGTATGTCAGATTATTAGAAGGGTCTTAGGCAATGGTAGACATCCATGATGTGAGGGGTAAGGAAGGTGCTTCCTCACCAGGATGGCAGCTTAAGAAGGACTGGGGCTGTCTCAGGGCTGGAAATTTCAAGTAGATTCCATATGTCCCTCAGGATGCATAGGGATCACCTGGCCAAGTGATTATAGTCTCTCAGTAAGCTATGGGATTGATTCTCTTGTCAGACTTCCCCATATCTACTAATACTTAGGTCTGCTCATTGTTGTAAATAATTTTGTCCAGAAGTTGGCCTGTGCTCTTCTGTTCCTATACTGTCTCCTTAGGTCCTACAGCCTCAGGTAGACTTCCCACCCCCACATACTCTCTGTGTTATTGAGATGGGAGTGGGAGGGTGTCAAGGAATAAGCCTATGCTGCCGTATTCCCAGAGTGCTTGTTCCCTTCTTCTTGTCTGTAAATGAGCCTCTTATCATTTCCTCCCTAAGTACTAAAAT
>NW_012116803.1:5919-7847 GCF_000951035.1 Colobus angolensis palliatus | reverse complement strand
AAAGAAAGGAAAAGAAAAGAAAAAAAAGAAAGATAATATTTAAGTATTGCTACTGTGATTGGTTATAATTCTCTCAAGATGTGTGTTATAAAAGTTAAGATTAATCTTTTATTTAGAATATTTACTTATTTTTCGATTGTAAAATTTTTTTGAGAAAAAAATTATTGAGAAATAAATAAGGTCATTGTTCATAGTAAGTCATCTGTTAGCATGTTAATATGCCTAAACTCTTTTATGTTATTATTATTAACATACTTAAAGACACCACAGGACAAGTGGGCAGACAGCATAACTTCATTTTATTTTGGACATTTACACTTACATTTGACATTTACCCTTTCTATACACAATTTTTATGGAAATTGTATGACTCATCTCTAAAGGCATTTATAAGAATATAAAATTTCTTAATATTTTCAAAGAAAACTTAGCATTTCTAAGAACCATGTACTGAATTATACTAACCACCTTGGACTACAAAAGTTCAGATAAAATCTACTGCCTTTGAAGGTAAATGTCTATTGTTGGAATTTACAAGCCCAACATGGACAGAGGCTTGGTGGGGAAGTTGTAGAGTGGATTAATCATTGGGTGGGTAGCTAATCTCAGTAATCTTTAAGGTTATTTCCAGTCCTGACATATAAACTAGCAGTCTTAACTGGCCCTTCCAGGTGTCATAAAACTGCAGTTTGCAAAATGTTTTGAAATAAAAAGTATTCTATATGAGTCCATGTTTATTGTTCATTATCTGTATTCACTAGAACATTCTGCAATGATGAGAATGTTCTCTATCTGGACTGTCCAATATGGCAGCCATTAGCCATGTGTGGCTATGGACACCTGAAATGTGGCTGCCACAATGGAGAGCACAGATCTATATCCACTTTTTAGAATCTCTTATTTACTTTTGCTTATGAGCATTTTCCATTTAATGCATTGTGTTTCAAATAAGTGCCTGGCGCAGAGTAACTCTCAGTGCATATTATACAATTTTTTTTAATTCCTTGAATCTTTGGATTCAAAGTCAAACATTTAATTCACTCAATCTTATAGGCTGCTTTTAAATATAGTAGCAGTTTCTTATTTCATTCTCATTGTGTCAGAAGTCCAAGGATAATAAAAGTTCAAGAACTTCATGAACCAGCTCAGCACATGAACTCAGAGATTAGTCAACAACTTAAACAAACAAGGCTGGCCAGCTGGTCTCTGCTCTATTTTACCACAGTCTGGGGCAGAAAAAGGCATTTAGGAAAGGACTCGAGAGTGTTTCCCTCTCCTCATCACCCATTCCCCTCCCCCAGTCCACCAGTTTAACCTGCACAACTTTTGGCTGATGATAAAGGAAATGGCAGTTGGCCCTAGGGACCCCACCAGTCACACCAAAACTGTGCCCCATGGAACCTGGGGCTTGTAGGGCCCCATCCCAGTGAGACACAGCATGGCTCCCTGTGTCCCAGGTCTTCCTATTAGTCTGGCTGGACCTCCTCACCATAGACCTGCAGTCATGGATGACTATAACTGCATGGCTTCTCACTTTTCTGTTATTTAATGTCTAAGGAGGGCAGTTTGGCAACACCAAGAAGAGTTTAGACAAATAAACACGATCAGGACACACCACAATGAATGGGCTCCACCACATAGCCAGACTACCCAGCTTCATGGTTTCAGACTGTTTGGATTCACCATAGAATTTTGCTTTTTCTGCAATTGCTCCATTTAGAAGGACAGAAGGTCCAACTAGGCTGGCTTTGAGTACATGGTTCATTCAGTACTTGCTGTAAGAGCGAAGTCTTGCATGCAATGTTTGCTGGCTGAGTTTTACCACTGCTGTCCTACTAGTGAAAAGGATTGAAGACCTCAGACCTATAGGCACTAAAGATTAGGAGATACTCCTATATCAGAGTTTACAATAGTCTGAAATAAATGGG
>NW_012116803.1:0-349 GCF_000951035.1 Colobus angolensis palliatus | reverse complement strand
CTTTCTCCATAACTCTTAAGGAGGAAGCAGCCACGTATTTTACCTGAGGAGCTCATTTCAAGTACAGTATTAAATACTTTTTGATTTTCCATCAAAAAGTTTTTCCTTATAGTTAACCAAACTTCATCATGCTATAATCTTAATGTTTTTATAATTTTAATTTAATATAATGTTATATTTAATGTAAGTTTAATTTAATATAAAATTTTACTTTAATGTGAAATCAGTGTATATCTATGAAAAAATATTAAAATATTAAGAAGAGGCCGGGCGCGGTGGCTCAAGCCTGTAATCCCAGCACTTTGGGAGGCCGAGACGGGCGGATCACGAGGTCAGGAGATCGAGACCA
>NW_012116802.1:11271-13871 GCF_000951035.1 Colobus angolensis palliatus | reverse complement strand
TTAGCCAGGATGGTCTCGATCTCCTGACCTCGTGATCCACCCGTCTCAGCCTCCCAAAGTGCTGGGATTACAGGCTTGAGCCACCGCGCCCGGCCGGCATTGAGTTTTTAAAAAAAAATTCCTTGATATAAGTGTGTTTGTGTTTATAATATTGTAATCATTATTATTATTATTGGTCAGCTGCCAATATGAAAACAAACAGAGCAGGTGGAATAACCCATTTCAAGTCTGTACTTACAGTGCTGATTTCCCCCACAGTCTGTGACTTTGCCCCTGATCTTCAGTGTGAAATGGAGAGGGGGCTCTGCTGCGTTTGGGTTTCTTGAGTACTTATTTTAAAATCTTATTTGTTTATTTATTTATTTTTTTGAGATGGATCTCGCTCTGTTGCCCAGGCTGGAGTGCAGTAGTGCGATCTCGGCCCACTGCAACCTCCACCTCCCGGGCTCAGGCGATTGTCCTGCCTCAGCCTCCTGAGTAGCTGGGATTACAGGCATGCACCACGACACCCAGCTAAATTTTGAATTTTGAGTAGAGATGGAGTTTCACCATGTTGGTCAGGCTGGTCTCAAACTCCTGACCTCAGGTGATTCACCCACCTCGGCCTCCCAAAGCGCTGGGATTGCAGGCATGAGCCACCGCACCTGGCCTCTTGAGTATTTATTTGAGCCAACAGGTGTCCACACTGGGGCTTGCGCCTGGACCCCAGAGCGTGCTTTTCATTGCCTAGTCCTGATCTCCAGCTCTAATTTTTTAGATTGAGGAAATATCCATCACCTCAAGGAGTTAATAGTTTTCAGAAATAAATTTAAAAAACAAAATTTGGATAAATTTGAACAACAACGACAAAGTTTTAAAAAATGTGAGTCCAGATTTCTGAGGCGTTTTGCACCAGGTAGTCTCCCAGCAATGGTGGTTCCCAGCTTGGACTGTACGTTAGAATCATCTGGAAAGGTCTGTAAAAGTCCAAGTGCCCAGGCCACATCTCAGAATTAACTGAGAATCTGAGGGTGAGATAAGACATCAGTATTTTCTTTTTTCTTTTTTTTGAGACGGAGTTTTGCTCTTATTGCCCAGGCTGGAGTGCAATGGTACAATCTCGGCTCACTACAACCTCCGCCTCCCAGGTTCAAGTGATTTTCCTGCGTCAGCCTCCCAAGTAGCTGGGATTACAGGCACCTGCCACTGCATCTGACCAATTTTTGTATTTTTAGTAGAGATGGGGGTTTTACCATGTTGGCCAGGCTGGTCTCGAACTCCTGACCTCAGGTGATCCACCCACCTCGGCCTCCCAAAGTGCTGGGATTACAGGCATGAGCCACCACGCCCGGCCAGGACATCCGTATTTTCTAAAGCTCCCAGAGTCAGTTCAGTGTGCAGCCAACATTGACAACCACTGGTGCAGACTCTTGAACTCAAAGTGGGGTCCTCAGACCCGGAGCAGGGGGTTCCTTGCTGGGGAACTTGTTAGGTGTGCAGAATCCCAGCCCTCCCCACCAAGACCTGCTGAGTCAGGGCCTACTTTTCAGCAAAACCTGCCAGGGTCTTTGGAGGCAATGGAGCCTATGAGAAGCCTTAGCACAGAGCATCTCATTCTACTCTCGGAGCGCCGTGATGTGGATGTGGGTGTCTGTGGTGAATGGATGAAGTCACAGGTTCAGGGAGGTACCGTAGGCGCTCCGTGGTGGAGCCAGGAGGCAGTTCCAGTGCAATCTGAGTCTGAAACTTAGCATCCCCACAACACATGGCTTCACCTACTGCCCATGCTGCAGCATTAGTGACAGGCAGCCCGGTCTGGGCCTGTTCCCCAAGTGGACACTGGAATACGACTTCTATCTTTCCTTGTCTCAGAAAAAGTGTGCCACTATGAATGCACTTAACACCGTTCACTGGGCACCTCTGCTGAGCACAGGCCGACATGGTTATGCCTGCTTCTTCCCGGGCCTCCCTGTCTGTGCCTCTCCCAGCTGGAATGTCCCTTGCCAGAGGTATGGGTCATAATTCAAGAGCCAGGTAAGCATCCCAGAAACAGAGGCCAGAGAGAAATGCTTCATTCTTCATTCCCATGTGATCAGATGCCGGCTTCTGATCTGAGTTTCATCAGACCCGACATAAATATGCCTCTGGAAGCATACATTGTTGTTTCTCGGTTTCTTTGAAATTGCTCTCAAATCCCACCACTCCAATCCAATCAGTTGCCACTAAGGCAGCTGTGACATGGGATTTCACTTCTACCTCAATTTCTGTATCTCTGACTTAGTAGAAATAAGTAAAATCCACCTTCAACTGTCCTTTAAATTCAGGGACATCATTTAAAAATAATCTCTTCCAGCCGGACGCCGTGGCTCACCCCTGTAATCCCAGCACTCTGGGAGGCTGAGGCGGGCGGATCACGAGGTCAGGAGATCGAGACCATCCTGGCTAACATGGTGAAACCCCGTCTTTATCAAAAATACAAAAAATTAGCTGGGTGTGGCGGCAAACTCCTGTATTCCCAACTACTCGGGAGGCTGAGGCAGGAGAATCACTTGAACCTGGGAGGCAGAGGTTGCAGTGAGCTGAGATCACGCCACTGCACTCCAGCCTGGGCAACAGAGCGA
>NW_012116802.1:8039-9054 GCF_000951035.1 Colobus angolensis palliatus | reverse complement strand
TTTCACTCAAAAAATACCAGGGTCTTTATCTGGAAAATTAATCGATGCTCATATAGATTATCTCTAGCTCTAAAAATTGATGGAATTCTATCTTATGATTAAAAAAATTAAATGATTAGAATTAAATGATTAAAATAAAGTCGTCACGGGATGACTAGGAACAGAAATTTTTTTTTAAAGAAACCTGACGGAAAAGATCAAAGTAATGGGAAATCCCCAAAAAGCATAATAAAAGGAAGTAATTTGAAAGGCAAAGTGAAGAAAAAGGAACCTTTTAAATAACAGCTGTATTGATATAGAATTCACATACCATACAATTCAACCGTTTAATGTCTACAAATCAGTGGTTTTTAGCATGTTCACAGAATTGTGCAATTGTCCCCACACTTAATTTCAGAACATTTTCATCAATTCAGAAAGAACCACATACCTTTTAGCTTTTACCCTCTATTCCCCACCCCCTCCAGCCCTAAGCAACCATTAGTCTACTTTGTGTGCCTATTTACATGACTTATGGGAGGATTTTTATGAAAGAACCAGATCCTTATAACTTCATGTTACCCTGTCTTGATATTTTCCTCAGTAAAATAGTAGGGCATTCACTCCACCACCAGGAGTGGCTGCCACATGCAAGACATATGCGGGTTCTACCTGTCAGTGTCTCACCATAAATTACCTGTCGATTACAGTGGAGGATGAGGGGCTGAGTCTTTTCAAGTAGGCAAAGCCCTGAGTCTGACTCATTCTGTGCTGAGCATTGGGCCACGCTACGCTGTCCGTTCATTCATCTCTAGTTGGTTTGCTGACCTGTCGCTGCAGAGGTCCTCAGGGTGTGGTCCCCACCCAGCCTCACTTGGGACCTCACTCTAGACCCCTTGCTGGGGCAGGGTCAGCATCACTGTTGAGCAAACCCTCCAGCGGATTCTGTTGCCTGCTCACCTTTGAGCACCGTGGATGGACTGCTTTCAGGACATCATCCATTTTGATGTTTCTTGCCCCCTCCACCCCCGGCCCC
>NW_012116802.1:0-2229 GCF_000951035.1 Colobus angolensis palliatus | reverse complement strand
TTTGGTAGGAAAATTGTGTTTACCAGCCCCTCCAACAAGTGGTCCTATTCTGTAAGATGGAAAATACCTACAATTAGAGTTCCTGGCTCTGTAAATGATTCTGTTTGTTATTTAGAGTGTTTGTTGTTTGAATCTTAACACTTGACCGTATTTTCCTCTTGGATTTGTAATAGGACAAGGGAGCTTTTAAAAGTGTAATCTGAGGAGATTAGCCCCAGGAGGCATGAAATATCCCTCTGAAGATCCCAGTTGGTCTTTTGAGGACACCTGCCACATTTATCCAGTGCCTGGCATGAGCAGCCTAGAAGACGAGTGGCGGCAGCTGCCACCTGCCCGGTGTAAATGTAATTGACAGGAAGTTAATGAGGGGCCAGAGACGACTGTTTTACACCTAACAGAACCGCATGACACGTGTTTTACCAAGAAACCATGCATTTGGCTTTGATTTTCAAAGTGATTTTTATGAACTAATAACACTTCAAGCAGGCACTTTCTCTGTTGGAATTCTCCCTTTAAAAAGAACTGTCAGCTGGGGGCGGTGGCTTATGCGTGTAATCCCAGCACTTTGGGAGGCTGAAGTGGGCTGGTCACTTGAGCTTGGGAGTTCGAGACCAGTCTAGGCATCATAGCGAGACCCTGTCTCTACAAAAAATGCAAAAATTAGTCAGATGTGGTGGTACATGCCTATAGTCCCAGCTACTTTGAAGGCTGAGGCAGGAGGATCACTTGAGCCAGGAAGTTGAAGCTGCAGTGAGCCATGATCATGCCACTGCATTCAAGCCTGGAAGGCAGAGCAAGACCCTGTCTCCAAAAAAATAAAAAATAAATAAAGAAATGTCACAGAACAGTTTGCCTTAAATAAGCCTCTTGATTCAGCATGAAGTTGCCTCTTTTTCAGTTTAATGTATTTATTTATTTAGCAAATATTTATTGGACAGGGGTACCTGTGCCAGGCTTTGTTCTAGGGGACAGAATGCCAGACAGGAATGGAGATTGCTGCTGAAGTGGAGCTTATGTGATTTTTGGGGAGAGAAACAATAACAAGCTTAAATACATGCACACCTTCTCAGGGGAGGGAGCAAGTGCTCAGGAGATGCGATTAGGCAGGCAGGGAAAGGGTTTTGCAACACTGGGCTGAAGCTGAAAATTTCCATCCTCACTGAAGAAGGAACCTTTGAGTAAAGACCTGGAAGGAAGTGAAAGTCTTGCTGTCTGGAGGTCTAGGAAAGAGACTTCCAGGCTGGTGGAGCAGGTGGTAGAGCCTGGAATGTTCTAGAAGAGCCAGGAGGCAAGGGGGACTAGAGCAGAGCACCGTGGGGAGAGGGCAGGAGATGAGGTCAGAAGCGACCAGTACTTAACTCATAAAGGGAAGGACAGACTTGGGTAAGGATTGCTGGAGGGGAAGGGAGAAGACCCACCTCCAGTCGTAAGTGAGAGCTTTGCTAGCGTCTTGTGGAAGTATGGTCCTCTTTCAAGTGGACAGAGTCTTCCAGGACAGATCTTCTTAGGTTCCGGTTGTGGTGAGCTCGTCTCTTACATTGTGCTTAATTAGATCACTGCCTTTTCAGTGTTTGTCTAAATCAACAAGTGTTTTCCTGGATGCATATAGAGCTGGAACCTGAGGTCCCCTCAACATTGTCCTTGATGGACAAATCCATATTTGGGATGCTGACCCGTGGTCCTCAGCTTAGGCGTTTTAGGTCTGACTTCGAGTCTCTGCAGTCATTTCCATTTGACAAAGAGAGTTTAAGCATGTGATTCGATGGGGTCTGTGGAGCATGTGGCTTTGCTTGCTCTGGGGAAAAGAAACGCACTGAGAAACACCTAGAATTAGCACGTCCTGGGTGTTTGTGGCTTCCTCTGTTAGCCCCGGAGAGGTGGCTGCCCAAAGGCCTGTGTGGCTAACAGGTGTGCTGGAGATGTCTGGGTTGTAGCCTTGCTGGGCGTCCTCATGAAACATGATGCCCTGGGCCCAGGTGTTTGATGGGTCACCACGCTGGGTGAAGGCGCTGTGCCAACAGCGTAAAGCATGGGGCCGTAGGGGCCATGCATGAAGCAGAGCTGTGGGCCTAGGGTCTGACAGATGGGACTTACCGCCGGGCCCCTCCTCTCTGTCCTCACCTTAAGCAGATGCAGCCATCAGTCTTTCGCCCATCCCAGAGTTTTGGTGATGGCTTCTCCGTGCCAGGCTTTCCGCAGGAGACTGGAGGCCAAGACAAGGACAAGCCA
>NW_012116801.1:1905-3833 GCF_000951035.1 Colobus angolensis palliatus | reverse complement strand
GATTACAGGCTTGAGCCACTGCGCCCAGCCTGATGTTATCACTCTTTAGCATGGACGGTCAGGATTATGTCTCAGGCCTGGATCAGCAAATTAGATGTTTTGAAGCTCTTTTTAAAGAGTCTCTAATGACATAGATAATTTTTTTTATGATTTTCTGTAAAATGGAATTGCCTGATAGAGCCGTCTCATTTCTTGGTGGCATTTTATCTGATACTGCAAAGAGACTGAGGTGGCAAAGAGACTGAGGTGGCAAATTTCTCAGTAGAAATACCAGCATCATTACCATCCTCATAAGCACTAAATTTGCACTGGTTTCTCCAATAGAAGACATCTTCTCAGATGGAAGTACAAGGGTCCCTGCAATTATTTTTATGCATCTACCTGATAAAACAAGTTGTTTGAATGGTGGAGAAGAATATCTCAATATCAATTTAGATATTCACTAACAATGGAAAGAGAATGCATTCTCTAATATTATTTTCTTCATAACTCCAGATTATAAGAAGATATTTGTTAATTCTTATTTCATATATTACATAATAACTATGCATATGTGTAATAATTATAATATGTCTATAATATATGTGTTATAATTATTGTGGAAGTTTTAGGTCAGATTTGTGATATGCAGTGTTATCATTATAAATTTATATAATCTCTACATGTAATCCCATCTCAGTAATCTACTAATACTGTAGCCATAGGCAAGTTCTTTAGTATCACTTAATGTCAGTGTCATCCCCTATAAAGTATGCAGAGTAATACTAGCCTCATTGGATTTATGTGATGCTTATGTGCGTATCAGCGTATATATAAAATGGGAATTGTAGGAAAGCTGGCTTCATTGTGTTACTGTGTGTTATTAATATTACTCGTCTTTGTAGAGTTTGTTTCAAAATCCCAGTGCTGGCCCCTGCGAGTGCTTTCCTAGGGCCATGGCATGCCTCTTAGATAACTCCTGGTTGCTTTGGCTGTCTGGGCCCCACACTGACAAGCTCAGAGCAGGCGGCTGCTGGTCCATCAGGGGACTGCTCTACTTGGGTCCAGCTTGGAGCAAATGTAAGAAAGGTCATCATGGATCGGGGTAGAGGGGACTTTTGTCACTTAGCTTCTGTCACTTTTGCCTGTTGCTTTAGATTGAATAAAATAAAATATGGTGTGTCTGTGGTAAAACTGGGTTTTCTACCATGAATGAATGATTAGAAAGGAGGAACTGAAATAAGTTCTTCATTGGTTTGAGCTCACAGTGGGAACTTCTATTGTGTGCAGCTTTCATTTCAGACCAGCACCTCCCCCACTTGCTTTGGAGAACTGCTCCTCACTCCTTTGTGGGGATGACTTGTCCACACAGGGAGCCACCTGCTCCCTGGCTAAATGATAGGCGGGTGACCCAGACCTGGCCAGTGCGCTGCTGCATTCCCTTCTGCGTGTGATCCACGCTAGCTCCACACATCCTCTCCTGGGATTATTCCCCATGGATGGAGGAAAGGTGGCCCTAACTTTTTGAGTGGTTAAAACAGAAGAATTTGGCCTTCTTGCTTGGGTCAGAGAGCATGATGCCAAGAAGGGAGATTAAATTACGTTTTAGCGAAGTGGAATCCTTGAGATCTCTGGCACAGCCTTATTTCCTGCAGGTGACCAATGGAAATGGCCAAAAGTATATTCTGTTTATATTATAGTGGGAAAGCAGCTATTAACTGTACAGTGTAGTAGTTAAGAGTCCAGACCAGGTGCAATGGCTCATGCCTGTAAACCCAGCACTTTGTGAGGCCGAGACGGGTGGATCGTTTGAGGTCAGGAGTTCGAGACCAGCCTGGCCAACATGGTGAAACCCTGTCTCTACTGAAAATACAAACAATTAGCCAGGCGTGGTGGCAGGTGCCTGTAATTCCAGCTACTCGGGAGGCTGGAGCAGAAGAGTTCGTTAA
>NW_012116801.1:608-1165 GCF_000951035.1 Colobus angolensis palliatus | reverse complement strand
TAGTCTCAGCTACTCGGGAGGCTGGAGCAGAAGAGTTCGTTAAACCTGGGAGGCGGAGGTTGCAGGGAGCCGAGATTGCGCCACTGCACTCCAGCCTGGACAACAGAGTGAAACTCCTTCTCAGAAACAAAACAAAAAATGAAAAGAGTCTGGCTGGTTACGCTGTATGACCAGAGGAGAGTTAAATAACATCTCTGTGCTTCTATTTATTCAGTTGGGAGTAATAATAGTACCCACTTCATAGGTTTGTTGTGAGAATTAAATGAATTAATATTTGTAGGGCACCTCCCGACATGCATCTATACCCACATATCTATGTATATATAAACACATACATACAAATATTCATAGAAATCATATAGTTATTTAAATATCTATTTGTAGGCATTATATATAGAGATATATTAATTTTGGATTTTTTTTTTTAAAGGTTTTTAGGCCAGGTGCGGTGGCTCACACATGTAATCCCACCACTGTGGGAGGCCAAGGCAGGTGGATCACGAGGTCAGGAGATCAAGACCATCCTGGCTAACATGGTGAAACCCTGTCTCTACTAA
>NW_012116801.1:0-303 GCF_000951035.1 Colobus angolensis palliatus | reverse complement strand
CCACTGCACTCCAGCCTGGGCGACAGAGCAAGACTCTGTCTCAAAAAAAAAAAAAATAATAATAATAATAAGTTTTTAAAACAAGTAGGAAGGATATGATCTTGGACAGTTCTCAAAAACAAGTGTATACCGATAGATGTTACTTTTTTTTTTAAACAGAGTTTTACTCTTATTGTCCAGGCTGGAGTACAGTGGTGCAATCTTGGTTCACCACAACCTCCATCTCTAGGGTTCAAGCGATTCTCCTGCCTCAGCCTCCCAAGTAGCTGGGATTACAGGCATGTGCCACCATACCTGGATAAT
>NW_012116800.1:10188-11272 GCF_000951035.1 Colobus angolensis palliatus | reverse complement strand
CATGTTAGCCAGGATGGTCTTGATCTCCTGACCTCGTGATCCGCCCATCTCGGCCTCCCAAAGTGCTGGGATTACAGGCTTGAGCCACCGAGCCCGGCCTGCATTTGAATCTTGAATCTTCTACTTACAAGATGCATGATCTTTGGAAAGATGCTTCACATCTTTTTGCCTCAGTTTCCTAATCTGCAAAATGGACACAACAATAGTAGCTGCTTTATAGGATTACTGTGAAGTAATTACCTATGTGAAGATGAAATGAGATGATTCATGTAGAGCTGAGTGGACACGGCTGTCCTGTACGCAGGAGAATAGGGTGACACTGTTCAGAATATGACCTGGACTGCTGCCCTCAGCAGGACGGCATGGGACTGATCATAAATTATAGACCAAGGATCACAGTTCTAATTGTTCAACAGTATAAACATCAAAGATTTTTTCTATTTCAAGCAGAAAGCTTGAAAATATGTTTCAGCCCTTTTCATGCTATATACATTTCCTACTGCCATTGCAACAAATTACCACAAACTTAGTGACCTAAAACAACAAATTTAAGGGCCAGGCATGGTGGCTCATCCCTGTAATCCCATCACTTTGGGAGACTGAGGAAGGAGGATATCTTATTTATTTATTTATTTTATTTTATTTTTGAGACTGAGTTTCACGCTTGTTGCCCAGGCTGGAGTGCAATGGCACCATCTTGGCTCACTGCAACCTCTGCCTCCCAGGTTCAAGCAATTATCCTGCCTCAGGCTCTGGAGTAGCTGGGATTACAGGCATGTGCCACCATGCCTGGCTAATTTTGTATTTTTAGTAGAGACGGGGTTTCTGCATGTTGGTTAGGCTGGTCTTGAACTCCCGACCTCAGGTGGTCCACCCACCTCAGCCTCCCAAAGTGCTGAGATTACAGCCACAGCACCCGGCCATCTTTTTTTTTTTTTTTTTTTTTGAGACAGAGTCTTGCTCTGTCACCCATGCTGGAGTGCAGTGGTATGACCTCGGCTCACCGCAACCTCCGCCTCCCAGGTTCAAGCGATTCTCCTGCTTCAGCCTCCCAAGTAGCTGAGATTACAGGTGTGCACCACCA
>NW_012116800.1:7189-8111 GCF_000951035.1 Colobus angolensis palliatus | reverse complement strand
TTTTGAGATGGAGTCTCGCTCTATCGCCCAGGCTGGAGTACGGTGGTGCGATCTCGGCTCACTGTAAGCTCCGCCTCCTGGGTTCACACCATTACACCATTCTCCTGCCTTAGCCTCCTGAGTAGCTGGGACTACAGGTGCCCACCACCATGCCCAGCTAATTTTTTATATTTTTTGGCAGAGACGGGGTTTTACCGTGTTAGCCAGGATGGTCTCTATCTTCTGACCTTATATTCCACCCACCTCAGCCTTCCAAAGTGCTGGGATTACAGAGGTGAACCACCTTGCCTGGTCTAGCCTTCTCTAATTTGTTCCTCTCTCTGTTCCTTTCAGTACAAGCTGGCAGTCACATGACATTCTCAAGAATCTCATTCCGTCACATGACATTCTCAAGAATCTCGTGGGTTTCCTATGTATGTCTCAGGGATTCACCTCATTAGACAAGAGGCTCTGTCACAAATCTTTTCGAATAATCCTATTTCTATTCTGCTTAGATGACTGAGGAGACTCACTAGTCACATGCCAAAACCCTCCAAAGGACCCGCTGTATGACTGAATGATCTGACTTTTGATCCTTCCCAGGCACTAGCAGAAGATTGTCCAGGTACGCTCTTGGATTTCTCTTCAGAGCACATTTCCTGACAGTGAATGGCCTAATTTGAGCATATTTACCAATACGGGTAAGCTGAGAATTTCCCAGATCCCAAGTCCTGCTTCCTTTCTGTTTAACAGTTCTTCCTTCAGTTTATCTCTCCTCTCACATTTTACTATAAACAGCAAAAAGAAAGCAGTCCACCTTTGGCCGGGCGCGGTGGCTCAAGCCTATAATCCCAGCACTTTGGGAGCCGAGACGGGCGGATCACGAGGTCAGGAGATCGAGACCATCCTGGCTAACACAGTGAAACCCCGTCTCTACTAAAAA
>NW_012116800.1:0-879 GCF_000951035.1 Colobus angolensis palliatus | reverse complement strand
CCAGGATGGTCTCGATCTCCTGACCTCGTGATCCGCCCGTCTCGGCCTCCCAAAGTGCTGGGATTACAGGCTTGAGCCACCGCGCCCGGCCATATAAAGCAAATATTAACAGAACTGAAGGTGGAAATAGACAGCAACATAATAATAGTAGGGGACTTCAATATCCCACTTTCAACAATAGATAGATCATCCAGACAGAAAATCAATAAGGAAATGGCAGACTTGAACAACACTATAGCCAAAATGAACGTAACAGACATATACAGAATATTCCATCCAACATGTCGCTATGCTGGAGCGTAAGAATGCTTAAAAGTGATGAGGTTGTCGGGCCCGTAATCCCAGCACTTCGGGAGGCTGAGGCAGGCGGATCACGAGGTCAGGAGTTCAAGACCAGCCTGGCCAATATGGTGGAACCCCGTTTCTACTACAAATACAAAAATTAGCTGGGTGTGGTGGCGCACGCCTGTAATCCCAGCTACTGAGGAGGCTGAGGCAGGAGAATGGCTTGAACCTAGAAGGCAGAGGTTTCAGTGAGCCGAGATTATGCCACTGCACTCCAGCCTGGGTAACAAGCAAGACTCTGTCTCAAAAAAAGAAGTGATGAGGTTATGTTAGAAGGATACAGTAGGCAACTTGAAAGGACTCCCATTGGCCAAATCAGAGAAAAAGTGTCAAGAAAAAAACAATATTAGTAACTGGATAGTGGTCCATTGAATAGGAATTTACGAGTTCATACTGATATAATTTTAATTTATTTTTTTTTTTTTGAGACGGAGTCTCCCTCTGTCGCCCAGGCTGGAGTGCAGTGGCCGGACCTCAGCTCACTGCAAGCTCCGCCTCCCAGGTTCACGCCATTCTCCTGCCTCAGCCTCCCGA
>NW_012116799.1:717154-717576 GCF_000951035.1 Colobus angolensis palliatus | reverse complement strand
AAAAGAAAACTGTAACTCTTTGAGATGATTTCACACATCACAAAGCAGTTTCTCAACAACCTTCTTTCTAATTTTTAACTGATGATATTTCCTTTGTCACCTTAGGCTTCAATGTGATCCTAAATATCCCTTCTCAGATTCCCCAAAAACAGTGCTATCAAACTGCTCCATGAAAAGAATGGTATAATTCTGGGTGATGAATTCACAAATCACAAAGTAGTTTCTCAGAAAGCTTCTTTCTAGTTTTTATCTGTGCATATTTCCTTATTAATCATATGCCTCAGTGTGCTCCAGTATATCACATCCCAGATTCCATGAAAAAAGTGTTAGCAAACTTCTCAATGAAAAGAATGGTGTAACACTGTGAATTGAATTCACACATCACAAATAAGTTTCTCAGAAACTTTCTTTCTAGATTTTAT
>NW_012116799.1:715440-716691 GCF_000951035.1 Colobus angolensis palliatus | reverse complement strand
ACAACAGTGTAACTCTGTGAGATGAATTCACAGAAAGATTATCTCTCAGAATGCTTCTTTCTTGTTTTTATCTGAGGATATTTCCTAGGCCTCAATGTGCTCCCATATATGCCTTTCCAGATTCCACGAAAACAGAATTACCAAACTCCTCCATGAAAAGACAGGTGTATTTCTGTGAGATGAATTCACACATCACAAAAAATTTCTCAGAGGACTTCTAGAAAGAAGTTTTTATCTGAGGATAATTCCTTTGTCACCATAGGCTTCAATGAACTCCCACATATCCCATTGCAGATTCCAAGAAAACAGTGTTAGCAAACTGCTCAGTGAAAAGAGTAGGGTAACTCTGTGAGATGAATTCACACATCACAGAGCAATTTCTCAGAAAGCCTCCTTTTGTTTTTTATCTGAGGAAATTTCCCCTGTCATCATAGGCTTAAAGGCACTCCCATAGATCCTGTTGCAGATTCCAAGAGAACGTTGTTAGCAAACTGCCCCATGAGAAGAAATGTGTAGCACTGTGAGTTAAATTCATACATCACAAACCAGTTTCTCAGAAAGCTTCTTTCTAGTTTTATATGAGGGCATTTCCTTTGTCATTGTGAGCTTCAATGCGCTACCAAATATCTTCTTGTAGATTCCACAAAAAAGGTGTTAGGAAACTTCAACACGAAAAGAAATGTTCAACACTGTGAGATGAATTAACACACCACAAACCTGGTTCTCAGAAAGCTTATTTCTTGTTTTTAACTGAGTTTATTTCCTTTGGCACCATACACTTCAAACCACTCCCAGGTATTCCATTGCAGATGCCAACAAACCAGTGTCAGCAAACTGCTCAATGAAAAGAAGAATGTAACATTGTGAGATGAATTCACACATTACAAAGCAGTTTCTCAGAAAACTTCTTTCTAGTTTTTATGGGAAAATATTTCCTTTGCAAGCATAGTATTCAATGTGAACCAAAATATTCCTTCTCAGATTGCCAAAAAGAGTGCTAGAAAACTGTTCCGTGTAAAGAATCGAGCAACTCAGTGATATGAATTCACACATCACAAGGCTGTTTCTAAGAAAGCTTCTTTCTAGTTTTGGTCAGAGAATATTTCCTTTTTCACCATAGGCCTCAAAGCGATCCCAAAAATCCCATTGAAGATTCCAAGAAAAACGTGTAAATAAACTGCTCAATAAAAGCAATGGTGTAACTCTGTGAGATGAGTTCACACATCACAAAGCAGTTTCTCAGAAAGCTTC
>NW_012116799.1:703720-715361 GCF_000951035.1 Colobus angolensis palliatus | reverse complement strand
AAGCAAGTAACTCTGTGAGATGAACTCACATATCACAAAGTAGTTTCTCAGAAAACTTCTTTCTAGTTTTTATCAGAGGATATTTCCTTTGTCACTATAGGCTTCATTGTGACCCAAAATATCCCTTCTCAGATTCCCCAAAAGCAGTGCTCCCAAACTGCTCCATGAAGAGAATCTTGTAACTCTCTGAGACGAATTCACACATCACAAAACAGTTTCTCGGAAAGCTTTTCTCTAGTTGTTATCTAAGGATATTTCCTTTGTCACCATAAGCTTCCATGTGTTCCCAAGATCCTACTGCCGACTTCAGGAAAACAGTGTTAGCAAACTGTTCCACGAAAATAATGGTGAAACTCTTTGAGATGAATTCACACATCACAAAGCCATTTTTCAGAAAGCTTCTCTCTAATATTCTTCGGGGGATATTTCCTTTTTCACAGTAGGCATAATACGCTCCCAAATTTCCTCTTACAGATTCCATGAAAACAGTGTTAGTACACTGCTCCATGAAAAGACAGGTGTATCTCTGTCAGATGAATTCACACATTATAAAGAAGTTTCTTAGAGGGCTTCTTTCTAGTTTTAATCTGAGGATATATCCTTGCCACTATAGGCTTCAATGTGCACCTAAATATCCCATTACACATTCTAAGGAAACAGTGTTAGCAAACTGCTCAGTGAAAAGAACAGTGTAACTCTGTGAGATGTATTCACACATCACAGAGCATTTTCTCAGAAAGCCTCTTTTTGTTTTTTATCTGAGGATATTTCTCTTGTCATCATCTAGGGAGGCTTCAAGGCACTCCCTAGATCCTGTTTCAGATTCCACAAGAACGTTGTTAGCAAACTACTCCATGAAAAGCAATGTGTAAGTCTGCAAGATGAATTTATACATCACAAAGGAGTTTCTCAGAAAGCTTCTTTCTAGTTTTTATATGAGGATATTTCCTTTGTCACCGTGAGCTTCAATGTGCTCAAAATAACCCATTGCAGATCCCAGGAAAAAGGTGATAGGAAACTTCTCAAGGAATAGAACAGTGTAACTCTATGACATGAATTCACACATCACAAAACAGTTTCTCAGACAGCTTCATTCAACTTTTTATCTGAGAATACTTCCTCTTTCACCTGAATAGGTCTCAATGCGCTCATGACTATACCTTTGCAGATTCCACAAAAATAGTGTTAGCAAACTGCTTAATGGAAAGAAGGATGTAACTTTGGGAGATGAATTCACACATCCCAAAGCAGTTTCTGAGAAAGCTTCCTTTTGGTTTGTACCTGATCATATTTCATTTGTCACCTTAGGCTTCAATGTGCACCAAAATATCCTATTGCAGATTCCACTAAAGCGATGTTAGGAAACTTCAGCATGAAAAGAAGTGTGTAATTCTGCAAGATGAATTCACACATGACAAAGAAGTTTCTCAGAAAGCTTATTTCTTATTTTTAATGAGGATATTTCCTTTGTCACCATATGCTTCAAAGTGCTCCAAAATATTCCATTGCAGATCCAAAGAAAACAGTGTTAGCAAACTGCTCTATAACAGGAACAATGTAACTTTGTGCGATGAATTCGAACATCAATAAGTAGTTTCTCAGAAGGCTTCTTTCTAGTTTTTATGCGAGGGTATTTCCTTTGTCACCATAGTCTTGAATGTAATCCAAAATATCCCTTCTCAGATTCCCGAAAAAGAGTGCTACCAAACTGCTCCACGAAAAGTATCATGTAACTCAGTGAGATGAATTCACACATCACAAAGCTGTTCCTCAGAAACCTTCTTTCTAGTTTTTATCAGAGAATATTTCCTTTTTTACCATAGGCCTCAAAGGGATCCCGAATATCCCATTGCAGATTCCAAGAAAAACGTGCTAACAAACTGCTCAATGAAAAGAATGTTGTAATTGTGTGAGATGAATTCACACATCACAAAGAAGTTTCTCAGAAAGCTTCTTATATGAGGATATTTCCTTTCTCACTGTCAGTTTCAATGCACTCCCAAATATCACATTGTAGATCCCAAGAAAACAGTGTTAGGAAACTGTTCAATGAAAATATCAGTGTAATTCTGTGAGATGAAATCACATATCACAGAGCAGTTTCTCAGACAACTTCTTTCTAATTTTTATCTGAGGATAGTTGGTTTTTCACTTTAATAGGTCTCAAAGTGCTCACGAAAATACCTTGGCAGAATCCAAACAAACAGTGTTAGCAAACTGCTCCACGACCAGAAAAGTATAACTGTGGGAAATGAATACACACATCACAAAGCAGTTTCCCAGAAAGCTTCTTTTTGGTTTTTAGCTGATCATATTTCCCTTGTCACCATAGGCTTCAAAGCACATGCAAATATCCTACTCCAGATTCCACGAAAACGGTGTTACGAAACTTCAACATGAAAAGAATTGTGCTACTCTGTGAAATGAATTCACACATGACAAAGAAGTTTCCCTTAAAGTTTCTTGTTTTGAACTGAAGATACTTCCTTTGTCAAAATACGCTTCAAAGCGCTCTCAAATATTCAATTGCAGATCCCAAGAAAACAGGGTTAGCAAACCACTCAGTGAAAAGAACAATGTATCTCTGTGAGATGAATCCACATATCACAAAGCAGTTTCTAAGAAATCTTCTGTCTGGTTGTCTGAGGATATGTCCTTTGTCACCATAGGCTTCAAAGCACTCCCAAATATCCTATTGCAGATTCAATGAAAACAGTGTTAGAAAACTGCTATATGAAAAGAAATGTGTAACTCTGTGAGATGAATTTACACAGCACAAACACGTTTCTCAGAAAGCTTCTTTCTTGTTTTTAACTGAGGATATTTCCTTTGACACCAAAGGGCTGAATGTGCTGATGTACATACCTTTGCAGATTCCAAGAAAATAGTGTTTCCAAACTGCCCAATGAAAAGAAAGGTGTACATCTGTGAGATAAATTCACAAATTAGAAAGCTGTTTCTCAGAAAGCTTCTTTCGAGGTTTATCTGATAATATTTCCTTTTTCAAAATAGGCCTCAAAGAAATCCCGAATATCCCATTGCAGATTCCAAGAAAAACGTGTTAACAAACTGCTCAGTGAAAAGAATGGTGTAACTGTGTGAGATAACTTCACACATTGCAAAACAGTTTCTCAGAAAGCTTCTTTCTCGTTTTTATCTGAGGATATTTCCTTTGTCATCATAGGCCTCAATGCACTCTCAAATATCCCTTTGCTGATTCCACAAAAACCGTATTAGCAAACTGCTCCATGAATAGGAACGTGTAACTCTGTGTGATAATTTCACACATCACAAAGAACTTTCTCAGAAAGATTCCTTCCAATTTTTATCAGAGGATATTTCCTTTGTCACCATTAGGCTTCATTGCAATCCGAAATATCCCTTCTCAGATTCCCCAAAAGCAGTGCTACCCAACTGCTCCATGAAGAGAATCTTGTAACTCTGTGAGATGAATTCTCACACTACAAAACAGGTTCTCAGAAAGCTTCTCTCCAGCTGTTATCTGAGGATACTACCTTTGTCACAATAGGCGTCAATGCGCTCCCAATATCCTACTGCTGATTCCAGGAAAACAGTGTTAGCAAACTGCTCCATGAACATAATGGTGTAACTCTTTGAGATGCATTCACACATCACAAAGCAGTTTCTCAGAAAGCTTATTTCTAGTTATTATCGTAGGATATTTCCCTTTTCACAATAGGTGTAATACGCTCCCAAATTTCCTCTTGCAGATTCCACGAAAACAGTGGTAGTAAACTGCTCCATGAAAAGACACGTGTATCTCTGTGAGATGAATTCACATATTTCAAAGAAGTTTCTCAGAGGGCTTCTTTCTAGTTTTTATCTGAGTATACTTCCTTTGTCACCATAGGCTTCAATACGCTGTCAAATATCCCATTGCAGATTCCAAGAAAACAGTGATAGCAAACTGCTAAATGCAAAGAACAGTGTAACTCTGTGAGATGAATTCACAAGTCACAAAGCAATTTCTCAGAAAGCCTCTTTTTGATTTTTATTTGAGGTTAATTCCCTTGTCATTGTAAACTTCAAGGTGGTCCCAGAGATCCTGTTGCAGATACCACGAGAAGGTTGTCAGCAAGCCACTCCATGAAAAGAAATGTGTGACTCTGTGAGATAAATTCACACATCACAAACCAATTTCTCAGAAAGCTTCTTTCTAGTTTTTATATAAGGATATTTCAATTTTTCACCATGAGCTTCCATGTGCTCCAAAATATCCCATTGCAGATCCCAAGAAAATAGTGTTAGGAAACTGTTGAATGAAAAGATCAGTGTAACTCTGTGACGTGAATTCACACATCATAAAGCAGTTTGGAAGACACCTTCTTTCTAGTTTTTATCTGAAGATAGTTCCTTTTTCACCTGAATAGGCCTTAATGCGTTCACGAATATAAATTCGCAGATTCCACAAAAGTAGTGTTAGCAAATTGCTCAATGAAAAGGAGGGTGTAACTGTGGCTGATGAATTCACACATCACAAAGCAGTTTCCCAGAAAGATTCTTTTTGGTTTTTACCTGATCAAATTTCCCTTGTCACCGTAGACATCAACGCACACCAACACATCCTATTGCAGATTCCACGAAAATGGTGTTAGGAAATTTCAACATGCAAAGAAATGTGTAACCACAAGCTGCACAGCCCTAAGAAGTATCCCATTGTAGATTCCAAGAAAACTGTGTTAGCAAACTGATGACTGAAGAGAAAAGTGTAACTCTGTGAGTTGCATTCACACACGGCAATGCAGTTTCTCAGAATGCTTCCTTCCAGTTTCTGTCTGAGGATATTTCCTTTTTCACCATAGGCCACAATAAGCTGCCAAATATCACTTTCCAGAATCCACGAAAAGAGTGTTAGCAAGCTGCCACCAGAAGGGAAACGTGAAGCTCTGTATGATGAAGTCACACATCAGAAAGTAATTTCTGACAAAGCTTCTTTCTAGCTATTATTTGAGGATATTTCCTTTTTCACCACAGGCCTCAATGGGTTCCCAAATACCACCTTGCAGATTACATGAAAACACTGTCAGCAAACTACTTCATGAAGACTAAGTTGTAACTTTGTGAGATGAATTCACATATCACAGAGAAGTTTCTCACAAAGCTTCTTTCACGTTTTTCATGGAGGATATTTCCTTAATCAGCGTAGACCTCAATGCGACCCAAACTAGCCCTTCTCAGTTTCCTCAAAGACAGTGTTAATCGACTGCTCCTTGAAATGTAGCTGTAACTCTGTGAGATGAATTCACACATCACAGAGAAGTTTCTAAGAAAGCTTCTTTCTAGTTTTTCTATGAGGATATTTCCTTTGACACTGTAAGCTTCATTGCACTAAGATGCATCCCGTTGCAGATTTCAAGAAAACTGTCTCAGCAAACTGATGACTGAAGAGAAAAGTGTAACTCTGTGAGTCGCATTCACACATCGAAATGCAGTTTCTCAGAAGGCTTCCTTCCAGTTTCTGTCTGAGGATATTTCCCTTTTCACCATAGACCATAATGAGCTCCCGAATATCACTTTCCAGAATCCACGAAAAGAGTGTTAGCAAACTGCTACCAGAAGGGAAAGGTGAAACCCTGTATGATGAATTCACACATCAGAAAGCAATCTCTCAGAAAGCTTCTCTCTAGCTATTATCTGAGGATATTTCCTTTTTCACCATAGGCCTCCATGCGCTCCCAAATATCACTTTAGAGATTCCACAAAAACACTGTCAGCAAACTGCTTCATGAAGACTAAGTTGTAACTCTGTGAGATGAATTCACTTATCACAGAGAAGTTTCTCAGAAAGGTACTTTCTAGTTTTTCTCTGAGGATGTCTCCTTTGTCACCATAAGCTCCATTGAGCTACGAAATATCCCAATGCAGATTGCAAGAAAACAGGGTTAGTCAACGGATCCATGAAAAGGAAAGGGTAACTCTGTGAGTTGCATTCACGTGTCACAATGCAGTTTCTAAGAACACTTCCTTCCAGTTTTTCTCTGAAGATATTTCATTTTTCACCATAGCCCTCACTGGGCTCCCAAATATCACTTTGCAAACTCCACGAGAACTGTCTTAGCGAACGGCTTCATGAGGAGAAAGGTGTAACTCTGTGAGATGAATTCACAGGTCACAAAGAAGTTTCTCAGAAAGCTTCCTTCTCATTTGTATCGGTGGAGATATCCTTTGGCCCTATAGTCTTCAAAGGGATCCGAAATATCAATTCTCAGATTCCACAAAAACGGGGCTAGCCAACGGCTCCACGAAATACAGCTGGAACTCAGTGAGTTGAATTCACACAGCACAAGTGCGTTTCTCATATAGCATCTTTCTTTTGGAGCTGAGTTTATTTATGGTCTCGGAGCAACACCGTGTGTCTTTTTGCAGATTCGGCAAAAACACTCTTAGCAAGCTTCTCAATGAAAACAATGAGGAAACTGTGAGCTGAATTCACCCACAACCAAGAAGTTTCTGAGAAGGCTTCTCTGCAGATATGTCTGAGGATATTTCATTATTCCGCATGGGATTCCACGATATCCAGGATGTCACTTCTGAGATTCCAGAAAATCATTTCAAGCAAACTCCTCCATGAAAGAGTGGTGTAACACTGTGAAATGAATTCACACTACACAAAGCAGTTTCTCAGAAAGCTTTATTCCGGTGTTTCTCCAAGGATATTTCCTTTGTCCTTAGACTCTTCAAACCTATCGGATATATCAGTTCTGAGAATCCACAAAGACAGTGCTAACAAATGGTTGCAGGAAATAGTAGTGTAACTCTGTGAGATGAAGTTACAGATCAGAAAGCAATCTCTCAGAAAGCTTCTTTCACGTTTTCATCTGAAGATATTTCCTTTCTCGCCACAAGCTGCATAGCCCTAAGAAGTATCCCATTGTAGATGTCAAGAAAACTGTGTTGGAAACTGATGCCTGAAGAGAAAAGTATAACTCTGTGAGTTGCATTCACACATGGCAATGCAGTTTCTCAGAACGCTTCCTTCCAGTTTCTGTCTGAGTATATTTCCTTTTTCACCATAGGCCACAATGAGCTCCAAAATATCACCTTCCAGAATCCACGAAAAGAGTGTTAGCAATCTGCTACCAGAACGGAAACGTGAAGCTCTGTATGATGAAGTCACACATCAGAAAGTAATTTCTGAAAAAGATTCTTTCTTGCTATTATCTGAGGATATTTCCTTTTTCACCATAGGCCTCAATGCGTTCCCAAATACCAACTTGCAGATTACACGAAATCACTGTCAGCAAACTGCTTCATGAAGACTAAGTTGCAAATCTGTGAGATGAATTCACATATCACAGAGAAGTTTCTCACAAAGCTTCTTTCACGTATTTCTTTGAGGATATTTCCTTTATCAGGGTAGGCCTCAGGGCGACCCAAAGTAGCCTTTCTCAGTTTTCTCAAAGACAGTGTTAATTGACTGCTCCTTGAAATGTAGCTGCAACTCTGTTAGATGAATTCACACATCATGGAGAAGTTTCTAAGAAAGCTTCTTTCTAGTTTTCATATGAGGATATTTCCTTTGACACCATGAGCTTCATTGCGGTAAGATGTATCCCATTGCAGATTTCAAGAAAACTGTGTTAGCTAACTGATGACTGAAGAGAAAAGTGTAACACTGTGAGTGGCATTCACATATGGCAATGCAGTTTTTCAGAACGCTTTCTTCCAGTTTTTGTCTGAGGATATGTCCTTCTTCATCGTAGGCCACAATGAGCTCCCAAATATGACTTTCCAGAATCTACGAAAAGAGTGTTATCAAACTGCTACCAGAAGGCAAACGTGAAGCTCTGTATGATGAAGTCACACATCAGAAAGTAATTTCTGACAAAGCTTCTTTCTAGGTATTATCTGGGGATGTTTCCTTTTTCACCAATATGCCTCCAAAATATCACTTTGCAGGTTCCAAGAAAACACTGTCAGCAAACCGCTTCATGAAGACTAAGTTGTAACTCTGGGAGATGAATTCACATATCACAAGGAAGTTTCTCACAAAGCTTCTTTCACGTTTTTTATTGAGGATATTTCCTTCATTAGTATAGGCTTGAATGTGACCCAAACTAGCTCTTCTCAGTTTACTCAAAGACAGTGATAATTGACTGCTCCTTGAAATGTAACTGTACCTCTGTGAGATGAATTCACACATCACAGAGAAGTTTCCAAGAAAGATTCTTTCTAGATTTTATATGAGAATATTTCTTTGGAAACCGTAAGCTTCATTGCGCTAAGATGTATCTCATTTCAGATTACAAGAAACTGTGTTGGCAAACTGTTCACTGAAGAGGACAGTGTAACTCTGTGAGTTGCATTCACACATGGCAATACCGTTTCTCAGAAGGCTTCCTTTCAGTTTTTGTGTGAGGATATTTCCCTTCTCACCATAGGACAAAATGAGCTCCCAAATATCAGTTTTCAGAATCCACGAAAAGAGTGTTAGCAAACTGCTACCAGAAGGGAAAGGTGAAACGCTGTATGATGAATTCACACATCAGAAACCAATCTCTCAGAAAGCTTCTCTCTAGCTATTATCTGAGGATATTTCCTTCTTAACCATAGGCCTCAATGTGCTCCCAAATATCACTTTACAGATTCCACGGAAACACTGTCAGCAAACTGCTTCATGAAGGCTAAGTTGTAACTCTGTGAGATGAATTCACTTACCACAGAGAAGTTTCCCAGAAAGCTACTTTCTAGCTTTTCTCTGAGGATATCTACTTTGTCACCGAAAGCTTCACTGCTCTATGAAATATCCCAAAGCAGATTGCCAGAACACAGGGTTAGCCAATGGATCCATGAAAAGGAAAGGGTAACTCTGTGAGTTGCATTCATCTGTCACAATGCAGTTTCTCAGAACGCTTCTTTCCAGTTTCTCTCTGAGGATATTTCCTTTTTCACCATAGCCCTCACTGGGCTCCCAAATGTCACTTTGGAAACTCCACAAGAACTGTCCTAGCGAATGGCTTCATGCGGAGAAAGGTGTAACCCTGTGAGATGAATTCACAGGTCACAAAGAACTTTCTTAGAAAGCTTCTTTCTCATTTGTATCGGCAGAGATTTCCTTTGGTCCTATAGTCTCCAAAGGGATCCGAAATATCAGTTCTCAGATTCCACCAAAACGGGGCTACCCAACGGCTCCATGAAATACAGCTGGAACTCAGTGAGTTGAATTAACACAGCACAAAGCCGTTTCTCAGAAAGCACTTTTCTCTGGGAGCTGAGTTTATTTGCGGTCTCGGAGAACCACCGTGTGTCCTTTCGCAGATTCTGCGAAAATGCTTTTGGCGAGCTTCTCGATAAAAACCAAGAGGAAACTCTGTGAGCAGAATTCACCCACAACCAAGAAGTTTCTGAGAAGGCTTCTCTGCAGATTAGTCTGAGGATATCTCATTGTTCAGCATGGGATTCCATGATATCCAGGATGTCACCTCTGAGATTTCAGAAAATCAGTGCTAGCAAACTCCTCCATGAAAGAATGCTGTAACACTGTGAAATGAATTCACCCAACACAAAGCAGTTTCTCAGAAGGCTTCAGGCCAGTTTTTCTCGGAAGATATTTCCTGTGACCTTAGACTCTTCAAACCTATCGGAAATATCACTGCTCAGAATCCACAAAGACAGTGCTAGCAAACGGTTGCAGGAAATAGTCTTGTAACTCTGTGAGATGAAGTTACAGATCAGAAAGCAATCTCTCAGAAAGCTTCTTTCTAGTTTTATCTGAGGCTCTTTCCTTTTTCACCATAGGCCTCAATGTGCTCCCAAATATCACTTTCCAGATTCCACGAAAACACTGTCAGCAAACTGCTGCATGAAGACTAAGTGGTAACTCTGTGAGATGAATTCACATATCACAAAGAAGTTTCTCACAAAGCTTCTTTCACGTTTTTAATGGAGGATATTTCCTTTATCAGCGTAGGCCTCAATGCGACCCAAACTAGCCCTTCTCAGTTTCCTCAAAGACAGTGTTAACGGACTGCTCCATGAAATGTAACTGTAACTCTGTGAGATGAACTCACACATCACAGAGAAGTCTCTAAGAAAGCTTCTTTCCAGATTTTATGTGAGAATATTTCTTTTGACACCACAACATTCATTGCGCTAAGATGTATCCCGTTTCAGATAACAAGAAAACTGTGTTGGCAAACTGATGACTGAAGAGAAAAGTGTAACTAGGCGAGTTGCATTCACCCATGGCAATGCAGTTTCTCAGAAGGCTTCCTTCAGTTTTTGTGTGAGGAAATATCCCTTTTCACCATAGGCCACAATAAGCTCCCAAATCTCACTTTCCAGAATCCACGAAAAGTGTGTTAGCAAACTGCTACCAGGAGGGAAAGGTGAAACTCTGTATGATGAATTCACACATCAGAAAGCAATCTCTCAGAAAGCTTCTTTCTGGCTATTATCTGAGGATATATCCTTTTTCACCATAGGCCTAAATGCGCTCCCAAATATCACTTCACAGATTCCACGGAAACACTGTCAGGAAACTGCTTCAGGAAGACTAAGTTGTAACTCTGAGAGATGAATTCACATACCACAAAGGAGTTTCTCACAAAGCTTCTTTCACGTTTTTAATGGAGGATATTTCTTTTATCAGCGTAGGCCTCAAAGCGACCCTAAGTAGCCCTTCTCAGTTTCCTCAAAGACAGTGTTAACCGACTGCCCCTTGAAATGTAACTGTAACTCTGTGAGGTGAATTCACACATCACAGAGAAGTTTCTAAGAAAGCTTCTTTCTAGATTTTATATGAGGATATTTCTTTGGACACCGCAAGCTTCATTGCGCTAAGACGTATCCCGTTTCAAATTACAAGAAAACTGTGTTGGCAAACTGTTGACTGAGGAGAAAAGTGTAAGTCTGTGAGTTGCATTTACACATGGCAATGCAGGTTCTCAGAAGGCTTCCTTCCAGTTTTTCTGTGAGGATATTTCCCTTTTCACCATAGGCCACAATGAGCTCCAAAATCTCACTTTCCAAAATTCATGGAAAGAGTGTTAGCAAACTGCTACCAGAAGGGAAAGGTGAAACTCTGTATGATGAATTCACACAAGAGAAAGAAATCTCTCAGAAAGGTTCTTTCTTGCCATTATCTGAGGATATATCCTTTTGCACCATAGGCCTCAATGCACTCCCAAATATCACTTTACAGTTTGTGTGAAAACACTCACAGCAAACTGCTTCATGAAGACTAAGTTGTAACTCTGTGAGATGAATTCACTTTTCACAGAGAAGTTTCTCACAAAGCTACTTTCTAGTTTTTCTCTGAGGATACCACCTTTGTCACTTAAGCTTCATTGCGCTACAAAATATCCCAATGCAGATTTCAAGAAAACAGGGATAGCCAACGGACGCATAAAAAGAATAGGGTAACTCTGTGAGTTGCATTCACGTGTCACAATGCAGTTTCTCAGAATGGTTCTTTCCAGTGTTTCTCTCAGGATATTTCCTTTTTCACCTTAGCCCTCACTGGGCCCCCAAGTATCACTTTGCAGACTCCAGGAGAACTGTCTTAGCGAACGGCTTCATGAGGAGAAAGCTGTAACTCTGTGAGATGAATTCACAGGTCCCAAAGAACTTTCTCAGAAAGCCTCTTTCTCATTTGTATCGGCGGAGATTTCCTTTGGCC
>NW_012116799.1:700863-703670 GCF_000951035.1 Colobus angolensis palliatus | reverse complement strand
AGTCTCCAAAGGGATCCAAAATATCAGTTCTCAGATTCCACCAAAACGGGGCTAGCCAATGGCTCCACGAAATACAACTGGAACTCAGTGAGTTGAATTCACACAGCACAAAGCCGTTTCTCAGAAAGCGTCTTTCTTTGGGAGCTGAGTTTATTTGTGGTCTCGGAGCGCCACCGTGTGTCCTTTTGCAGATTCTGCGAAAAAGCTTTTAGCAAGCTTCTCAATGAAAACCATGAGGAAACTCGGTGAGCAGAATCCACCCACAACCAAGAAATTTCTGAGAAGGCTTCTCTGCCGATTTGTCTGAGGATATCTCATTCTTCAGCATGGGATTCCACGACATCCAGAATGTCACCTCCGAGATTCCAGAAAATCAGTGCTAGCAAACTGCTCCATGAAAGAATGGTGTAACACTGTGAAATGAATTCATGCATCATAAAGCAGTTTCTCAGAAAGCTTCATTCCAGTTTTTCTCGGAAGATATTTCCTGTGTCCTTAGACTCTTCAAACTTATAGGAAATATCAGTGCTCAAATCCACAAAGACAGTGCTAGCAAGTGGTTGCAGGAAATAGGAGTGTAACTCTGCGATATGAAGTTACAGATCAGAAAGCAATCTCTCAGAAAGCTTCTTTCTGGCTACTACCTGATGCTCCTTCCTTTTTCATCATAGGCCTCAATGTGCTCCCAAATATCACTTTCCAGATTCCACAAAAACACTGTCAGCAAACTGCTGCATGAAGACTAAGTAGTAACTCTGTGAGATGAATTCACATATCACAAAGAAGTTTCTCACAAAGCTTCGTTCACGTTTTCAATGGAGGATATTCCCTTTATCAGCGTAGGCCTCAATGCGACCCAAACTAGCCCTTCTCAGTTTCCTCAAAGATACTGTTAACGGACTGCTCCTTGAAATGTAACTGTAACTCTGGGAGAGTAATTCACACATCACAGAGAAGTCTTGAAGAAATCTTCTTTCTAGATTTTATATGAGGATATTTATTTTGACAACGCAAGCTTCATGGTGCTAAGATGTATCCCGTTTCAGATTACAAGAAAACTGTGTTGGCAAATTGTTGACTGAAGAGAAAAGTGTAACTCTGTGAGTTGCATTCACACATGGCAATGCAGTTTCTCAGAAGGCTTCCTTCCACTTTTTGTGTGAGGATATTTCCCTTTTCACCGCAGTCCACAATGAGCTCCCAAATCTCACTTTCCAGAATCCACGAATGGAGTGTTAGCAAAGTGCCACCAGGAGGGAAAGGTGAAACTCTGTATGATGAATTCACACACCAGAAAGCAATCTCTCAGAAAGCTTCTTTCTACCTATTATCTGAGGCTTTTTCCTTTTTCACCATAGGCCTCAATGCACTCCCAAATATCACTTTCCAGATTCCACGAAAACACTGTCAGCAAACTGCTGCATGAAGACTAAGTGGTAACTCTGTGAGATGAATTCAAATATCACAAAGAAGTTTCTCACAAAGCTTCTTTCACGTTTTCAATGGAGGATATTTCCTTTATCAGCATAGGCCTCAATGCGACCCAAACTAGCCCTTCTCAGATTCCTCAAAGACACTGTTAACGGACTGCTCCTTGAAATGAAACTGTAACCCTGTGAGAGTAATTCATACATCACAGAGAAGTCTCGAAGAAATCTTATTTCTAGATTTTATATGAGGATATTTCTTTTGACACCGCAAGCTTCATGGCGCTAAGATGTATCCTTCTTCAGATTACAAGGAAACTGTGTTGGCAGACTGTTGACTGAAGACAAAAGTGTAACTCTGTGAGTTGCATTCAACATGGCAATGCAGTTTCTCAGAAGGCTTCCTTCCAGTTTTTGTGTGAGCATATTTCTCTTTTCACCATAGGCCACAATGAGCTCCCAAATCTCACTTTCCAGAATCCACAAAAAGAGTGTTAGAAAAGTGCCACCAGGAGGGAAAGGTGAAACTCTGTATGGTGAATTCACATATCAGAAAGCAATCTCTCAGAAAGCTTGTTTCTAGCTATTATCTGACGATATATCCTTTATCACCATAGGCCTCAATGTACTCCCAAATATCACTTTCCAGATTCCACGAAAACACTCTCAGCGAACTGCTTCATGAAGACTAAGTTGTAACTCTGTGAGATGAACTCACTTTTCACAGAAAAGTTTCTCAGAAAGCTACTTGCCAGTTTTTATCTCAGGATACCTCCTTTGTCACCGTAAGCTTCATTGCACCACGAAATATCCCAATGCAGAGTTCAAGAAAACAGGGTTGGCCAACGGATCCATGAAAAGGATAGGGTAACTCTGTGAGTTGCATTCACATGTCACAATGAAGTTTCTCAGAACGCTTCCTTCCGGTGTTTCTCTGAGGATATTTCCTCTTTCACCATAACCCTCACTGGGCTCCCAAATATCACTTTACAGATTTTATGAGAATAGTGGTAGCAAACTGCTTCCTGAAGGCTATGCTGTAACTCTGTGAGACAAATTCACAGATCACAAAGAAGTTTCTCAGAAAGCTTCTTTCCAGTTTTTAACTGCTGAAATTTCCTTTATCAGCGCAGGCCTCAATGTGATCCCAAGCAGCCCTTCTGAGATTCCTCAAAGGGAGTGTTAGTGGCCTGCTGCATGAAACATAAGTCTAACTCGGTGAGATGAATTCACACATCACCCAGAATATTCTAAGGAAGCTTCTTTGTAGTTTTCATCTAAGGATATTTCCTTTGGCACCGTAAGCTTCATTGAGCGCAGAGGTATCCCATTGCAGATTTCAAGAAAACTGTGTTATCAAACTGACCACTGAAGAGAAAC
>NW_012116799.1:694948-700813 GCF_000951035.1 Colobus angolensis palliatus | reverse complement strand
CATGGAAAGAGTGTTAGGAAACTGCTACCAGAAGGGAATGGTGAAACTCTGCATGCTGAATTCACACATCAGAAAGCAGTCTCTCAGAAAGCGTCTTTCTAGCTATGATCTGAGGATACCTCCTTTATCACCATAGGCCTCAATACGCTCCCAAATATCACTTTACTGATTCCACGAAAACACTGTCAGCAAACTGCTTCATGAAGACTAAGTTGTCACTCTGTGAGATGAATTCACTTATCACAGAGACGTTTCTCAAAAGCTACTTTGTAGATTTTCTCTGAGGATATCTCCGTTGTCACTGTAAGCTTCATTGCACTACGAAGTATCCCAACACAGATTTCAAGAAAACAGGGTTAGCCAACGGATCCATGAAAAGGAGAGGGTAATTCTGTGAGTTGCATTCACGTGTCACAATGCAGTTTCTCAGAACGCTTCGTTCCTGTTTTTCTCTGAGGATATTTCCTTTATCACCATAGCCCTCACTGGGCTCCCAGATATCACTTTGCACACTCCACGAGAACTGTCTTAGCGAACGGCTTCATGAGGAGAAAGGTGTAACTCTGTGAGATGAACTCACATTTCACAATGAAGTTTCTCAGAAAGCTTCTTTCTCATTTGTGTCGGTGGAGATTTCCTTTGGCCCTATAGTCTCCAAAGTGATCCGAAATATCAGTTCTGAGATTCCACCAAGACAGGGTTAGGCAACGGCTCCATGAAATACAACTGGAACTCAGTGAGTTGAATTCACACAGCACAGAGCCGTTTCTCAGAAAGCGTCTTTTTTTGGAGCTGAGTTAATTTGTGGTGTCGGAGCGCCACCGTGTGTCCTTTTGCAGATTCTGTGAAAACGCTCTTAGCAAGCTTCTCAATGGAAACCATGAGGAAATTCTGTGAGCTGAATTCAACCACAACCAAGAAGTTTCTGAGAAGGTTTCTCTGCAGGATTGTCTGAGGATATCTCATCATTCAGCATGGGATTCCACGATATCCAGGATGTCACTTCTGAGACTCCAGAAAATCAGTGCTAGCAAACTCCTCCATGTAAGACTGCTGTAACACTGTGAAATGAATTCACCCATCAGAAAGCAGTTTCTCAGAAAGCCTCATTCCGGTTTTTCAGGGAAGATATTTCCTGTGTCCATAGACTCTTCAAACCTATTGCAAATATTAGTTCTTAGAATCCACAAAGACCATGCTAGCAAATGGTTGCAGGAAATAGTAGTGTAAATCTGTGAGATGAAGTTACAGGTCAGAAAGCAATCTCTCAGAAAGCTGCCTTCTAGCTATTATCAGAGGATCTTTCCTTTCTCCCCATAGGCCTCAATGCGCTCCCAAATATTACTTCCCGGATTCCACGACAACACTGTCAGCAAACTGCTGCATGAAGAATAGGTTGTCACTCTGTGGGGTGAATTCACATATCACAAAGAAGTTTCTCTCAAAGCTTCTTTCTCGTTTTTAATGGACGATATTTCCTTTATCAGCATGGGCCTCAATGCGACCGTAATTAGCCCTGCTCATTTGCCTCAAACACAGTGTTAACGGACTGCTCCTTGAAATATAACTGTAACTCTGTGAGATGAATTGACACATCACAGAGAAGTCTCGAAGAAAGCTTCTTTGCAGATTTTATATGAGGATATTTCTTTGGACACCGGAAGCTTCATTGTGCTAAGATGTATCCCGTTTCAGATTACAAGAAATCTGTTTTGGCAAACTGTTGACTGAAGAGAAAAGTGTAACTCTGTGACTTGCATTCACACATGGCAACGCAGTCTCTCAGAAGGCTTCCTTCCAGTTTCTGTATGAGGATACTCCCTTGGCCACATAGCCCTCAATGAGCTCCCAAATATAACTTTGCAGAATCCACGAGAACAGTGTTAGTAAGCTGATCCAAGAAGGGCAAGGTGGAATTCTGAGTGATGAAGTCACACATGAGAGAGCAAACTTCCAGAAAGCTTCTCTCTAGCTGTTATGTGAGGATATGTCCTTTTACACCATGGGCCCCAATGGGCTCCCAAATATCACTTTGCACATTCCACGAAAAGTGAGACAGCAAACTGCTTCCTGAGGGCTAAGGTGTAACTCTGTATGACAAATTCAAAGATCACAAAGCAGTTTCTCAGAAAGATTCCTTCCAGTTTTTAACTGATGAAATTTCCTTTCTCAGTGCAGGCCTCAGTGCTATCCAAAGCAGCCCATCTCAGAATCCCCAAAGAGAGTGTTAGTGGCCTGCTCCAGTAACCAGGGGTGTAACTCCGTGAGATGAACTCACACATCACAAAGAAGTTTCTAGGAAAGCTTCTTTCTAGGTTCCATCTATGGATATTTCCTTTGTCATCGTAAGCTTCACTGCACTAAGAAGTATCCCATTGCAGATTTCAAGAAAACTGTGTTAGAAAACTGACCACTGCAGAGAAACGTGTAACTCTGTGAATTGCATTCACACATGGCAGTGCAGTTTCTCAGAATGTTTCCTTCCAGTTTATGTATGAGGATGCTCCCTTTTGCACTGTAGCCCTCAACGAGCTCCCAAATATCACTTTGCAGAATCCACGACAACAGCGTTAGCAAGCTGTTCCAAAAAGGGCACGGTGGAACTCTGAGTGATGAAGTCACACATCAGAGAGCAATCTCTCAGAAAGCTTCCCTCTAGTGGTTATGTGGGGATATGCCCTTTTTCACCATGGGCCCCAATGGGCTCCCAAATATCACTTTGCACATACCATGAAAAGAGTGTTTGCAAACTGCTTCCTGAGGACTAAGCTGTAACTCTGTGAGACAAATTCACAGATCACAAACCAGTTTCTCAGACAGCTTCTTTCCAGTTTTTAACTGATGAAATTTTCTATATCAGCGCAGGACTCAAGGCTATCCAAAGCAGCCCTTCTCAGATTCCCCAGAGAGAGTGTTGGTGGCCTGCCACAGGAAACATGGGTGTACCTCCGTGAGATGAACTCACACATCACCAAGGAGTTTGTAAGAAAGCTTCTTTCTCGTTGTCATCTGAGGTTATTTCCTTTGTCACCGTAAGGTTTTTTGGGCTTAGAAAGATCCCATTGCAGATTTCAAGAAAACTGTGTTAGCAATCTCACCTCTGAAGAGAAACGTGTATCTCTGTGAGTTGCCTTCACACATCGCAGTGCAGTTTCTCAGAGGCTTCTTTCCAGTTTCTGTATGAGGATACTCCCTTTCACACCATAGTCCTCAAAGAGCTCCGAAATATCACTTTGCAGTATCCACGACAACAGTGTTGGCAAGCTGTTCCTAGAAGGGCAGTGTGGAACTATGAGTGATGAAGTCACCCATTGGAGAGCAATCTCTCAGAAAGCTTCTCTCTAGCTCTTACGTGAGGATATGTCCTTTTTCACCATGGGCCCAATGGGCTCCCAAATATCATTTTGCAGGTTCCACGAAAAGAGTGTCAGCAAACTGCTTCCTGATACTAAGTTGTAACTCTGTGAGACGAATTCACAGACCACAAAGCAGTTTCTCAGAAAGCTTCTTTCCAGTTTTTAACTGATGAAATTTCCTTTATCAGCGCAGGCCTCAGTGCTATCCAAAGCAGCCCTTCTCAGTTTCCTCAAAGAGAGTGTTAACCGACTGCTCCTTGAAATGTAACTGTAACTCTGTGAGATGTATTCACCCATCACAGAGAAGTTCCTAAGAAAGCTTCTTGATAGATACTTTATGAGGATATTATTTTTGACACCATAAGCTGCCTTGCACTAAGTTGTATCCCGATGAAGATTAGAAGAAAACTGTGTTGGAAAACTGATGACTGAAGAGGGAAGTGTAACTCTGTGAGTTGCAGTCACACATGGCAATACAGTTTCTCAGAATGCTTCCTTCCAGTTTCTCTCTGAGGATATATCCCTTTTCACCCTGGGCCACAATGAGCTCCCAAATCTCACTTTCCAGAATTCATGGAAAGAGTGTTAGCAAACTGCTAACAGAAGGGAATGGTGAAACTCTGTATGATGAATTCACACACCAGAAAGCAATCTCCCAGAAAGCGTCTTTCTAGCTATGATCCGAGGATACCTCCTTTTTCACCGTAGGCCTCAATGCGCTCCCAAATATTACTTTACAGATTCCACGAAAACACTGTCAGCAAACTGCTTCATGAAGACTAAGTTGTCACTCTGTGAGATGAATTCACTTATCACAGAGAAGTTTCTCAGAAACCTACTTTCTAGATTTTCTCTGAGGGTATCTCCTTTGTCACTGCAACCTTCATGGCGCTACGAAGTGTCCCAACGCTGATTGCAAGAAAACAGGGTTACCCAACAGATCCATGAGAAGGAGAGGGTAACTCTGTGAGTTGCAATCACGTGTCACAATGCAGTTTCTCAGAACGCTTCTTTCCTGTTTTTCTCTGAGGATATTTCCTTTTTCACCATAACCCTCACTGGGCTCCCAAATATCACTTTGCAAACTCCACGAAAACTGTCTTAGCAAACGGCTTCATGAGGAGAAAGGTGTTACTCTGTGAGATGAACTCACAGTTCACAACGAAGTTTCTCAGAAAGCTTCTCTCTCTTTAGTATCAGCGGAGGTTTCCTTTGGCCCTATCGTCTTCAAAGGGATCCGAAATATCAGTTCTGAGATTTCACCAAGACGGGGCTACCCAACGGCTCCACGAAATACAACTGGAACTCAGTGAGTTGAATTCACACAGCACAAAGCCGTTTCTCAGAAAGCATCTTTCTTTTGGAGCTGAGTTTATTTGTAGTCTTGGAGTGCCACCGTGTGTCCTTTTGCAGATTCTGTGAAAACGCTATTAGCAAGCTTCTCAATGGAAACCATGAGGAAATTCTGTGAGCTGAATTCAACCACAACCAAGAAGTTTCTGAGAAGGCTTTTCTGCAGATTTGTCTGAGGATATCTCATCATTCAGCATGGGATTCCACGATATGCATGATGTCACTTCTGAGACTCCAGAAAATCAGTGCTAGGAAACTCCTCCCTGAAAGAGTGGTGTAACACTGTGAAATGAATTCACCCATCACAAGGCAGTTTCTCAGAAAGCTTCATTCTGGTTTTTCTATGAAGATATTTCCTGTGTCCAGAGACTCTTCAAACCTATCGGAAATATTAGTTCTCAGAATCCACAAAGACCGTGCTAGCAAACGGTTGCCGGAAATAGTAGTGTAACTCTGTGAGATGAATTTACAGATCAGAAAGCAATCTCTCAGAAAGCTTCTTTCTAGCTATGATGAGAGGATCTTTCCTTTCTCCCTATAGGCCTCAATGCGCTCCCATATATCACTTCCCGGATTCCACGACAACACTGTCACCAAACTGCTGCATGAAGACTAAGTTGCCACTCTGTGAGATGAATTCACACGTCACAAAGAAGTTTCTCCCAAAGCTTCTTTCACGTTTTTAATGGAGGATATTTCCCTTATCAGCGTAGGCCTCAATGCGACCCAAACTAACCCTTCTCAGTTTCCTCAAAGACACTGTTAACCGACTGCTCCTTGAAATGTAACTGTAACTCTGTGAGATGAATTCACACATCACAGAGAAGTTCCTAAGAGAGCTTCTTGCTAGATTTTTTATGAGGATATTGCTTTTGACACCGTAAGCTGTCTTGCATTACGTAGTATCCCGATGCAGATTAGAAGAAAACTGTGTTGGCAAACTGATGACTGAAGAGAAACGTGTAACTCTGTGAGTTGCATTCACACCTGGCAATACAGTTTCTCAGAACGCTTCCTTCCAGTTTCTCTCTGAGGATATTTCCCTTTTCACCATAGGCCACATTCAGATTACAAGGAAACTGTGTTGGCAAACTGTTTACTGAAGAGAAAAGTGTAACTCTGTGAGTCGCATTCACACATGGCAATACAGTTTCTC
>NW_012116799.1:693737-694898 GCF_000951035.1 Colobus angolensis palliatus | reverse complement strand
TAGCTGTTATGTGAGGATATAGCCTTTTTCACCATGGGCCCAATGGGCTCCCAAATATCACTTTGCAGATTCCACCCAAAGAGTGTCAGCACACTTCTTCCTGAGGACTAAGCTGTAACTCCGTGAGACGAATTCACAGATCACAAAGCAGTTGCTCAGAAAGCTTCTTTCCAGTTTTTAACTGATGAAATTCCCTTTATCAGCGAAGGCCTCAGTGCTATCCAAACAGCCCTTATCAGATTCCCCAAAGAGAGTGTTACTGGCCTGGTCCAGGAAACGTGAGTGTAACTCCGTGAGGTGAACTCACATATCACTAGGAAATTTCTAAGAAAGCTTCTTTCTAGTTTTCATCTAAGTATATTTCCTTTGCCACCATCAGCTTCATTGCGCTGAGAAGTATCCCATTGCAGATTTCAAAAAAACTGTGTTAGAAAACTGAACACTGAAGAGAAACGTGTAACTCTGTAAGTTGCATTCACACATCAGAGTAGAGTTTCTTGGAAGGCTTCTTTCCAGTTTCTGTATGAGGATACTCCGTTTTGCACCATAGCCCTCAATCAGCTCCCAAATATCACTTTGCAGTATCCACGACAACAGTGTTAGCAAGCTGTTCTAAGAAGAGCAGGGTGGAACTCTGAGAGATGAAATCACATATCAGGGAGCAATATCTCAGAAAGCTTCTCTCTAACTGTTATGTGAGGATATGTCTTTTTTCACCATGGGCCCAATGGGCTCCGAAATATCAATTTGAATATTCCACGAAAAGAGTGTCAGCAAACTGCTTCCTTAAGACTAAGCTGTAACTCTGTAAGACGAATTCACAGATCACAAAGAAGTTTCTCAGAAAGATTCTTTCCAGTTTTTAACTGATGAAATTTCCTTTATCAGCGCAGGCCTCAGTGCTATCCAAAGCAGCTCTTCTCAGATTCCCCAAAGAGAGTGTTAGTGGCATGCCCTAGGAAAAATGAGTGTAACTCCGTGACATGAACTCACATATCAACAAGAAGTTTCTATGAAAGCTTCTTTCTAGTTTTCATCTAAGGATATTTCCTTTGCCACCGTCAGCTTCATTGCACTGAGAAGTATCCCATTGCAGATTTCAAGAAAACTGTGTTAGCAAACTGACCAGTGAAGAGAAACGTGTAACTCTGTGAGTTGCAT
>NW_012116799.1:676177-692155 GCF_000951035.1 Colobus angolensis palliatus | reverse complement strand
TTTCTAGATTTTATATGAGAATACTTCTTTTGACACCGCAAGCTTCATTGCGCTAAGATGTATCCCGTTTCAGATTACAAGAAAAGTGTGTTGACAAACTGTTGACTGAAGTGAAAAGTGTAACTCTGTGAGTTGCATTCACACATGGCAATGCAGTTTCTCAGAAGGCTTCCTTCCAGTTTTTGTGTGAGGATATCTCCCTTTGCACCGTAGGCCACAATGAGCTCCCAAATCTCACGTTCCAGAATCCACGAAAAGAGTGTTATCAAACTGCCACCAGGAGGGAAAGGTGAAAGTCTGTATGATGAATTCACACATCGGAAAGCAATCTCTCAGAAAGCTTCTTTCTAGCTATTATCTGAGGATATATCCTTTTTCACCATAGGCCTCAATGTGCTCCGAAATATGACTTTCCAGTTTCCAGGAAAAAACTGTCAGCAAACTGCTGCATGAAGGCTAACTTTTAACTCTGTGAGATGAATTCACATATCACAAAGAAGTTTCTCAAAAAGCTTCTTTCACATTTTTAAAGCAGGATATTTCCTTTATCATCGTAGGTCTCAAAGCGACCCTTACTAGCCCTTCTCCGTTTCCTCAAAGACAGTGTTAACGGACTGCTCCTTGAAAAGTAACTATAACTCCATGAGATGAATTCACACATCACAGAGAAGTCTCTAAGAAAGCTTCTTTGTAGATTTTATACGAGGATATTTCTTTTGACACCACAAGCTTCATTCTGCTATGATGTATCCGGGTTCAGATTACAGGAAAACTGTGTTGGCAAACTGTTGACTGAAGAGAAAAGTGTAACTCTGTGAGTTGCATTCACACATGGCAATGCAGTTTCTCAGAAGGCTTCCTTCCAGTTTTTGTGTGAGGATATTTCCCTTTTCACCATAGGCCAAAATGAGCTCCCCAATCTCACATTCCAGAATCCACGAAAAGAGTGTTAGCAAACTGCCATCAGGAGGGAAAGGTGAAACTCTGTATGATGAATTCACACATCAGGAAACAATCTCTCAGAAAGCTTCTTTCTAGCTATTATCTGCGGATATATCCTTTTTCACCATAGGCCTCAATGCGCTCTGAAATATCACTTTCCAGATCCCACGAAAACACTTTCAGCAAAGTGCTGCATGAAGATTAAGTTGTAACTCTGTGAGATGAATTCACTTTTCACAGAGAAGGTTCTCAGCAGGTTACTACCAAGTTTTTCTCTGAGGGTACCTCCTTTATCACCGTAAGCTTCATTGCCCTACGAAATATCCCAATGCAGCTTTCAAGAAAACAGGGTTAGCCAACGGATCCATGAAAAGGATAGGGTAACTCTGTGAGTTGCATTCGCATGTCACAATGCAGTTTCTCAGAACCCTTCTTTCCAGTGTTGCTCTGAGGATATTACCTTTTTCACCATAGCCCTCAGTGGGCTCCCAAATATCACTTTGCAAACTCCAGGAGAACTCTGTTTGCGAATGGCTTCATGAGGAGAAAGGTGTCACTCTGTGAGATGAATTCACAGGTCACAAAGAACTTTCTCAGAAAGCTTCTTTTCATTTGTATCGGCGGAGATTTCCTTTGGCCCTATAGTCTCCAAAGGGATCCGAAATATCACCAAAACGCGGCTAGCCAACGGCTCCATGAAACACAACTGGAACTCAGTGAGTTGAATTCACACAGCACAAATCCGCTTCTCAGAAAACGGCTTTCTTTGTGAGCTGAGTTTATTAGTGGTCTCGGAAAGCCACCATGTGTCCTTTTGCAGATTCTGCGAAAACGCTCTTAGCAAGCTTCTCAATGAAAACCATGAGGAAACACTGTGAGCAGAATTCACCCACAACCAAGAAGTTTCTGAGAAGGCTTCTCTGCAGGTTTGTCTCAGGATATCTCATTATTCAGCATGCGATTCCACGATATCCAGGATGTCACCTCTGAGATTCCAGAAAATCAGTGCTAGCAAACTCCTCCATGAAAGAGGGGTGTAACACTCCGAAATGAATTCACGCCTCACAAAGCAACTTCTCAGAAAGTTTCATTCCAGTATTTCTCGGTGGATATTTCCTGTGTCCTTAGACTCTTCAAACCTATCGGAAATATCAGTGCTCAGAATCCACAAAGACAGTTGTAGCAAACGGTTGCAATAAATAGGAGTGTAACTATGTGAGATGAAGTTACAGATCAGAAAGCAATCTCTCAGAAAGCCTCTTTCTAGCAATTATCTGCGGCTATGTCCTTTTTCACCATAGGCCTCAATGCGGTCCCAAGTATCACTTTTCAGATACCACGAAAACACTGTCAGCAAACTGCTGCATGAAGACTACGTTGTAACTCTGTGAGGTGAATTCATATATCACAAATAGGTTTCTCACAAAGCTTCTTTCACGTTTCTAATGGAGGATATCTCCTTTATCAGCATAGGCCTCAATGCGACCCAAACGAGCCCTTCTCAGTTTCCTCAAAGAGAGTGTTAACAGACTGCTCCTTGAAATGTAACAGTAACTCTGTGAGATGAATTCACACCTCACAGAGAAGTCTCTAGGAAAGCTTCTTTCGAGATTTATATGAGGATATTTCTTTTGACACCATAAGCTGCGTTGCACTAAGATATATCCTGTTTCAGATTACAGGAAAACTGTGTTGGCTAACTGTTGACTGAAGAGAAAACTGTAACTCTGTGAGTTGCATTCACACATGGCAATGCAATTTCTCAGAAGGCTTCCTTCCAGTTTTTGTGTGAGGATATTTCCCTTTTCACCATAGGCCACAATGAGCTCCCAAATCTCACTTTCCAGAATCCACGAAAAGAGTGCTAGCAAAATGCTACCAGAAGGGAAAGGTGAAACTCTGTATGATGAATTCACACAAGACAAAGCAATCTGTCAGAAAGCTTCTTTCTAGCTCTTATCACAGAATATTTCCTTTTTCACCATAGGCCTCAATGCTCTCCCAAATATCACTTTCCAGATTCCACGAAAACACTGTCAGCAAACTGCTGCATGAAGACTAAGTTGTAACTCTGTGAGACCAATTGACATATTACAAAGAAGTTTCTGACAAAGCTTTTTTCACGTTTTTTATTTTATTTCATTTTATTTTAATGTTTTTATTTTTATTTTTTCAGATGATGTCTCGCTCGGTCCCCGAAGCTGGAGTGCAGTGGCCAGATCTCAGCTCACTTCAAGCTCCGCCTCCCGGGTTCACGCCATTCTCCTGCCTCAGCCTCCAGAGTAGCTGGGACTACAGGCACCCGCCACATCGCCCAGCTAATTATTTGTATTTTTTAGTATAGAGGGGGTTTCACCGTTTTAGCCAGGATGGTCTCGAACTCCTGACATTGTGATCCCCCCTACTCAGCATCCCAAAGTGCTGGGATTACAGGCTTGAGCCACCGTGCCCGACTCTTTCACGTTTTTAATGGAGGATATTTCCTTCATCAGCATAGGCCTCAAAGCGACGTAAATAGCCCTTCTCAGTTTCCTGAAAGACAGTGTTACCGACTGCCAATTGAAATGTAAATGTAACTCTGTGTGGTGAATTCACACATCACAGAGACGTCTCTAAGAAAGCTTCTTTCTAGATTTTATATGAGAATACTTCTTTTGACACTGCAAGCTTCATTGCGCTAAGATGTATCCCGTTTCAGATTACAAGAAAACTGTGTTGGCAAATTGTTGACTGAAGAGAAAAGTGTAAGTCTGTGAGTTGCATTCACACATGGCAATACATTTACTCAGAAGGCTTCTTTCCAGTTTTTGTGTGAGGATATTGCCCTTTGCACCATAGGCCACAATGAGCTTCCCAAATCTCACTTTCCAGAATCCACGAAAACAGTGTAAACAAACTGCCACCAGGAGGGAAAGGTGAAAGTCTGTAGGATGAATTCACACATCAGAAAGCAATCTCTCAGAGAGCTTCTTTCTAGCTATTATCTGAGGATATATACTTTTTCACCATTGGCCTCAATGCACTCCCAAGTATGACTTCACAGATTCCACGAAAACACTCTCAGGAAACTGCTGCATGAAGACTAAGTTGTAACTCTGTGAGATGGATTCACTTATCCGAGAGAAGTTTCTCAGAAAGGTACTGTCTAGTTTTTCTCTGAGGATAACACCTTGGTCAAGGTAATAAGCTTCATTGCGCTATGAAATATCCCAATGCAGGTTTCCAGAAAACAGGGTTAGCCAAGGGATCCATGAAGGGGATAGGGTAAATCTGTGAGTTGCATTCCCGTGTCCCAATGCAGTTTCTCAGAACGCTTCATTCCAGTGTTTCTCTGAGGATATTTCCTTTTTCACCATAGCCCTCACTGGGCTCCCAAATATCACTTTGCAAACTCCACGAGAACTGTCTTAGTGAACGGCTTCATGAGGAGAAATGTGTCACTCTGTGAGATCAATTCAGAGGTCACAAAGAACTTTCCCAGAAAGCTTCTTTCTCATTTGTATCGGTGGAGATTTCCTTTGGCCCTGTAGTATCCAAAGGGATCTGAAATATCAGTTCTGAGATCCCAACAAAACGGGGCTAGCCAACGGCTCCACGTAATACAACTGGAACTCAGTGAGTTGAATTCACATAGCACAAAGCCGTTTCTCAGAAAGCGTCTTTCTTTGGGAGCCGTGTTTATTTTTGGCCTCGGAGTGCCACCGCGTGTCCCTTTGCAGATCCTGCAAAAACGCTCCTAGCAAGCTTCTCAATGAAAACCGTGAGGAAACTCTGTGAGTAAAATACACCCACAACCAAGAAGTTTCTGAGAAGGCTTCTCTGCAGATTTGTCTGAGGATATCTCATTATTCAGCATGGGATTCCACTATATCCAGGATGTCACCTCTGAGATTCCAGAAAATCAGTGCTAGTAAACTCCTCCATGAAATAGTGGTGTAACACTGTGAAATGAATTCACGCATCACAAAGCAGTCTCTCAGAAAGCGTCATTCCAGTTTTTCTCGGAAGATATTTCCTGTGTCCTTAGACTCTTCAAACCTATCGGAAATATCAGTGCTTTGTATCCACAAAGACAGTGGTAGCAAACGGTTGGAGGAAATAGGAGAGTAACTCTGTGAGATGAAGTTACAGATCAGAAAGCAATCTCTCAGAAAGTTTCCTTCTAGCTATTATCTGAGCCGTTTTCCTTTTTCACCATAGGCCTCAAAGCGCTCCCTAATATCACTTTCCAGATTCCATGAAAACACTGTCAGCAAACTGCTGCATGAAGAATAAGTTGTAACACTGTGTGATGCATTCACTTTTCACAGAGAAAGTTCTCAGTAAGCTACTTTCGAGGCTTTCTCTGAGGATAACCCCTTTGTCACTGGCAGCTTCACTGCCCTACGAAATATCCAATGCAGGTTTCAAGAAAACAGGGTTAGCCAACGGATCCATCAAGAGGATAGGGTAACTCTGTGAGTTGCATTCACGTGTCACAGTGCAGTTTCTCAGAAGGCTTCTTCCCAGTGTTTCTCGAAGGATATTTCCTTCTTCACCATAGCCCGCAGTGGGCTCCAAAATATCACTTTGCAAACACCACGAGAACTATCTTAGTGAACGGCTTCATGAGGAGAAAGGTGTCACTCTGTGAGATGAATTTACAGGTCCCAAAGAACTTTCTCAGAAAGCTTCTTTCTCATTTGTATCGGCGGATATTTCCTTTGGCCCTATAGTCTCCAAAGGGATCCGAAATATCATTTCTGAGATCCCACCAAAACGGGGTCAGCCAACGGGTCCACGAAGTACAACTGGAATTCAGTGAGTTGAATTCACACAGCACAAAGCCGTTTCTCAGAAAGCGTCTTTCTTTGGAGCTGAGTTTATTTGTGGTCTAGGAGCACCACCATATGTCCTTTTGCAGATTCTGCGAAAACGCTCTTAGCGAGCTTCTCAATGAAAACCATGAGGAAACTCAGTGAGCAGAATTCCCCCACACCCAAGAAGTTTCTGAGAAGGCTTCTCTGCAGATTTGTCTGAGGATATCTCATTATTCAGCATGGGATTCCACGATATCCCAGATGTCACCTCTGAGATTCCAGAAAATCAGTGCTAGCAAACTCCTCCATGAAAGAGTGGTGTAACACTGTGAAATGAATTCATGCAGCACAAAGCAGTTTCTCAGAAAGCGTCATTCCAATTTTTCTCGGAAGATATTTCCTGAGTTGTTAGACTCTTCAAACCTATCGGAAATATCAGTGCTAAGAATCCACAAACACAGTGGTAGCAAACGGTTGCAGGAAATAGGAGTGTAGCTCTGTGAGGTGATGTTACATATCAGAAAGCAATCTCTCAGAAAGCTTCTTTCTAGCTATTATCTGAGGCTTTTTCCTTTTTCACCATAGGACTCAAAGCATTCCCAAATATCACTTTCCAGATCCCACAAAAACACTATCAGCAAACTGCTGCATGAAAAATAAGTTGTATCCCGGTGAGACGAATTCACATATCACAAAGAAGTTTCTCACAAAGCTTCTTTCAATTTTTTAATGCAGGATATTTCATTCATCAGGGTAGGCCTAAAAGCGACCCTAACTAGCCCTTCTAGGTTTCCTAAAAGACAGTGTTAACGGACTGCCAATTGAAATGTAAATGTAACTCTCTGTGATGAATTCACACATCACAGAGACGTGTCTAGGAAAGCTTATTTCTAGAATTCATAGGAGAATACTTCTTTTGACACCGCAAGCTTCATTGCGCTAAGATGTATCCCAATTCAGATTACAAGAAAAGTGTGTTGGCAAACTGTTGACTGAAGAGAAAATTGTACCTCTGTGAGTTGGAATCTCACATGGCAATGCAGTTTCTCAGAAGGCTTCCTTCCTGTTTTTGTGTGAGGATATCTCCCTTTTCACCGTAGGCCACAATGATCTCCCATATCTCACGTTCCAGAAACCACGAAAAGAGTGTTAGCAAACTGCCACCAGGAGGGAAAGGTGAAAGTCTGTATGATGAATTCACACACCAGAAAGCAATCTCTCAGAAAGCATCTTTCTAGCTATTATCTGAGGATATATCGTTTTTCACCGTAGGCCTCAGTGCGCTTCCAAATATCACTTTCCAGATTCCACGAAAACACTGTCAGCAAACTGCTGCATGAAGATTAAGTTGTAACTCTGTGAGATGAATTCACATATCACAAAGAAGTTTCTCACAAAGCTTCTTTCCCGTTTTTAATGTAGGATATTTCCTTTATCAGCGTAGGTCTCAGTGCGACCCAAATGAGCCCTTCTCAGTTTCCTCAAAGACAGCGTTAACGGACTGCTCCTTGAAATGTAACTGTAACTCTGTGAGATGAATTCACACGTCACAGAGACATCTCTAAGAAAGCTTCTTTCTAGATTTTATATGCGGATATTCCTTTTGACACCACAAGCTTCATTCCACTATGATGTATCCCGTTTCAGATTATAGGAAAAGTGTGTTGGCAAACTGACTGAAGAGAAAAGTGTAACTCTGTGAGTTGCATTCACACATGGCAATGCAGTTTCTCAGAAGGCTTCTTTCCAGTTTTTGTGTGAGGATATTTCCCTTTTCACCATAGGCCACAATGAGCTCCCAAATCTCACTTTCCAGAATCCACGAAAAGAGTGTAAGCAAACTGCCACCAGGAGGGAAAGGTGAAACTATGTATGATGAATTCACACATCAGAAAGCAATCTCTCAGAAAGCTTCTTTCTAGCTATTATCTGAGGATATATCCTTTTTCACCATAGGCTTCAATGGGCTCTGAATTATCACTTTCCAGATCCCACGAAAACAATTTCAGCAAACTGCTGCATGAAGATTAAGTTGCAACACTGTGAGATGAATTCACTTTTCACAGAGAAGGATCTCAGAAAGATACCTCCTAGTTTTTCTCTGAGGATACCTCCTTTGTCACCGTAAGCTTCATTGCCCTACCAAATGTCCCAATGCAGTTTTCCAGAAAACAGGGTTAGCCAACGAATCCATGAAAAGGATAAGGTATCTCTGTGATTTGTATTCACGTGTCACAATGCAGTTTCTCAGAAAGCGTCATTCCAGTTTTTCTCGGAGGATATTTCCTGTGTCCTTAGACACTTCAAACCTATCGGACGTATCAGTGCTTCGAATCCACAAAGACAGTGGTAGCAAACGGATGCAGGAAATAGGAGTGTAACACTGTGAGGTGAAGGTAGGGATCAGAAAGCAATCTCTCAGAAAGCTTCTTTCCAGCTCTTATCTGAGGCTTTTTCCTTTTTCACCGTAGGAATTAGATCCATGAAGATCCGTAGGATCGGATCCATGAAGAGGATAGGCTAACTCTGTGAGTTGCGTTCACGTGTCACAGTGCAGTTTCTCAGAAGACTTCTTCCCAGTGTTTCTTTGAGGATATTTCCTTTTTAACCATAGCCCGCAGTGGGATCCCAAATATCATTTTGCAAACTCCACGAGAACTATCTTAGTGAACGACTTCATGAGGAGAAAGGTGTCACTCTGTGAGATGAATTCACAGGTCCCAAAGACTTTCTCAGAAAGATTCTTTCTCATTTCTATCAGCGGAAATTTCCTTTGGCCCTATACTCTCCAAAGGGATCGGAAATATCAGTTCTGAGATTCCAAAATAACGGGGCTAGCATACGGCTCCATGAAGTACAAGTGGAACTCAGTTAGTTGAATTCACAGAGCACAAAGCTCTTTCTCAGAAAGCATCTTTCTTTGGGAGCTGAGTTTATTTTTGGTCTCAGCGCGCCACAGTGTGTCTTTCTGCAGATTCTGCGAAAACGCTCTTAGTGAGCTTCTCAATGAAAACCATGAGGAAACGCAGTGAGCAGAATTCCTCCACACCCAATAAGTTTCTGAGAAGGCTTCTCTGCAGATTTGTCTCAGGATATCTCATTATTCAGCATGGGATTCCAGGATATCCAGGATGTCACCTCTGAGATTCCAGAAAATCAGTGCTAACAAACTCCTCCATGAAAGAGTGGTGTTACACTGTGAAAGGAATTCACGCAGCGCAAAGCAGTTTCTCAGAAAGCGTCATTCCACTTTTTCTCGGAAAATATTTCCTGTGTCCTTAAACTCTTCAAACCTATCGGAAATATCAGTGCTTGGAATCCACAAAGACAGTGGTAGCAAACGGTTGCAAGAAATAGGAGTGTAACTCTGTGAGGTGAAGTTATGGATCAGAAAGCAATCTCTGCGAAACCTTCTTTCTAGCCCTTATCTGAGGCTTTTTCCTTTTTCAACATAGGCCTCAATGTGCTCCCAAATATCACTTTCCAGATTCCACGAAAACACTGTCAGGAAACTGCTGCATGAAGAATAAGTTTTAACTCTGTGTGATGCATTCTCTTTTGACAGAGAATGTTCTCAGTAAGCTACATTCGGGTTTTTCTCTGAGGATAACCCCTTTGTCACTGGAAGCTTCACTGCCCTACGGAATATCTCAAAGCAGATTTCAAGAAAACAGGGTTAGCCAATGGAACCATGAAGAGATTAGGTTACTCTGTGAGTTGCGTTCACGTGTCACAGTGCAGTTTCTCAGAAGGCTTCTTCCCAGTGTTTCTCTGAGGATATTTCCTTTTTCACCATAGCCCGCAGTGGGCTCCCAAATATCACAATGCAAACTCCATGAGAACTATCTTAGTGAACGGCTTCATGAGGGGAAAGGTGTCACTCTGTGAGACGAATTCACAGGTCCCAAAGAACTTTCTCAGAAAGCGTCTTTCTCATTTGATTCAGCTTAGATTTCCTATGACCCTATTGTCTCTAAAGGGATCTGAAATATCAGTTCTGAGACTCCAACAAAACGGGGCTAGCCAACGAATCCACGAGGTACAACTGGAACTCAGTGAGTTGAATTCACACAGCACAAAGCCGTTTCTCAGAAAGCGTCCTTCTTAGGGAGCTGAGTTCATTTGTGGTCTCGGAGCACCACTGTGTGTCCCTTTGCGGATTCTGTGAAAACGCTCTTAGCAAGCTTCTCAATGAAAACCATGAAGAAACTCAGTGAGCAGAATTCCCACACACCCAAGAAGTTTCTGAGAAGGCTTCTCTGCAGATTTGTCTGAGGATATCTCATTATTCAGCATGGGATTCCACGATATCCAGGATGTCACCTCTGAGATCCCAGAAAATCAGTGCTAGCAAACTACTCCATGAAACAGTGGTGTAACACTCTGAAATGAATTCACACAGCACAAAGCAGTTTCTCAGAAAGCGTCATTCCAGTTTTTCTCGGAAGATATTTCCTGTGTCCTTAGACTGTTCACACCTCTTGGAAATATCAGTGCTTCGAATCCACAAATACAGTGGTAGCAAACGGTTGCAGGAAATAGGAGTGTAACTCTGTGAGGTGAAGTTATGGATCAGAAAGCAATCTCTCAGAAAGCTTCTTTCTTGATCTTAGCTGAGGCTTTTTCCTTTTTCACAATAGGCCTCAATTTGCTCCCAAATATCACCTTCCAGGTTCCACGAAAACATTGTCAGCCACCTGCTGCATGAAGAATAAGTTGTATCTCTGGGTGATGCATTCACTTTTCACAGAGAAGGTTCTCAGTAAGCTACTTTCCAGTTTTTCTCAGAGGATAATTCCTTTGTCACCAGAAGCTTCATTGCCCTACGAAATATCCCAATGCAGATTTCAAGAAAACAGGGTTAGCCAACGGATCCATGAACAGGATAGGGTAATTCTGTGAGTTGCATTCACGTGTCACAGTGCAGTTTCTCAGAAAATTTCTTCCCAGTGTTTCTCTGAGGATATTTCTTTTTTCACCATAGCACTCAGTGGGCTCCCAAATATCACTTTGCAAAGTCCACGAGAACTATTTTAGCGAACGGCTTCATAAGAAGAAAGGTGTCACTCTGTGAGATGAATTCACAGGTACCAAAGAACTTTCTCAGAAAACGTCTTTCTCATTGGTTTCAGCGGAGATTTCCTTTGGCCCTATAGTTTCCAGAGGGATCCGAAATATCAGTTCTGAGATTCCACCAAAACGGGGCTAGCTAACGGCTCCTGGAAGCACAACTGGGACTCAGTGAGTTGTATTCACAGAACACAAAGCCGTTTCTCAGAAAGAGTCTTTCTTTGGGAGCTGAGTTTATTGGTGGTCTCGGAGTGCCACCCTGTGTCCTTTTGTAGATTCTGCGAAAACGCTCTTAGCGAGCTTCTCAATGAAAACCATGAGGAAACACTGTGAGCAGAATTCCCCCACATCCAAGAAGTTTCTGAGAAGGCTTCTCTGCAGATTTGTCTGAGGCTGTCTCATTATTCAGCATGGGATTCCACGATATTCAGGATGTCACATCTGAGATTCCAGAAAATCAGTGCTAGCAAACTCCTCCATGAAAGAGTTGTGTACCAGTGTGAAATGAATTCACGCAGCACAAAGCAGTTTCTCAAAAAGCGTCATTTCAGTTTTTCTTGGAAGATATTTCCTGTGTCCTTAGACTCTTCAAAGCTATCGGAAATATCAGTGCTTCGAATCCACAAAGACAGTGGTAGCAAACGGTTGCAGGAATAGGAGTGTAATCTGTGAGGTGAAGTTACGGATCTGAAAGCAATCTCACAGAAAGCTTCTTTCTTGCTCTTAGCTGAGGCTTTGTCCTTTTTCACCGTAGGCCTCAATGCGCTCCCAAATATCACTTTCCAGATTCCACAAAAACACTGTCAGCAAACTGCTGCATCAAGAATAAGTTTTAACTCTGTGTGATGCATTCACTTTTCACAGACAGGGTTCTCAGTAAGCTACTTTCGAGTTTTCCTCTGAGGATAATTCCTTTGTCACCGGAAGCTTCATTGCCCTACGAAATATCCCAATGCAGATTGCAAGAAAACAGGGTTAGCCTACGGATCCATGAAGAGGATAGGGTAACTCTGTGAGTTGCGTTCACGTGTCACAGTGCAGTTTCTCAGAAGGCTTCTTCCCAGTGTTTCTCTGAGGATATTTCCTTTTTCACCACAGCCCGCAGTGGGCTCCCACATATCACTTTGCAAACTCCACGAGAACTATCTTAGCGAACGGCTTCATGAGGAGAGAGATGTCACTCTGTGAGATGAATTCACAGGTCAGAAAGGACTTTCTCAGAAAGCTTCTTTCTCATTTGTATCGGCGGAGATTTCCTCTAGCCCTATAGTCTCCAGAGGGATCCGAAATATCAGTTCTGAGATTCCATCAAAACGGACTAGCCAACAGCTCCAGGAAGTACAACTGGAACTCAGTGAGTTGAATTCACACAGCACAAAGTCGTATCTCAGAAAGCGTCTTTGTTTGGGAGCTGAGTTTATTTGTGATCTCGGAGTGCCACCGTGTGTCCTTTTGCAGATTCTGCGAAAACGCTCTTAGCGAGCTTCTCAATGAAAACCATGAGGAAACTCTGTGAGCAGAATTCCCCAGCATCCAAGAAGTTTCTGAGAAGGCTTCTCTGCAGATTTGTCTGAGGCTGTGTCATTATTCAGCATGGGATTCCACGGTATCCTGGATGTCAACTCTGAGCTTCCAGAAAGTCAGTGCTAGCAAATTCCTCCATGAAGGCGTGGTGTAACACTGTGAAATGATTTCACGCAGCACAAAGCAGTTTCTCAGAAAGCGTCATTCCAGTTTTTATCGGAAGATATTTCCTGTGTCCTTAGACTCTTCAAACCTATCAGAAATATCAGTGCTTCGAATCCACAAAGACAGTGGTAGCAAACGGTTGCAGGAATAGGAGTGTAACTAGGTGAGGTGAAGTTACAGATCAGAAAGCAATCTCTCAGAAAGCTTCTTTCTAGCTCTTAGCTGATGCTTTTTCCTTTTTCACCATAGGCCTCAATGCACTCCCAAATATCACTTTCCAGATTCCACGAAAACACTGTCAGCAAACTGCTGTATGAAGAATAAGTTGTAACTATGTGTGATGCATTCACTTTTCACAGAGAAGTTTCTCAGTAAGCTACTTTCTCGTTTTTCTCTGAGGATAACCACTTTGTTACCGGAAGCTTCATTGCCCTATGAAATATCCCAATGCAGATTTCAAGAAAACACGGTTAGCCAACGGATCCATGAAGAGGATAGGGTAACTCTGTGAGATGCGTTCACGTGTCACCGTGCAGTTTCTCACAAGGCTTCTTCCCAGTGTTTCTCTGAGGATATTTCCTTTTTCACCATAGCCGGCAGTGTGCTCCCAAATATCACCTGGCAAACTCGACAAGAACTGTCTTAGCGAACGGCTTCATGAGGAGAAAGATGTCACTCTCTGAGATGAATTCACAGGACCCAAAGGACTATCCCAGAAAGCTTCTTTCTCATTTGTATCGGCGGAGATTTCCTCTGACCCTATAGTCTCCAAAGGGATCTGAAATATCAGTTCTGAGATTCCATCAAAACGGGGCTAGCCAACGGATCCACGAAGTACAACTAGAACTCAGTGCCTTGAATTCAAACAGCACAAAGCCGTTTCTCAGCGTCTTTCTTTGGGAGCTGAGTTTATTTGTGGTCTCGGAGCGCCACCGTGTGTCCTTTTGCAGATTCTGCGAAAACGCTCTTAGCGAGCTTCTCAATGAAAACCATGAGGAAACACTGTGAGCATAATTCCCCCACACCCAAGAAGTTTCTGAGAAGTCTTCTCTGCAGATTTGTCTGAGGATATCTCATTATTCAGCATGGGGTTCCACGATATCCAGGATGTCATCTCTGAGATTCCAGAAAATCAGTGCTAGCAAACTCGTCCATGAAAGAGTGATGTAACACTGTGAAATGAATTCACGCAGCACAAAGCAGTTTCTCAGAAAGCGTCATTCCAGTTTTTCTCAGAAGATACTTCCTGTGTCCTTAGAATCTTGAAACTTATCGGACATATCAGTGCTTCGAATCCACAAAGACAGTGGTAGCAAACGTTTGCAGGAAATAGGAGTGTAACTCTGTGAGGTGAAGTTACTGATCAGAAAGCAATCTCCCAAAAAGCTTCTATCTAGGTCTTATTTGAGGCTTTTTCCTTTTTCACCATAGGCCTCAGTGCGCTCCGAAATATCACTTTGCAGATTCCACGAAAACACTGTAAGCAATCTGCTGCATGAAGGATAAGTTGTAACTCTGCATGATGCATTCATGCTTCATGAGAAGCAAGAGAAGCAGAGAAGCTTCTCATTAAGCTACTTCCGAGTTTTTCTCTGAGGATAACTCCTTTGTAACTGGAAGCTTCATTGCCCTACGAAATATCCCAATGCAGATTTCAAGACAACACCATTAGCCAACGGATCCATGAAGAAGATAGGGTAATTCTGCGAGTTGCGTTCACGTGTCACAGTGCAGTTTCTCAGAAGGCTTCTTCCCAGTGTTTCTCTGAGGATATTTCCTTTTTCACCATTGCCCTCAGTGGGCTCCCAAATATCACTTTCCAAACTGCACGAGAACTATCTTATCGAACGGCTTCATGAGGGGAAAGGTGTCATTCTGTGAGACGAATTCACAGGTTCCAAAGAACTTTCTCAGAAAGCTTCTTTTTCATTTGTATTTGCGGAGATTTCCTTTGGACCTATAGTCTCCAAAGGGATGCGATATATCAGTTCTGAGATTCCACCAAAAGGGGGCTAGCAAACGGCTCCGCGAGGTACAACTGGAACTCAGTGAGTTGAATTCACAGAGCACAAAGCCGTTTCTCAGACAGCCTCTTTCTTCGGGAGCTGAGTTTACTTGTGGCCTTGGAGCACCACCGTGTGTCCCTTTGCAGATTCTGCGAAAACGCTTTTAGCGAGCTTCTCAATGAAAACCATTAGGAAACTCTGTGAGCAGAATTCCCCCACACCCAAGAAGTTGCTGAGAAGGCTTCTCTGCAGATTAGTCTGAGGATATCTCATTATTCAGCATGGGATTTCACGATATCCACGATGTCACCACTGAGATTCCAGAAAATCAGTGTTAGAAAACTCCTCCATTAAAGAGTGGTGTAACACTGTGAAATGAATTCACTCAGCACAAAGCAGTTTTTCAGAAAGCGTCATTCCAATTATTCTCGGAAGATATTTCCTGTGTCCTTAGACTCTTCAAACCTATCGGAAATATTAGTGCTTCGAATCCACAAAGACAGTGGCAGAAAACGGTTGCAGGAAATAGGAGTGTAACTCTGTGAGGTGAAGTTACGGATCGGAAAGCAATCTCTCAGAAAGCTTCTTTCTAGGTCTTCTCTGAGGCTTTTTCCTTTTTCACCATAGGCCTCAATGCGCTCCCAAATATCACTTTCCAGATTCCACGAAAACACTGTCAGCAAACTGCTGCATGAAGAATAAGTTGTAACTCTGTGTGATGCATTCAATTTTAACACAGATGATTCTCAGTAAGCTACTTTCCAGTTTTTCCCTGAGGGTAATTCCTTTGTCACCGGAAGCTTCATTGCCCTACGAAATACCCAATGCAGATTTCAAGAAAACAGGGTTAGCCAACGGATCCATGAAGAGGATAGGGTAACTCTGTGAGTTGCGTTCACGTGTCACAGTGCAGTTTCTCAGAAGGCTTCTTCCCAGTGTTTCTCTGAGGGTATTTCCTTTTTCAACATAGCCCTCAGTGGGCTCCCAAATACCACTTTGCGAACTCCACGAGAACTATCTTAGCCAACGGCTTCATGAGGAGAGAGATGTCACTCTGTTAGATGAATTCACAGGTACCAAAGAACTTTCTCAGATAACTTCTTTCTCATTGTTATCGGCAGAGATTTCCTTGCCCTATAGTCTCCAGAGGGATCCAAAATATCAGTTCTGAGATTCCACAAAAACGGGGCTAGCCAATGGCTCCAGGAAGTTCAACTGGGACTCAGTGAGTAGAATTCACAGAGGACAAAGCCGTTTCTCAGAAAGCGTCTTTCTTTGAGAGCTGAGTTTATTTGTGGTCTCGGAGCGCCACTGTATGTCTTTTTGCAGATTCTGTGAAAACAGTCTTAGCGAGCTTCTCAATGAAAACCACCAGGTAACTCTGTGAGCAGAATTGCCCCACATCCAAGAAGTTTCTGAGAAGTCTTCTCTGCAGATTTGTCTGAGGATATCTCATTATTCAGCATGGGATT
>NW_012116799.1:674900-676127 GCF_000951035.1 Colobus angolensis palliatus | reverse complement strand
CTTCTCTGCAGATTTGTCTGAGGATATCTCATTATTCAGCATGGGATTCCACGATATCCAGGATGTCACCTCTGAGATTCCAGAAAATCAGTGCTAGCAAACTCCTCCATGAAAGTGTGATGTAACACTGTGAAATGAATTCACGCAGCACAAAGCAGTTTCTCAGAAAGCGTCATTCCAGTTTTTCTCGGAAGATATTTCCTGTGTCCTTAGACTCTTCAAACTTATCGGAAATATCAGTGCTTCATATCCACAAAGACAGTGGTAGCAAACGGTTGCAGGACATAGGAGTGTAACTCTGTGAGGTGAAGTTACGGATCAGAAAGCAATCTCTCAGAGAGCTTCTTTCTAGCTCTTATCTGAGGCTTTGTCCTTTTTCATCATAGGCCTCAATGTGCTCCCAAATATCACTTTCCAGTTTCAACGAAAACACTGTCAGCAAACTGCTGCATGAGGAATAAGTTGTAACTCTGTGTGATGCATTCACTTTCCACACAGAAGGTTCTCAGTAAGCTACTGTCTAGTTTTTCTCTGAGGATAACTACTTTTTCACGGAAGCTTCATTGCCCTACGAAATATCCCAATGCAGATTTCAAGAAAACAGTGTTAGCCAATGGATCCATGAAAAGGATAGGGTAACTCTGTGAGTTGCAAACACGTGTCACAGTGCAGTTTCTCAGAAGGCTTCTTCCCAGTGCTTCTCTTAAGATATTTCCTTTTTCACCATAGCCCGCAGTGGGCTTCCAAATATCACTTTGCAAACTCCACAAGAACTATCTTAGTGAACGTCTTCATGAGGGGAAAGGTGTCACTCTGTGAGACGAATTCACAGGTCCCAAAGAACTTTCTCAGAAAGCTTCTTTCTCATTTGTATCGGCGGAGATTCCCTTTGGCCCTATAGTCTCCAAAGGGATCTGAAATATCAGTTCTGAGATCCCACCAAAACGGGGCTAGCCAATGGCTCTGTGAAGTACAACTGGAACTCAGTGACTTGAATTTACACAGCACAAAGCCGTTTCTCAGAAAGCGTCTTTCTTGGGGGGTTAGTTTATTTGTGGTCTCGGAGCGCCACCGTGTGTCCTCCTGCAGATTCTGCGAAAACGCTCTTAGCGAGCTTCTCAATGAAAACCATGAGGAATCTCTGTGAGCAGAATTCCCCCACACCCAAGAAGTTTCTGAGAAGTCTTCTCTGCAGATTTGTCTGAGGATATCTCATTATTCAGCATG
>NW_012116799.1:673671-674850 GCF_000951035.1 Colobus angolensis palliatus | reverse complement strand
CTTCTCTGCAGATTTGTCTGAGGATATCTCATTATTCAGCATGGGATTCCACGATATCCAGGATGTCACCTCTGAGATTCCAGAAAAACAGTGCTAGCAAACTCCTCCATGAAAGAGTGGTGTAACGCTGTGAAATGAATTCACGCAGCACAAAGCAGTTTCTCAGAAAATGTCATTCCAGTTTTCCTCGGAACACATTTCCTGTGTCCTTAGAGACTTCAAACCAATCGGAAATATCAGTGCTTCAAATCCACAAAGATAGTGGTAGCAAATGTTTGCAGGATATAGGAGACTAACTCTGTGAGGTGAAGTAACGGATCAGAAAGCAATCTCTCAGAAAGCTTCCTTCTAGCTCTTATCAGAGGCTTTCTCCTTTTTCACCATAGGCCTCAATGTGCTCCCAAATATCACTTTCCAGATTCCACGAAAACACTGTCAGCAAACTGCTGCATGAAAAATAAGTTGTAACTCTGTGTGATGCATTCACTTTTGACAGAGAAGTTTCTCAGTAAGCTACTTACGAGTTTTTCTCTGAGGCTAATCCCTTTGTCACCGGAAGCTTCACTGTCCTACAAAATATCCCAATGCAGATTTCAAGAAAACAGGGTTAGGCAACGGATCCATGAAGAGGATAGGGTAACTCTGTGAGTTACGTTCACGTCTCACAGTGCAGTTTCTCAGAAGGCTTCTTCCCAGTGTTTCTCTGAGGATATTTCCTTTTTCACCATAGCCCGCAGTGGGCTCCCTAATATCACTTTGCAAAATCCACGACAACTATCTCAGCGAACGGCTTCATGAGGAGAATGGTGTCACTCTGTGAGATGAATTCACAGGTCCCATAGAGCTTTCTCAGAAAGCTTCTTTCTCATTTGTATCGGCGGAGATTTCCTTTGGCCCTATAGTCTCCAAAGGGATCCGAAATATCAGTTCTGAGATTTCACCAAAACGGGGCTAGCCAACGGCTCCACGAAGTACAACTGGAACTCAGTCAGTTGAATTCACACAGCACAAAGCCATTTCTCAGAAAGCATCTTTGTTTGGGAGCTGAGTTTATTTGTGGTCTCGGAGCGCCACCATGTGTCCTTTTGCAGATACTGCGAAAACGCACTTAGAAAGCTTCTCAATGAAAACCATGAGGAAACTCTGTGAGCAGAATTCCCCCACACCCAAGAAGTTTCT
>NW_012116799.1:650416-673621 GCF_000951035.1 Colobus angolensis palliatus | reverse complement strand
GAAGGCTTCTCTGCAGATTTGTCTGAGGATATCTCATTATTCAGCATGGGATTCCACGATATCCAGGATGTCACCTCTGAGATTCCAGAAAATCAATGCTAGAAAACTCCTCCATGAAAGAGTGGTGTAACACTGTGAAATGAATTCACGCAGCACAAAGCAGTTTCTCAGAAAGCGTCTTTCGTTGGGAGCTGAGTTTATTTGTGGTCTCGGGCGCCACCGTGTGTCCTTTTGCAGATACTTCGAAAACGCTCTTAGCGACCTTCTCAATGAAAACCATGAGGAAACTCTGTGAGCAGAATTCCCCCATACCCAAGAAGTTTCTGAGAATGCATCTTGCAGCTTTTTCTGAGGATATCTCATAATTCAGCATGGGATTCCACGTTATCCAGGATGTCACCTCTGAGATTCCAGAAAATCAGTGCTAGCAAACTCCTCCATGAAAGGGTGGTGTAACACTGTGAAATGAATTGACGCAGCACAAAACAGCTTCTCAGAAAGTGTCATTCCAATTTTTCTCGGAAGATATTTCCTGTGTCCTTAGACTCTTCAAACCTACCGGAAATATCAGTGCTTCGAATCCACAAAGACAGTGGTAGCAAACGGTTTCAGGAAGTAGCAGTGTAACTCTGTGAGGTGAAGTTGAGGATCAGAAAGCAATCTCTCAAAAGCTCCTTTATAGCTCTTGTCTGAGGCTTTTTCCTTTTTCATCATAGGCCGCAATGCGCTCCCAAATATCACTTTCCAAATTCCATGAAAACACTGTCAGCAAACTGCTGAATGAAGAATAAGTTGTATCTCTGTGTGATGCATTCACTTTTCACAGAGAAGTTTCTCAGTAAGCTACTTTCGAGTTTTTCTCTGAGGATAACTCCTTTGTCACTGCAAGCTTCAGTGCCCTACGAAATATCCCAATGCAGATTTGAAGAAAACAGGGTTAGGCAACTGATCCATGAAGAGCATAGGGTAACTCTGTGAGTTGCGTTCACGTGTCACAGTGCAGTTTCTCAGAAGGCTTCTTCCCAGTGTTTCTCTGAGGATATTTCCTTTTTCACCATAGCCCTCAGGGGGCTCCTAAATATCACTTTGCAAACTCCACGAGAACTATTTTAGTGAACGGCTTCATGAGGAGAAAGGTGTCCCTCTGAGAAATGAATTCACAGCTCCTAAAAGACTTTCTCAGAAAGCTTCTTTCTCATTTGTATCGGCGGAGAATTCCTTTGGCAGTATAGTCTCAAAAGGTATCCGAAATATCAGTTCTGAGATTCCACCGAAACGGGGCTAGCCAACGGCTCCACGAGGTACAACTGGAACTCAGTGAGTTGAATTTACACAGCACAAAGCCGTTTCTCAGAAAGCGTCATCCTTTGGGAGCTGAGTTTATTTGTGGTCTGGGAGCGCCACCGTGTGTCCTTTTGCAGATTCTGCGAAAACGCTCTTAGCGAGCTTCTGAATGAAAACCATGAGGAAACGCTGTGAGCAGAATTCCCGCACACCCAAGAAGTTTCAGAGAAGGCTTCTCTGCAGAATTGTCTGGGGATATCTGATTATTCAACATGGGATTCCACGATATCCAGGGTGTCACCTCTGAGAATACAGAAAATCAGTGCTAGCAAACTCCTCCATGAAAGAGTGGTGTAACACTGTGAAATGAATTCACGCATCACAAAGCAGTTTCTCAGAAAGCGTCATTCCGATTTTTCTCGGAAGATATTTCCTGTGTCCTTAGACTCCTCAAACCTATCGGAAATATCAGTGCTCAGAATCCACAAAGACAGTGGTAGCAAACGTTTGCAGTAAAAAAGAGTGTAACTCTGTGAGGTGAAGTTACAGATCAGAAAGCAGTCTCTCAGAATGCTTCTTTCTTGCTCTTATCTGAGGCTTTTTCCTTTTTCACCAAAGGCCTCAATGCACTCCCAAATATCACTTTCCAGATTCCACGAAAACATTGTCAGTAAACTGCTGCATGAAGACGAAGTTGTAACCCTGTGAGACGAATTCACATATCACAAAGAAGTTTCTCTCAAAGCTTCTTTCACTTTTTTAACGGAGGATATTTCATTCATCTATGTAGGCCTAAAAGCGACCCTAACTTTTCCTTCTCAGTTTCCTAAAAGACATTGTTAATGGACTGCCAATTGAAATGTAAATGTAACTCTCTGTGATGAATTCACACATCACAGGGACGTCTCTAGGAAAGTTTCTTTCTAGAATTTATAGGAGAATACTTCTTTTGACACCACAAGCTTCACGGCGCTAAGATGTATCCTGTTTCAGATTACAAGAAAAGTGTGTTGGCCAACTGTTTTCTGAAGAGAAAATTGTAACTCTGTGAGTTGCAATCACACATGGCAATGCAGTTTCTCAGAAGGCTTCCTTCCTGTTTTTGTGTGAGGATATCTCCCTTTTCACCGTAGGCCACAATGAGCTCCTATATCTCACGTTCCAGAAACCATGAAAAGAGTGTTAGCAAACTGCCACCAGGAGGGAAAGGTGAAAGTCTGTATGATGAATTCACACATCAGAAAGCAATCTCTCAGAAAGCTTCTTTCTAGCTATTATCGGAGTATATATCCTTTTTCACCATAGGCCTCAATGCACTCTGAAATATCACTTTCCAGATTCCACGAAAACACTTTCAGCAAACTGCTGCATGAAGATTAAGTTGTAACTCTTTGAGATGAATTCACTTTTCATGGAGAAGGTTCTCAGAAAGCTACTTCCTAGTTTTTCTCTGAGGATACCTCCTTTATCACCGTAAGCTTCATTGCCCTACGAAATATCCCAATGCAGTTTTCAAGAAATCAGGGTTAGCCAACGAATCCATGAAAAGGATAGGGTAACTCTGTGAGTTGCATTCACGTGTCACAATGCAGTTTCTCAGAATGCTTCCTTCCAGTGTTTCTCTTAGGATATTTCCTTTTTCAACACAGCCCTCACTGGGCTCCCAAATATCACTTTGCAAACTCCCCAAGAACTGTCTTATTGAACGGCTTCATGAGGAGAAAGGTGTCACTCTGTGAAATGAATTCACAGGTCACAAAGAACTTTCTCAGAAAGCTTCTCTATCATTTGTATCGGCACAGATTTCCTTTGGACCTACCGTCTTCAAAGAGATCAGAAATATCAGTTCTGAGAATCCACCAAAATGGGGCTAGCCCACAGCTCCACGAAATACAACTGGAACTCAGTGAGTTGAATTCACACAGCACAAAGCCGTTTCTCAGAAAGCCTCTTTCTTTGGGAGCTGAGTTTATTTGTGGTCTCAGAGTGCCACCGTGTGTCCTTTTGCAGATTCTATGAAAGAGCTTTTAGCAAGCTTCTCAGTGAAAGCCATGAGGAAACTCTGTGAGCAGAATTCACCCACAACCAAGAAGTTTCTGAGAAGGCTTCTCTGCAGATTTCTCTGAGGATATGTCATCATTCAGCATGGGATTCCACGATATCCAGGATGTCACCTCTGAGATTTCAAGATCCCAAAAAATCAGTGCTAGCAAACTCCTCCATGAAAGAGTGGTGTAACACTGTGAAATGAATTCACGCATCACAAACCAGTTTCTCAGAAAGCTTCATTCCAGTTTTTCTCGGAAGATAATTCCTGTGTCCTCAGACTCTTCAAACCTATCGGAACTATCAGTGCTCCGAATCCACAAAGACAGTGGTAGCAAATGGTTGCGGGAAATAGGAGTGTAACTCTGTGAGATGAAGTTGCAGATCAGAAAGCAATCTCTCAGAAAGCTTCTTTCTAGCTATTATCTGAGGCTATGTCCTTTTTCACAATAAACCACAGTGCGTTCCCAAATATCATTTTCCAGATTCCACGAAAACACTGCAGGAAACTGCTGTATGAAGACTAAGTTGTAACTCTGTGAGATGAATTCGCATATCACAAAGAAGTTTCTCACAAAGCTTCTTTCACGTTTTTAATGGAGGATATTTCCTTTATCAGTGTAGGCCTCAATGCGACCCAAACTAGCTCTTCTCAGTTTCCTCAAAGACAGTGTTAACGGACTTCTCTTTGAAATGTAACTGTAACTCTGTGTGATGAATTCACACATCACAGAGAAGTTTCTAAGAAAGCTTCTTTCTAGATTTTATATGAGGATATTTCTTTTGACACCATAAGCTTCATTGCACTAAGTTGTATCCCGTTTGAGATTACAAGAAAAGTGTGTTGGCAAACTGTTGACTGAAGAGAAAAGTGTAACTCTGTGAGTTGCAATCACACATGGCAATGCAGTTTGTCAGATGGCTTCCTTCCAGTTTTTGTGTGAGGATATTTCCCTTTTCACCATAGGCCACAATGAGCTCCCAAATCTCACTTTCCAGAATCCACCAAAAGAGTGTTAGCAAACTGCCACCAGGAGGGAAAGGTGCAACTCTGTATGATGAATTCACACATCAAAAAGCAATCTCTCAGAAAGCTTCTTTCTAGCTGTTATATGAAGCTATACCCTTTTTCACCCTAGGCCTCTATGCACTCTCAAATATCACTTTCCAGATTCCATGAAACCACTGTCAGCAAAGTACTGAATTAAGATTAAGTTGCAACTCTGTGTGATGCATTCACATTTCACAGAGAAGGTTCTCAGAAATCTACTTTCTAGTTTTTCTCTGAGGATAACTCCATTGTCACCGTAAGCTTCATTGCCCTACGAAATATCCCAATGCAGATTTCAAGAAAACAGGGTTAGCCAACGGATCCATGAATAGTATAGGGTAACTCTGTGAATTGTATTCACGTGTCACAATGCAGTTTCTCAGAAGGCTTCTTTCCAGTGTCTCTCTGAGGATATTTCCTTTATTCACCATAGCCCTCACTGGGCTCTCAAACATCACTTTGCAAACTCCATGAGAACTGTCTTAGTGAACGGCTTCATGAGGAGAAAGGTGTCACTCTCTGAGTTGAATTCACAGGTCACAAAGAACTTTCTCAGAAAGCTTCTTTCTCATTTGTATCGGTGGAGATTTCCTTTGGCCCTAGAGTCTCCAAAGGGATCCGAAATATCAGTTCTCAGATTCCATCAAAACGGGGCTAGCCAATGGCTCCATGAAATACAACTGGAACTCAGTGAGTTGAATTCACACAGCACAAATCCGCTTCTCAGAAAACATCTTTCTTTGGGAGCTGAGTTTATTTGTGGTCTCAGAGCAACTCCGTGTGTCCTTTTGCAGATTCTGCGAAAAGACTCTTAGCAAGCTTCTCAATGAAAACCATGAGGAAACTCTGTGAGCAGAATTCACCCACAACCAAGAAGTTTCTGAGAAGGCTTCTCTGCAGATTTGTCTGAGGATATCTCATTATTCAGCATGGGATTCCACGATATCCAGGATGTCACGTCTGAGATTCCAGAAAATCAGTGCTAGCAAACTCCTCCATGAAATAGTGGTGTAACACTGTGAAATTAATTCACCCATCACAAAGCACTTTCTCAGAAAGCGTCATTCCAGTTTTTCTCAGAAGATATTTCCTGTGTCCTTAGACTCTTCAAACCTATCGGAAATATCAGTGCTCAGAATCCACAAAGGCAGTGGTAGCAAACGGTTGCAGGAAATAGGAGTGTAACTCTGTGACGTGAAGTTACGGATCAGAAAGCCATCTCTCAGAAAACTTCTTTCTAGCTCTTATCTGAGGCTTTTTCCTTTTTCACCATAGGCCTCAATGTGCTCCCAAATATAACTTTACAGATTCCACAAAGACACTGTCTGCAAACTGCTGCATGAAGACGAAGTTGTAACTCTGTGAGACGAATTCACATATCGTAAAGAAGTTTCTCACAAAGTTTCTTTCACGTTTTTAATGGAGGATATTTCCTTCATCAGCGTAGGCCTCAAAGCGACCCTTACTATCCCTTCTCAGTTTCCTCAAAGACAGTGTTAACCGACTTCCAATTGAAATGTAAATGTAACTCTTTGTCATGAATTCACACATCACAGAGACGTCTCTAAGAGAGCTTCTTTCTAGATTTTATATGAGAATACTTCTTCTGACACCGCAAGCTTAATTGCGCCAAGATGTATCCCGTTTCAGATTACAAGAAAAATGTGTTGGCAAACTGTTGACTGAAGAGAAAAGTGTAACTCTGTGAGTTGCAATCACACATGGCAATGTTGTGTCTCAGAAGGCTTCCTTCCTGTTTTTGTGTGAGGATATCTCCCTTTTCACCGTAGGCCACAATGATCTCCCATATCTCACGTTCCAGAAACCACGAAAAGAGTGTTAGCACTCTGCCACCCGGAGGGAAAGGTGAAAGTCTGTATGATGAATTCACACATCTGAAAGCAATCTCTCAGAAAGCTTCTTTCTAGCTGTTACCTGAGGATATATCCTTTTTCACCATAGGCCTCTGTGCGCTCCCAAATATCACTTTCCAGATTCCATGAAAACACTGTCAGCAAACTGCTGCATGAAGACGAAGTTGTAACTCTGTGAGATGAATTCACATATCATAAAGAAGCTTCTCACAAAGCTTCTTTCACGTTTTTAATGTAGGATATTTCCTTTATCAGCGTAGGCCTCAATGCGACCCAAATGGGCCCTTCTCAGTTTCCTCAAAGACAGTGTTAACGGACTGCTACTTGAAATGTAACTGTAATTCTGTGAGATGAATTCACACGTCACAGAGAAGTCTCTAGGAAAGCTTCCTTCTAGATTTTATATGAGAATACTTCTTTTGACACTGCAAGCTTCATTGCGCTAAGATATGTCCCATTTCAGATTACAAGAAAAGTGTTTTGGCAAACTGTTGACTGAAGAGAAAACTGTAACTCTGTGAGTTGCAATGACACATGGCAATGCAGTTTCTCAGAAGGCTTCCTTCCTGTTTTTGTGTGAGGATATCTCCCTTTTCACCATAGGCCACAATGACCTCCCATATCTCACGTTCCAGAAACCACGAAAAGAGTGTTAGCAAACTGCCAGCAGGAGGGAAAGGTGAAAGTCTGTATGATGAATTCACACATCAGAAAGCAATCTTTCAGAAAGCTTCTTTCTAGCTATTATCTGAGGATATATCCTTTTTCACCATAGGCCACAGTGCGCTCCCAAATATCACTTTCCAGATTCCACGAAAACACTGTCAGCAAACTGCTGCATGAAGAGTAAGTTGTAACTCTGTGAGATGAATTCACATATCACAAAGAAGTTTCTGACAAAGCTTCTTTCACGTTTCTAATGGAGGATATCTCCTTTATCAGCGTAGGCCTCAATGCGACCCAAACGATCCCTTCTCAGTTTCCTCAAAGACAGTGTTAACGGACTTCTCCTTGAAATGTAACTGTAACTCTGTGAGATGAATTCACACATCACAGAAAAGTCTCTAAGAAAGCTTCTTTCTAGATTTTATATGAGAAACTGTTTTGTGTTATGTGATTTCTTCTCACAGAGTTACAGAGCCCTTCTCATGGAGCATTCGGTGTCACTGTTTTTGGGGAAATTGAGAAGGGATATTGTGAATTACATTGAAACCTATGGTTACAAATGAAATACCCTCAGATAGAAACTAGAAAGAACTTTTCTGAGAAATTTCTTTGTGATATGTGAATTCACCTCACAGAGTTACACGATTGTTTTCTTTCAGCCGTGTGCTAACACTATTTTCACGGAATCTGCAATAGGGTATTTGGGAACGCATTGAAGCCTAAGGTGACAAAGGAAATATACTCATAGAGAAACCAAAAAGGAGATTTCTGAGAAGCGCCTTTGTGATGTTTGAATTCATCTCACAGATTTACACATTTCTTTACACGGAGTAGCTTGCTAACACTATTTTCCTGGAATCTGGAATGGGATATTCACAAGCAATTTGAGGCCTATGGTGAACAAGAAAATATTTTCAGAAAAAAACCAGAAAGAAGCTTTGTGAGAAACGGCTTTGTGATGTGTTAATTCATCTCACAGAGTTAACTTTTCTTTTCGTGTATCTGTTTGGTAGCATTGTTTATGGGGAATCTGATAAGGGATACTTTGGATCGCATTGAAGCCTATGGTGACAAAGGAAATATCCTGAGATATAAACTAAAAAGAAGCTTTCTGAGAAATTTCCTTGTGATGCATGAATTCATCCCACAGAGTTGCACCTTTCTATTCATGGAGTAATGTGATAACACTGTTTTTGTGGAATCTTCAAAGGGATATTTGGGAGTGAATTTAGACCTCTAATGAAAAAGGTAATATCCTCAGATAAAAACTAGAAAGAAGCTTTCTGAGAAACTGCTTTGTGATGTGTGAATTCATCTTACCGAATTACACTGTACTTTTCATTAAGCAGTTTGATAACACGGTTTTCATGTTATATACAATAGGATATTTGGGAGCATGTTGAAGCCTATGGTGACAAAGAAAATATCCTCAGATAAAAACCAAAAAGGAAGCGTTCTGAGAAAGCTCTTTGTGATGTGTGTGAGTTCATCTCAGTGCGTTACACCATCCTTTTCATTGAGAGGTCTGCTAACACTTTACTCATGTAATCTGCAATGGGATATTCTGGAGCACATGGAGGAATGTGGTGAAACAGACACACCATTCTTTTCATTGAGCAGCTTGATAACACTGTCTTCATGGAATCTGCTATAGGATATTTGGGAGTACATTGAAGCCTATAGTGACAAAGGAATTATCCTCATATGAAAATCTAAAAGAAGCTTTCTCTGAAACTGCCTTGGGATGTGTGAATTCACCTCACAGAGTTACACCTTTCTTTTCCTTGAGAGGTTTGCCAACACTTTTTTTATGGAAACTCTATAGGGGTATTCCATAGTGCATTGAAGATTATGGTGAAAAAGAATATAAACTCTGTGAAAAACAAGAAGCTTTCTGAGAAACAGCTTTGAGATGTGTGAATTCATCTCTTAGAGTTACACCACAGTTTTTATGCAGTTATTTGGTAGCACTGCTTTTGGGGGTTTGAGAAGGCATATTTTGAATTGCATTGAAATCTACAGTGAAAAGGAAATATCCTCAGATTAAAATTAGAAAGAAGCCTTCTGTGAAACTCCTTAGTGATGTGTGAATTCATATCAAAGAGTCAAACTCTTCTTTTCATTGAGCAGTTTGTTAACAATGTTTTCTTGCAATCTGCTATGTGATATTTTGGACTGAGTTGAAGCCTATGTTGACACTGAAAATATCCTCATATAAAAACTAGAAAGAAGATTTCTGATATACCACTTTGTGATGTGTTAATTCATCTCACAGCATTTCACGATGTTTTTCATGGATCAGTTTGTTAGCACTGTTTTTGTGGAATCTGAGAGAGGATATTTTGGATCACTTTGAAGCCAATGTTGACAAAGAAAACATCCTCAGATAAAAACTAGAAAGAAGCTTTCTGAGAAAGTTCTTTGTGATAGGTGAATTTGTCTCACAGAGTTTCACGTTTCTTTTCATGGAGTAGTTCAATAACACAGATTTCGTGGAATCTGAAAAGGGATATTTGGGAGTGCATTGCAGCCTATGTTGACAAATGATATATTGTCGTAAAAATACCAAAAAGAAAATTTCTGCAAAACTTCTTTGTAATGTGTGACTTCATCTCACAGAGTTACACTGTTCTTTTCATTCAGCAGTTTGCCAACACCACTCCCTTGGAATCCGCAATGGGATATTTCGAAGAACATTCAAGGTTATGGTGACAGAGGAAATATCCTCAGATAAAAACCAGAAAGAAACTTTCTGGGAAACTACTTTGTGCTTTGTGAATTCATCTCACAGACTTACATGATTCTTTTCATGGAGCAGTTTCGTATCCATGTTTACAGGAAATATGAGAAGGGATATTTTGGATCGGATTGAAGCTTATAGTGACAAAGGAAATATCCTCAGATAACAAAATAGAAAGAAGCTTTCTGAGAAAGTTCTTTGTGATGTGTGAATTCATCCCAAAAATTTACACCTTTCTTTTCATGGAGCAGTTCAATAACACAGATTTCATGGAATCTGCAATGGGATATTTGGGAGAGCATTGAGGCATATGGTGAAAAAGGAAATATCTTCAGATAAAAACTAGAAATAATATTTCTGAAAAACTGCTTAGTGGTGTGTGAAATCATCTCATTTAATTGTACTGTGCTTGTCATTGAGCAGTCTGCTAACACTGCTTTCTTGGAATCTGGAATCGGATTCTTCGGAGTGCATAGAAGCTTATGGTGATGAAGTAAGTATCCTCAGACAAAAACCATAAAGACACTTTTTGAGAAACCACTTTGTGATATGCTATTTCATGTCACAGCGTTACACAATTCTTTTCATGGAGCAGATTGGTAGCACTGTTTTTGGGGAATCTGAGAAGAGATACTTTGGATCTCACTGAAGCCTATGGTGACAAAGGAAATATTCTCAGATAAAAACTAGCAAGAAGATTTCTGAGAAGGTTCTTGGCAATGTGTGAATTCATCTGACAGAGTTACACCTTTCTTTTCAAGGAGCAGTTTGCTAACACCCTATTTATAGCAACTGAAAAGTGATATTTGGGATCACATTGAGGTGTACAGTGAAAAGTTAAATATGCTGAGATTTAAAAAATTTAAGCCTTCTGTGAAACTGCTTTCTAATATGTGAATATATCTCACAGAGTTATACTGTTGTTTTCATTGAGTAGTTTGTTAACCTTGTTTTCTTGGAATCTGCAATGGGATATAATGGAGCACCTTGAAGTTTATGAAATGAAATATTTTCATATAAAAACTAGAAAGAAGCTTTGTGAGAAACCACTTTGTTTTGTGTTACTTCATCCCAAAGTATTGCACTATTCCTTTTATGGAACATTTTAGCAGCACTGTTTTTGGGAAATATGAGAAGGGATATTTTGGACCACATTGACACCTATGGTTACTATGGAAACATCCTCAGATAACAGTGAGAAAGAAGCCTTCTGAAAAACTGCTTTGTGGTGTGTGATTTGCTCTCACAGAGTTACAGTTTCCTGTCCATGGAACAGTTTGCTCACACTGTTGTCATGAAAACTGCAATGGGATATTTGGGAAAGCATTGAGGCCTATAGAGAAAAAGGAAATATCCTCAGATAATAACTAATGAGAAGCTTTCTGAGAAACTGCTTTGTGACGTGTGAATTCATCTCACAGAGTTACACTGTTCTTTTCTTTGGGCAGTTTGCAACCACTGTGTTCTTGGAATCTGCATTGGGATATTTCGGAGTGCATTGAAGCTTATTTTGACAAAGGAAATATCCTCAGGAAAAAAACTAGATAGAAGCTTTGTGTGAAACTGCTTTGTGGTGTGTTAAATCATCTCACCGAGTTACACAATTCTTTTCATGGATCAGTTTCATAGCACTGCTTTTGAGGAAACTGGGAACGGATATTTTGGATCGCATTGATGTCTATAATGACAGAGGAAGTATCCTCAAGTAAAAACTAGAAAGAAGCTGTCTGAGAAACTTCTTTGTGATGTGTGAATTCATCTCACAGAGTTGCACCTTTCTTTTCATGGAGCAGTTTGCTAACAATCTTTTCGTGGAATCTGCAAAGGGATATTTGTGAGAGCACTGAGGCCTATGGTTATAAAGAAATTCCCTCAGTTAAAAACTAGAAAGAAGCTTTGTAGAAACTCCTTTGTGCTGTGTAAATTCATCTCACAGAGCTACACTGTTCTTTTCATTGAGGAGTTTGCCCACACGGTTTTCTTGAAATCTGCAATGGGATACTTCGGAGTGCATTCATGCTTATGGTGACAAATTAAAAAATCATATAAAAACTAGAGAGAAGATTTCTGAGAGAGTACTTTGTGATGTTTTAATTGATCCTTCATAGTTAAACGATTCTTTTCATGCATCAGTTTGCTAGCAGTGTTTTCAGAGAATCTGAGATGGGATATGTTGGATCGCATTAAAACTTATCATGACAAAAGAAATATCCTCATATAAAAGCTGGAAAGAAGCTTTCTGAGAAACCGCTTTGTGATATGCTAATTCAACTCACAGAGTTACATGTTTCTTTCCGTGGAGCACTTTGCTGTCACTGCACTGTTTTCATGGAATATGCAGAGGTATATTTTCTAGCACATTATGGTCTATAGTGAAAAAGGAAATATCCTCAGATAAGAACTAGAAAGAAGCTTTTTGAGAAACTGCTTTGCGATGTGTGAATTCATCTCACAGAGTTTCACCATTCTTTTCATGGAGCAATTTGGTAGCACTGTTTTTGGGGATCTGAGAAGGTATATTTGGAATTGCATTGAAGCCTACAGTGTCAAAGAAAATATCTTCAGATAAAAACTAGTCAGAAGCTTTCTGAGAAACTTCTTTGTGATATGTGAATTCACCTCACAAAATGACACCTTTCTATTCATGCAGCAGTTTGTTTACAATATTTTCGTGGAATCTGCGAAGGCATATTTGGGAGGGCATCATAGCCTATGGTGAAAAAGGAAATATCCTCGGAAAAAATAGAAAGAAGTCTTCTGAGAAACTGCTTTATGTTGTGTTAATTCATCTCAGATTGTTACATGATCCTTTTCATGGATCAGTTTGGTATCACTGTTTCTGGGTAATCTGAGAAGGGATATTTTGGAACACATTGAAGCATATGGTAACATAGGAACTATGCCCAAATAAAAGCTAGAAAAAAGCTTTCTGAGAAACTTGTTTATGATATGTGAATTCATCTCAAGTAGTTACAGGATTATGTTCTTGGGAGAGTCTGCTAATGCTGTTTTTGTGTAATCTGCAATAGGATATTTGGGCACACTTTGAAGCCTATGATGACAATGGAAATATCCTCAGATAAAAACCAAAAAGAAGCTTTATGAGAAACTGCTTTGTGAATTGTGAATTCATCTCATTGATTTACATGATTCTATTCATGGAGTAATTTGGTAGTACTGTTTTTGGGGAATCTGAGAAGGGATATTTGGATCACATTGAACCCTATGGTGACAAAGGAAATATCCTCAGAAAAAAGCTAGAATGAAGCATTCTGAAAAACAGCATTGTGATGTGTGAATTCATCTTACAGAGTTTCACCATTCTTTTAATTGAGCAGTTTGATAACACTGTTTTCATGTAATCTGAAATAGGATATTTCGGATATTCCTTGGTGACAAAGGAAATATCCTCAGATAAAAAATAGAATGAAGCTTTCTAAGAAACTTCTTTGTGATGTGTGAATTCATCTGAAAGAGTTACATGATTCTTTCCTTGGAGCAGACTGCTAACAATGTTCTCGTGGAATATGCAATAGGATATTTGAGAGCACATTGAAGCCTATGGCATCAAAGGAAATATCCTCAGACAAAAAACCAAAAGGAAGCTTTCTGAGAAACCGTATTGTGATGTGTTAATTCATCTCACAGATTTACACCATTGTTATCAGGGAGCAGTTTGGAGACACTGTTTTCATGGACTCTGCAAAGGGATATTCGCAAGCTCATTGAGGCCTATGGTGAAAGAGGAAAGCTGCTTTGTGATTTGTGAATTCTTCTCACAGAGTTACACAATTCTTTTCATGGAACAATTTGGTCGTACTGCTTTGGGAGCTTCTGAGAAGGGATAATTTGGATAACATTGAGGCCTATGGTGACAAAGGAAACATCTTCAGATAAAAACTAGAAAGAATTTTTCTGAGAAAGTTCTTTGTGATGTGTGAATTCGTCTCAGAGAGTTACAGTTTTCTTCTCATGCAGCAGTTTGCAGTTTAGGAGCGTCTTGAGGCCAATGTTGAAAAAGGGAGTATCCTCAAATGAAAACTTGAAAGTAGGGTTCTGAGAAACTGCTTTGTGATGCATGAATTCATCTTACAGAGCTACCCTGTTCTTGGCATTGAGCAGTGTGCGTACTCTGTTTTTTTTTTTTTTTGGAATGTGCAATCTAATATTTTGGAGCGCATTGAAGCTTGTGGTGACAAAGGAAATATCCTCATAGAACGGCCAAAAAGAAGCTTTCAGAGAAACTGCTTTGTGATGTGTGAATTCAACTCACAGAATTACACTGTTCTTTTCATTGAGCAGTTTGCTAACACTGTTTCCTTGGAATCTACAATGGGATTTTTGAGAAAGCACTGAACCTTAGGGTGACAAAGGAAATATCCTCAGACAAAAAGTAGAAAGAAGCTTTTTGAGAAACTTCTTTGTGAATTGTGAATTCATCTCACAGGGTTACATGATGCTTTTCATGGAAAAGTTTGGTTGCACTGTTTTTGGGGAATCTGAGAAGGGATTTTTTGGATCACATTGAAAAATATGGTGAAAAAGGAAATATCTTCAGATAAAAACTAGAAAGAAGCTTTCTGAGAAAGTTCTTTGAGATGTGTGAATTCCACTCACAGCGTTACACCTTTCTTTTAATGGAGCAGTTTGCTAAAACTGCTTTCCTGGAATTTTCAAAGGGATATTTGGAAGTGCCTTGAGGCCTTGAGAAGCTTTCTGAGAAATTCCTTTGTGATGTGTGTATTCATTTCATACAGTTAAACTTTTCCTTTGAGGGAACACTTTGGTATCACTGTTTTTGTGGTGTCTGAGAATGGATATTTGGGAGCACATTGAAGCCTATGGTTTAAAAGGAAATATCCGCATATGAAAACTAGAAAGAAGCTTTTTGAGAAACTGCGATGTGATGAGTGAATTCATCTCACAGTGTTGCACCATTCTTTTCATTGAGCAGTTTGGCTACACCGTTTTTCTGGAATCTGTAAAGGGACATTCAGGAGCGCATAGAGTCCAATGGTGAAAAAGGAAACATTTTCTGTTAAAAACTGGAGAGAAGTTTTCTGAGAAACTACTTTATGATGTGTGTATTCATCTCATATTGCTAAACGTTTCTGTTGTGGGAGCACTTTGGAATCACTGTTTTTGTGGTGTCTGAGAAGGGTTATTTGGGAGCATATGAAAGCCTGTGGTTTAAAATGAAATATTCACATATAAAAACTAGAAAGAAGTTTTCTGAGAATCAGTTTTGTGATGTGTGAATTCATCTCAAAATTACACCATTCTTTTCATGGAGCAGTTTGGTAGCACTGTTTTTGGGGAATCTGAGAAGGGATGTTTCATTACATTGAACCCTATAGTCACAAAGGGAATATCCTCATAAAGAAACTAGAATGGATCGTGCTTAAAAACAGCATTGTCATGTGTGAATTCATTTTACAGAGTTTCACCATTCTTTTAATTGAGCAGTTTGATAACACTATTTTCATGTAATCTGCAATAGGATATTTTGGAGTGCATTGAAGCCTAGTGTGACAAAGGAAATATCCACAGATAAAAGTCCAAAAAGAAACTTTCTGTGAAACTGCTTTGTGATGTGTGAATTCATCTCACAGAGCTACATAATTGTTTTTATTAAAAAGTTTGATAACACTTTTTTCCCTTAATCTGCTATAGGATATTGGGGGACGCATTGATTAAAATTCTGAAAAAGGAAATATCCTCAGATAAATACCAGAAAGAAGTTTTCTGAGAAGCATCTTTGTGATATGTGAATTTATCTCACAGAGTTACACCATTCTTTTCATGGAACAGTTTGGTAACACTGTTTTTGGGGAGTCTGAGTAGGGATATTTTGGGTCACATTGAAGCCTATGGTGACAAAGGAAATATTGTCATTTAAAAGCTAGAAAGAAGATTTTCTGAGAAACTTCTTCATCATGTGTGATTTCATCTCACAGAGTTACGCTGTTGTTTTCATTGAGCTTTTGTTTTTTTTTTGATAACACTGTTTTCGTGGAATCTACAATAGGATATTTGGGAGCACATTGAAGCCTATGGTGACAAGGAAAATATCCTCTGACAAAAGCCAAAAAGAAACTTTCTGAGAAACTGCTTTGTGATTTGTGAATTCATCTCACAGAATTGTACCTTTCTTTTCATGTAGCAGTGTGCTAACACTGTTTTTTTTGAATCTGCAAGGGGATATTTGTGAGCGCTTTGAGGCCATTGGTGAAAAAACTTTCTAGTTTTCCTCACATAAAAACTAGAAAGAGGCCGGGCGTGGTGACTCAGGCCTGTAATCCCAGCACTTTGGGAGGCCGAGACGGGCGGATCACAAGGTCAGGAGATCGAGACCATCCTGGCTAACACTCTACTAAAAAATACAAAAAGCTAGCTGGGTGAGGTGGCGGGCGTCTGTAGTCCCAGCTACTCGGGAGGCTGAGGCAGGAGAATGGCATAAACCCGGGAGACGGAGTTTGCAGTGAGCTGAGATCCGGCCACTGCACTCCTGCCCGGGCGACAGAGCGAGACTCCGTCTCAAAAAAAAAAAAAAAAAAAACTAGAAAGAAGCTTTCTCAGAAACTGCTTTGTAATGTGTAAATTCATCTCACGGAGTTACACTCTTCTTTTCATTGAGCATTTTGCTACCATTGATTTCTTGAAATCTGCAATGGGATATTTACAAGTGCATTGAAGCTCACAGTGATAAAGGAAATATCCTCCTATAAAAACTACAAAGAAGCTCTCTGAGAAACCCGTTTTTATGTGTTAATTCATCTCACAAAGTTACATGATACTTTTCATGGACCAGTTTCTTAGCACTGTGTTTGGGGAATCTAAGAAGGGATATTTTGGATCACATTGAAGCCTTTGGTGACTAAGGAAATATACTCAGATAAAAACTAGAAAGAAGCTTTCAGAGAAAGTTCTTTGTTATGTGTGAGTTCATCACACTGAGTTACACCTTTTTTTCATGGAGCAGTTTGCTAAAACTGCTTTCCTGGAATTTGCAAAGGGATATTTGGGAGCACCTTGAGGCTATGGTGAAAAAAGAAGCATCCTCAGATAAAAACTAGAAAGAAGCTTTATGAGAAACTACTTTGTGATGGGTAAATTCATCTGATAGAGTTACACCTTTGTTTTCATTGAGCAGTTTGGTAGCAGTGCTTTTGGGGATTCTGCAAAGGGAAGTTTGGGAGCTCATAGAGGCTAATGTTGAAAAAGGAAATACCTTCAGATAAAAATTGGAGAGAAGGTTTATGAGAAACTGTTTTTTGATGTGTGTATTCATCTCAGAGAGATAAACCGTTTTGTTGATTGAAACGTTTGGCATCACTGTGTTTGCGCTGTCTCAGAAGGGATATTTGGGAACGCATTGAGGCTAATGGTGGAAAAGTAAATATGCTGCACAGATGAAAGCTAGAAAGGAGCTTTCTGAGAAATTTCTTTGTGATGTGTCAATTCTTCTCCTGGAGGTAAACCCTTCTTTTCATTTAGCAGTTTGTTAACCCTGATTTTGTGGAATCTACAAAGGGATATTCCAAGCACAGAGAAGCCTATGGTGAAAAAGGAAATACCCTGTGATAAAAACTAGAAAGAAGCTTACTTACAGACTGCTTTGAGTTGGGTGTGTTCATCTCACAGAGTTAAATCTTTCTTCTCATTGAGCAATTTGGTAACATTGTTTTTGAGGAATCTGTAATGGGATATTTGGGAGCATGTAGAGGCTTTACGTGAAAAAAGAAAATTCTCCAGGTAAAAACTGGAGAGAAGCTTTCAGAGAAAATCCCTTGTGATTTGTGCATTCATCTTATAGAGTTAAACGTTTCTGTTCAGGGAGGACTTTGGCATCACTGTCTTGTGTTGTCTGAAAAGGGATAATTTGGAGCACAATGAAGCCTATGGTTCAAAAGGAAATATCCGCACATAAAAACTAGAAGGAAGCTTTCTGAGAAACAGTTTCATGATATATGAGTTCATCTCACAGAATTACACTGTTCTTTTCATTGAGCAGTTTTCCAACACTGTTTTCTGGGAATCTGCACTGGGATCTTTCAGAATGCATTGAAGCTTATGGTGACAAAGGAAATATCCTCAGACAAAAACAAGAAAGAAACCTTCTGAGAAACTACTTTGTGTTTTTTGAATTTATGTCACAGAGTTACATGATTCTTTTCATGGAACAGTTTGGTAGCACTGTTTTTGGGGACTCAGAGAAGGGGTATTTTGGATCACTATGAAGTCTATGGTGACAAAAGAAATAACCTCAGATTAAAAACTAGAAAGAAGTTTTCTGAGAACGTTCCTTGTGATGTGTGAATTCAACTCTCAGAGGTTTATCTTTGTTTTCATGGAGAATTTGCCCACACTGTTTTCGTGGAATCTCCAAAGGGATATTTGGGAGCACTATGAGGCCTATGGTGACAAAGGAAATATCCTCATATAAAAGCTAGAAAGAAGATTTCGTAGATACCGTTTTGTGATGTGTTAATTCATCTTACAGAGTTAAAGCTTTCTTTTCATGCAGCAGTTTGCTAACAGTTTCTGTGGAATCTGCACAGGGATATTTGGGAGCACATTGAGGCCTATAGTGAAAAGGAGGCTATCCTCACGTAAAAATTAGACAGAGGCTTTCTGTGAAAGTTGTTTGTAATGTGTGATTTAATATCACAGAAGTGCACATTTCTTTTCATGGAGCAGTGTGCTAACAGTGCTTTTGTGGAATCTGCAAAGGGATCTTTTGGAATGCTTTGAGGCCTACGGTGATAAAGGAAATATCCTCAGATAAAAACTAGAAAGAAGCTTTTTGAGAAACAGCTTTGTGTTGTGTGAATTCGTCCCCCAGAGTTACACCGCTTTTTACATTGAGCAGATTGATAACACTGTTTTTGTGGAATCTGCAATAGGATATTTTTGAGCACATTGAAGCCTATGGTGACAAAAGAAATATCCTCATAGCAAAACTAGAAATAAACTTTCTGGGATACTGCTTTGGTATGTGTTAGTTCATCCAACCTAGTTACATGACTCTTTTCATGGATCAGTTTGGTAGCATTGTTTTTGGGGAATCTGAGAAGGGATATATAGGATCACTTTGAAGCCTATAGTGACAAACGAAATATCCTCAGTTAAAAATTAGAGGGAAGGTGTCTGAGAAAGTTATTTGTGACGTGTGAATTCTTCTCACAGAGTTACATCTTTTTTTCATGGAGTAGTTTGCAAACACTCTTTTCGTGGAATCTGCAAAGGGATATTTGGAGGTGCTTTGAGGACTATGGTGATAAGGGAAATATACTCAGATAAAATCGAGAAAGAAGTTTTCTGAGTAACTGGTTTATGATGTATTAATTCGTCTCACAGAGTTACATGATTCCATTCATTGATCAGTTTAGTAGCACGGATTTTCAGGGATCTGAAAGGGAATGATTTGGATTGCATTGAAACCTACGGTTACAAAGGAAATATTCTCAGAAAAAAATTAAAAAGAGGCTTTCTGAGAAAGTTATTTGTGATGTGTGAAATCATGTCATGGAGTTACACCTTTCTTTTTATGGAGTATCTTACTGACATTTTCATAGAATCTGCAAAGGGATATTTGGGAGTGTTTTAGGCATATAGTGAAAAGGGAAATAGCCTCAGATAAAAACTAGAAAGAAGCTTTCTGAGAAACTGTTTGTGATGTGTGAATTCATCTAACAGAGTTACACTGATCTTTTCATTGAGAAGTTTGCTAACACTGTTTTCTTGGAAGCTGCAATGGGATATTTCGGAGTGCATTGTAGCTTAAGGTGACAAAGGAGATAACCTCATATAAAAGAAAGAAGCGTTTGCAGAAACAGATTTGTGATGTGCTAATTCATCTCACAGAGTTCACAATTCGTTTCCTGTGGCAGTGTAGTAGCACTGTTTTTTGGGAATCTGAGAAGGGATATTTTGGATCACATTGATGTCTGTGGTGACTAAGGATATATCCTCAGATAAAAACCAGCAAGAAGCTTTCTGAGAAACTTGTTTGTGATGTGTGAATTCACCTCACAGAGATATAACTTTCTTTTTATGGAGCAGTTTTCCAGCACTGTTTTTGGGGAATCTTACAAGGGATATTTTGAGTTGCATTGAAGCATTTGCTGACAAAGGAAATACCCTCGGATAATAATTAAAGAGAAACTTTCTGAGAAACTGTTTTGTGATGTTTGATTTCATCTCACAGAGTTACACTGTTCTTTTTGTTGAGCAGTTTGCTAATACTGCCTTCTTGGGATCAGCAATAAGATATTTTGGGACACATTGAAGCTTATGGTGACAAAGGAAATAACCTCATATAAAAACGAAAAAGAAGCTTTGTGTGAAGCTGATTTGTGATGTGTGAATTCATCTCACAGAGTTACATCATTCTTTTGATTGAGCAGTTTGGTAACATTGGTTTTGTGAAATCTGCAAAGGGATATTTGGAAGCGCATTGAAGACTAGGGTGAAAAATGAATTATCCTCCAATAATAACTAGAAAGAAGCTTTCTGAGAAACTGCTTTGTGATGAGTGAATTCATCTAACAGAGTTACACCATTCTGTTCATTAAGCAGTCTGATAACACTGGTTTCATGGAAACTGTACTAGGATACTTGGGAGTGAATGGAAGCCTATGGTGACAATGGAAATATCCTCAAATAAAAACCAAAAAGGAAGCTATCTGAGAAACTACTTTGTGATGTGTGAATTCACCTCACAGATTTAGACTGCTTATTTCATTGACACATGTGCTAACACTTTTTTCGTTTAATCTGCAATGAGACATTTGGGAGTGCATTGAGGATTATGGTGAAAAAGGAAACATCCTCACATAAAAACTAGAAAGCAGGTCTCTGAGAAACACCTTTTAATGTGTGTATTCATCTCACAGAATTACACCACTGTTTTCTTGAAGCAGTTTGGTATCATTTTTTTGGGGGAATCTGAGAAGGGATATTTTGAATCACCTTGAAGACTATGGTGACAAAGGAAATATCTTCAGGAAAAAACTACAAAGAAGCTTTCTAAGAAACTTGATTGTGATGTGTGAATTCATCTCACTGAAATGCACCATACTTTTCATGAAGCAGTTTGCTAACATTCTTTTCGTGGAATCTGCAAACGGATATTAGAGAATGCATTGAGGCCTATAGTGAAAAAGGAAATATCCTCAGGTTAAAACAAGAAAGAAATATTGTGAGAAACCATTTTTTGATGCATTAATTCATCTCACGGAGTTACATGATTCTTTTCATGGACCTGTTTTGTAGCACAGTTTTTGGGGAATCTGAGATGGAATATTTTGGATTGCACTGAAGCCTATGGTGACAAAGGAAATATCCACAGATAGAAACTTGCAGGAAGCTTTCTGAGGCAGTTCTTAGTTATGTGTGAATTCATCTCACAGAGTGACACCTTTCTTTTCATGGAGAATCTTACTAGCACTCTTTTCATGAAATCTGCAAAGCTATATTTTTGAGCCCATTGAGATGTATAGTGAAAAGTGAAAAATCCTCAGATAAATACTAGAAAGAAGTTTTCTGAGAAACTGCATGTGATGTTTGAATTCATCTCACAGAGTTACACTGTTCTTTTCATTGAGCAATTTGCTAACACTATTTTCTTAGAATCTGCAATGGGATATTTCAGAGTACCTTGAAATTTCTGGTGACAAAGGACATATCCTCAAATAAAAACTAGAAAGAAGCATTCTGAGAAATCGCGTTGTGATGGGTTAATTCATCTCACAAAGTTACACGATTCTTTTCATGTAGCAGTTTGGTAGCACTGTTTTTAAGGAAAATGAGAAGGGATATTTTGGATTGCATTGAAGCCTATGGTGACTAAGGAAATATCCTGAGATAAAAACTAGAAAGAAGCTTTCTGAGAAACTTCTTTGCAATGTGTGAATTCATTTAACAGATTTACACCTTTCTTTTCATGGAGCAGTTTGCTAACTCTGCTTTCATGGAATCTGCAAAGGGCTGTTTGGGAGTGCATTGAAACCTGTGGTGAAAAGCAAAATATCCTCAGATAAGAGCTAGAAAGAATCTTTCTGAGAAACTGTTGTGTGATGTATGAATTCTCCTCACTGAGATACACCATTATTTTCATTTATCAGTTTGCTCACACTCTTTTCTTGGAATATGCAAAGGGATATTTGGCAGTGCATTGAAGCCTATGTTTACAAACATTTCTGAGAAAATGCTTTGTTATGTCTGAATTCATCTCACTGAGTTACACTGTTCTTTTCATTGAGCAACTGGCTAACCCTGTATTCTTGGAATCTGCAATGGGATATTTCAGAGTGCACTGAAGCTTATGGTGACAAAGGAAATATCCTCATATGAAAACTAGAAATAAACTTTCTGAGAAACTGCTTTCTGATATGCTAATTCATCTCACATAGCTGCCTGATCCTTTTCTAATATCAGTTTGGTAGCAGTGATTTTTGGGGAATCTGAGGAGGGATATTTTGAATTGCATTGAAGCCTTCATTGACAACGGAAATATCATCAGATAAAATATAGAAGAAAACTTTCTGAGAAACTTCTTTGTGATGTGAGAATTCATCTAACACAGATACACCATTCTTTTCATTGAGATGTTTGCTAACACTTTTTTCATGGAATGTGCGATGGGATATTCCAGATCGCATTGAGGAATATGGTAAAAAAGAAAATATCCCCATATAAAAACAAGAAAGAATCTTTCTGAGAAACAGCTTTGTGATGTGTGAATTCATGTCACAGAGTTCCACCATTCTATTCATGGATCAGTTTGCTAGCACTGTTTTTGGGCAATCTGAGAGGGGATATTTTGGATTGCACTGAAACCTATTGTGACAAAGGAAATATCCCCAGAAAAATACTACAAAGAATATTTATGTGAAACTTATTTGTAATGTGTGAATTCACCTCACAGAGTAACACGATCCTTTCTTTGAAGCTGTTTTGTAACATTGTTTTTGTGGAATCTGCAATAGGATATTTGGGAGTGTATTGAAGCCTAAGGTGACATGGAAATACCCTCAGACTAAAACTAGAAAGAAGCTTTCTGAGAAACAGCCTTATGATGTGTGAATTCACCTCTCAGATTTACACCTTTCTTTTCTTGAAGCACGTTGCTAACACTCTTTTCGTGGAATCTACAAATGAAAATTCGGGAGCACATTGAGGCCTATGGTGTAAAAGGAAACATCCTCAGATAAAAACTAGAAAGAAACTTTCTGACAAACTGCTTTGTGATTTGTGAATTCATCTCACAGAGTTACATTTTCTTTTAACTTAGCAGTTTGTTAACACTATTTTTGTGGAAACTGAAAAGGGATATTTGCAAACACTTTCACTCCCATAGTGTAAAAGGAATATCCTCAGATAAAAACTAGAATTCATAAAGAAAGTCCTTAGAGACTTAAAAAGAGACTAAGACTCCCATACAATAATAATTGGAGACTTCAACACTCCACTGTCAACAATAGACAGATCAACGAGACAGAAAGTTAACAAGGATATCCAGGAATTGAACTCATCTCTGC
>NW_012116799.1:648463-650106 GCF_000951035.1 Colobus angolensis palliatus | reverse complement strand
AGAGGGAAATTTATAGCACTAAATGCCCACAAGAGAAAGCAGGAAAGATCGAAAATTGACACTCTAACATCACAATTAAAACAACTAGAGAGGCAAGAGCAAACACACTCAAAAGCTAGCAGAAGGCAAGGAATAACTAAGATCAGAGCAGAACTGAAGGAGATAGAGGCACAAAAGGCCATCCAAAAAATCAATGAATCCAGGAGTTGGTTTTCTGAAAAGAACAACATAATAGACAGACCACTAGCAACACTAATAAAGAAGAAAAGAGAGAGGAATCAAATAGATGCAATAAAAAATGATAAAGGGGATATCACCACCGACCCCACAGAAATACAAACTACCATCAGAGAATACTATAAACACCTCTACGCAAATCAACTAGAAAATTTAGAAGAAATGGATAATTTCCTGGACACTTACACTCTCCCAAGACTAAACCAGGAAGAAGTTGAATCCCTGAATAGACCAATAGCAGGCTCCGAAATTGAGGCAACAATTAATAGCCTACCCGCCAAAAAAAGTCCAGGACCAGACGGATTCAGAGCTGAATTCTACCAGAGGTACAAGGAGGAGCTCGTACCATTCCTTCTGAAACTATTCCAATCAATAGAAAAACAGGGAATCATCCCTAATTCATTTTATGAGGCCAACATCATCCTGATACCAAAGCCTGGCAGAGACACAACAAATAAAGAGAATTTTAGACCAATATCCCTGATGAACATCGATGCAAAAATCCTCAATAAAATACTGGCAAACCGGATTCAGCAGCACATCAAAAAGCTTATCCACCATTATCAAGTGGGCTTCATCCCTGGGATGCAAGGCTGGTTCAACATTCGCATATCAATAAACGTAATCCAGCATATAAACAGAACCAAAGACAAGAACCACATGATTATCTCAATAGATGCAGAAAAGGCTTTTGACAAAATTCAACAGCCCTTCATGCTAAAAACGCTCAATAAATTCGGTATTGATGGAACGTACCTCAAAATAATAAGAGCTATTTATGACAAACCCACAGCTAATATCATACTGAATGGGCAAAAACTGGAAAAAATTCCCTTTGAAAACTGGCACAAGACAGGGATGCCCTCTCTCACCACTCCTACTCAACATAGTGTTGGAAGTTCTGGCTAGGGCAATCAGGCAAGAGAAAGAAATCAAGGGTATTCAGTTAGGAAAAGAAGAAGTCAAATTGTCCCTGTTTGCAGATGACATGATTGTATATTTAGAAAACCCCATCGTCTCAGCCCAAAATCTCCTTAAGCTGATAAGCAACTTCAGCAAAGTCTCAGGATACAAAATTAATGTGCAAAAATCACAAGCATTCTTATACACCAGTAACAGACAAGCGGAGAGCCAAATCAGGAATGAACTTCCATTCACAATTGCTTCAAAGAGAATAAAATACCTAGGAATCCAACTTACAAGGGATGTAAAGGACCTCTTCAAGGAGAACTGCAAACCACTGCTCATTGAAATAAAGGAGGACACAAACAAATGGAAGAACATAGCATGCTCATGGATAGGAAGAATCAATATCGTGAAAATGGCATACTGCCCAAGGTTATTTATAGATTCAATGCCATTACTATCAAGCTACCAATGAGTTTCTTCACAGAATTGGAAAAAAC
>NW_012116799.1:646673-647082 GCF_000951035.1 Colobus angolensis palliatus | reverse complement strand
TTGATGGGTGCTGACGAGTTGATGGGTGCAGCACACCAACATGGCACAAGTATACATATGTAACAAACCTGCACAATATGCACATGTACCCTAAAGCTTAAAGTATAAAAAAAAAAAACTAGAAATAAGCTTTCTGAGAAAGGTCTTTGTGTTGTGTGAATTCACCCCCCAGAGCTACACCTTTCTTTCAAGGAGCAGTTTGCTAACACTGTTTTCGTGGAATCTGCAGAGGGATGTTTGGAAGTGCATTGATCCCTATAGTGAAAAAGGAAATATCCCCAGATAAAAACTAGAGAGAAGCTTTCTGAGAAACTGCTTTGTGATGGGGAAATTCATCTCACAGAGTTACACCGTTCTTTTCATTGAGCAGTTTGATAACACTGTTTTCATGAGATCTGCAATAGGATAT
>NW_012116799.1:646235-646623 GCF_000951035.1 Colobus angolensis palliatus | reverse complement strand
AAATTCATCTCACAGAGTTACACCGTTCTTTTCATTGAGCAGTTTGATAACACTGTTTTCATGAGATCTGCAATAGGATATATGGGAGCGTGTTGAAATCTTTGGTAACAAAGGATATATCCTCAGAGAAAAAACAAAAAGAACCCTTCTAAGAAAATACTTCAGGATGTGTAAATTCATCTCACTGAGTTACACTCTTCCTTTGTTTTTTTTTTTTTTTTTTTGCCCATTAAACATTTTTTAATTGACATATAATAGATGTACATATTTTGGGGGTACCTGTGATAGTTTACTACATTCATATACTTTGTAAAAATTCATATCAGTATAATTGGAATGTCAATCACCTTTAGTATTTGTCTGTATGCTAGAAACATTTCAATTATTC
>NW_012116799.1:645922-646185 GCF_000951035.1 Colobus angolensis palliatus | reverse complement strand
TAGAAAGCTGAAACTGGATCCTTTCCTTACTCCTTATATGAAGATTAATTCAAGATGGATTAGAGACTTAAATGTTAGACCTACTACCATAAAAATCCTAGAAGAAAATCTAGGTAGTACCATTCAGGACATAGGCATGGGCAAGGACTTCATGTCTAAAACACCAAAAGCAACGGCAGCAAAAGACAGAATTGACAAATGGGATCTCATTAAACTAAAGAACTTCTGCACAGCAAAAGAAACTACCATCAGAGTGAACAGGC
>NW_012116799.1:644254-645194 GCF_000951035.1 Colobus angolensis palliatus | reverse complement strand
AAAGAATGTTAACAAGCTGCACAATGAAAAGGACATTGGAACTCTGTGAGATGAATTCACAGATCACAAAGCAGTTTCTCAGAAAGCTTCTCTCTAGTTTTTAACTGAGGATGTTTTTTATCAACACAGGCCTCAATGCACCCCATATATTCCTTTGTAGATTCCATGAAAACAGTGTTAGCAAACTGCTCCATGAAAAGTAAGGTGTAATTCTGTGAAATGAATTCACACACCACAAAGGACTTTGTATGAAAGCTTCTTTCCATTTTCATCTGAGGATATTTCCTTTTTCACTAGAGGTCTCAATGTGCTCCCAAATATCCCTTTGCAGATTCCATGAAAACATTGTTAACAATCTGCTCCATGAAAAGTAAGGTGTAAAACTGTGAGAATTCACACACCACAAAGGACTTTGTATGAAAGCTTCTTTCCATTTTCATAGAGGTCTCAATGTGCTCCCAAATATCCCTTTGCAGATTCCATGAAAACATTGTTAACAATCTGCTCCATGAAAAGTAAGGTGTAAAACTGTGAGGTAAATTCACAAAACCAAAAGAGCTTTCTCAGAAAGCTTCTTTGTAATTGTAGTCTGAGGATATTTCCATTATCACCAAACACTTTGATGCAATTCAAAATATCCCTTCTCAGATTCCTCCAAAACAGTGCTACGAAACTGCTCCAGGAAAAGGATTGAATAACTTTGTGAGATGAATTCACAAACCACAAAGCTTTTTCTCAGAAAGCCTCTTTTTAGTTTTCCTCTGAGGATACTTCCTTTGTCACCATAGGCTTCAATGCATTCAAACATATCACATTGTAGTTTTCATGAAAGCAGTGCTATCAAACTGCACAATGAAAAAAATGGTGTAATTCTGTGAGATGAATTCACACATCATAAGGAGATTCTCAAAAATTTCCTTTCTAGTTTTTATATGAGTAT
>NW_012116799.1:643854-644204 GCF_000951035.1 Colobus angolensis palliatus | reverse complement strand
TGAAAAAAATGGTGTAATTCTGTGAGATGAATTCACACATCATAAGGAGATTCTCAAAAATTTCCTTTCTAGTTTTTATATGAGTATATATTTCTTTCCACCATAGGCACCAATGTGCTCCCAAATATCCCTTTGCCGATTCCACAAAAACTGTGTTAGCAAACTTCTGCAAGAATAGAGAGGTGTAACTCTGTGATATGAATTCACACATCACAAAGAACTTTTTCAGAATGCTTCTGAGATATTCCTGAGAATATTTTGTTTGCCACCATATTCTTCAAAGTGATCCAAAATATCCCTTCTCAGATTCCCCAAAACAGTGCTAACCAACTGATCCATGAAAAGAATCC
>NW_012116799.1:642800-643339 GCF_000951035.1 Colobus angolensis palliatus | reverse complement strand
CTGCACAATGAAAAAAATGGTGTAATTCTGTGAGATGAATTCACACATCATAAGGAGATTCTCAAAAATTTCCTTTCTAGTTTTTATATGAGTATGTATTTCTTTCCACCATAGGCACCAATGTGCTCCCAAATATCCCTTTGCAGATTCCACAAAAACTGTGTTAGCAAACTTCTGCAAGAAAAGAGAGGTGTAACTCTGTGATATGAATTAACACATCACAAAGAACTTTTTCAGAATGCTTCTGAGATATTCCTGAGAATATTTTGTTTGTCACCATATTCTTCAAAGTGATCCAAAATATCCCTTCTCAGATTCCCCAAAACAGTGCTAACCAACTGATCCATGAAAAGAATCCAATAACTCTGTTAAATGAATTAACACTTCAAAAAACGGTTTCTCAGAAAGCTTCCTTCTAGTTTTTATTTGAGGATATTTCCGTTGTCCCCCTCAGCTTCAATGTGCTCCAAAATATCCCATTTCAGATTCTAAGAAAGCAGTTAGGCAAGCTGCTGAATGAACAGGACAGTGTAATTGTA
>NW_012116799.1:639602-642750 GCF_000951035.1 Colobus angolensis palliatus | reverse complement strand
AGGACAGTGTAATTGTATTAGATGAATTCTTGCATCAGAAATCAGTTTCTCAGAAAGCTTCTTTCTAGTTTTACTTTGAGTATATTTCCTTTTTCACCATAAGTCTCAATGTGTACCTAAATATTCCTTTGCAGATTCCAGGAAAACAGTATTAGCAAACTGCTCCATAAAATCCCAGATGTAACTCTGCATGTTGAATTCACGCATCACAAAGAACTTTCTCAGGAATTTCTTTCTGATTTTCCTCTGAGAGTATTTCTATTGTCATCATTGGCTTCAATGCAATCCAAAATATCCCTTCTCAGATTCCCCAAAAGCAGTGCTACCAAATTGCTCCATGAAAAGTATCAAGTAACCCTGTGAGACGAATTTAGAATTCATAAAGTGGTTTCTCAGAATGCTTCTTCATAGTTTTTCTGAGGATATTTCTCTTTTCAGAGTAAGCTTCAAAGTGCTCCACAATATTCCATTCTATATTCCAAGGAAACACTACTGGCAAACTGCTCAATGAAAAGAACAGTGTAACTGTGTGATTTGAATTCACACATCACAAAGCAGTTTTTTGGAAAGCTTCTTTCCAGTTTTACTCTGAGGATATTTGCTTTTTCACTATAGACCTCAAAGTGCTCCCAAATATCCCTTTGCAGATTCCACGAAAAAATTGTTACCAAAGTTCTCCAAGAACAGAAAGGTGTAACTCCCTGAGATGAACTCTCACATCACAAAGAACTTTCTCAGAAGCCTTCATTACAGTTCTTATCTGAGGATATTTCCTTTTTCACCATAGGCCTCAATTCACTCCCAAATATCCCTGTGCAGATTCCAGGAAAACAATGTTAGTAGACAGCTCCATGAAAAGAATGCTGTAACTCTGTGAGATGAATTATCACGTCACAAAGCAGTTTCTCAGAAACCTTCCTTCAAATTTTTATATATGGATATTTCCTTTGTCACCATAGACTTCAATGTGATTCAAAGTATCCCTTCTCAGATTACCCAAAAACACTACTACCAAGCTGATGCATTAAAAGAACCGTGTAACTCAGTGATATTAATTAGAACATCACAGACAAGTTCCTCTGAAAGCTTCCTTCTAGCTTTTATATGAGGATATTTCCATTGTCACTATAAGCTTCAATGCACTCCAAAGTATCCCATTGCAGATTCCAAGGAAACAGGGGTAACAAGCTGATCAATGAAAGGTTTGGTGTAACTCTGTGAGTTGAATTCACACATCACAATTCAGTTTCTCAGAAAGCTTCTTTCTAGTTTTTATCTGAGGATATTTCCTTTTCCACTATAGGCCTCAAGTCGCTTCCAAATATCCCTTTGCAGATTCCAGAAAAACTCTGCTATCAAACTGCCCCATGAAAAGAAAAGTGTAACTCTGTGAGATAATTTCACACGTCACAAAGAACTATCTCAGAAAGCTTCTTTCTAGTTTTTATCTGAGGATATGTCCTTAGTCACCATAGGCTTCAATGCAATCCAAAATGTCCATTCTGAGATTCCCCAAAAACAGTGCTACCAAACTGATCCATGAAAAGAATCGTGCAACTCTGTGAGAAGAATTAACATATCTCAAAGCGGTATTTAAGAAAGCTTCTGTCTAGTTTTTATATGAGGATATTTCCTTTTCCACCATAGGCTTCAATGCACTCCCAAATATCCCTTTCAGACACCACAATAACAGTAATGTCAAGTGCTCCCTCATCAGAAACCTTTAGCTCTGTGAGATGAATGCACACATCACAAAAGAGTTTCTCAGAAAGTTTCTCTCCAGTTGTTACCTGAAGAAATTTCTTTTTTCACCTTAGGCCTGTATGTGCTCCCAATTATCCTGCAGGTTCCACAAAAACAGTGATAACAAACTGCTCCATGAAAGAAATGATGTAACCCTGTGAGATAAATTGACCCATCACAAAACAGTTTTTCAGGAAGCTTCTTTTTAATTTTTATCTGAGGATATTTCCTTTTTCACCATAGACTTCAATGCGCTTCCAAATATCCCTTCTCAAACACCACAAAAACAGTGATACCGAAGTGCTCCCTCAACAGAAACGTTTAGCTCTATGACATGAATGCACACATCACAAAGAGTGTCCCAGAAGACTTCGCTCCTGTTTTTACCTGAAGAATTTTCTTTTTTCACCTTAGGCCTCTTTGTGCTTCCAAATATCCCTCTGCAGATTCCATAAAAACAGTGCTACCAAACTGCTTCATGTAAAGAATTGTGTAACTCTGTGAGATGAGTTCAAAAATCACAAAACAGTTTTTCAGAACACTTCTTTCTAGTTTTTCTATGAGGATATTTCCTTTGTCACCCAAAGCTCCAATGTGCTGCAAAATAACAGATTGCAGATTCCAAGAAAACAGTGTAACAAATTACTCAATGAAAACAATGGTGTGACCTTGTAAGATGAATTCACACATCACAAGGCAGTTTCACAGAAAGATTGTTTTCAGTTTTCATCTGAGGATAGTTCCTTTGTTACCATAGGCGTCAGTGCACTCCCAAATTTCCTATTACAGGTTCCCAGAAACCAGTGTTAACAGACTACTCAATGAAAAGTGCAGTGTATCTGTGTGAGATGAATTCACTGATCACAAAGCAGTTTGTCAGACAATTATTTCTAGCTTTTATCTGAGGATATTTCCTTTTTCTCTACAGTCTTCAATGCACTCTGATAATCCCTTTTCACATTCCAGGAAAACAGTGTTTAGAAACTGCTCAGTGAAAAGAACAAAGTAACTCTGTGAATGAATTCACATATCAAAAAGCAGTTTCTCAGAAAGCTTCTTTCTAGTGTTTTTCTGAGGATATTTCCCTTTTCACTATATGCCTCAATGTGCTCCCAAATATCCCTTTGCAGTTTCTGTGAAAACAGTGTTAGCAAACTGATCCATGAAAAGAAAAGTGTAACTGTCAGAGATGAATTCACACATCACAAAGCACTTTCTCAGAAAGTTTCCTTCTAGTATTCATCTAAGGATATTTCCTTTGTCAACATAGGCTTCAATGTTATCCAAAATATCCCTTCTCAGTTTCCTGAAAAACAGTGCTACAAAACTGATCCTTTAAAGGAATCATGTAACTCTGTGAGATGAATTAACATACTATAAACCAGTTTCTCAGAAAACTTCTTTC
>NW_012116799.1:637370-639552 GCF_000951035.1 Colobus angolensis palliatus | reverse complement strand
CATCTAAGGATATTTCCTTTGTCAACATAGGCTTCAATGTTATCCAAAATATCCCTTCTCAGTTTCCTGAAAAACAGTGCTACAAAACTGATCCTTTAAAGGAATCATGTAACTCTGTGAGATGAATTAACATACTATAAACCAGTTTCTCAGAAAACTTCTTTCTTATTTTTATCTGTGGATATTTCCTTTCTCACAATAGGCCTAAATAGGCTCCCAAATATCCCTTTGTAGATTCCATGAAAACAGTGGTAGCACACTGTGCCATGAATAGAATGGTGCAACCATGTGAAGTGAATTCACAAATCACAAAGAAGTTTCTCAGAAAGTTTCTTTCTAGATTTTATCTGAGTATAATTCCTTTGTCACCAAAGGTTTCAAAACGATCCAATATATCCCTTCTCAGATTCCCCAAAAGGAGTGCTACCAAATTCCTCCATGAAAAGAATCGTGTAAGTCTGTCAGATGAATTCACGTTTCACAAATCAGATTCTTAGAAAGATTATTTCTAGTTTTTGCCTGAAGATATTTCCTTTGTCACTATAAGCTTAATATCTGAAACATCCCATTGCAGATTGCACGAAAACAGTGTTAGCAAACTGTTCAATGAAAACAAAGAGTGTAATTCTGTGAGATGAACTCACACATTGCAAGGTAGTTTCTTAAAAACCTTCTCTGTAGTTTTTATCTAAGAATATTTCCTTTTTCATTATAGGCATCAATGAGCTCCCATATATCCCTTTGGGGATTCCACCAAAACAGTGTTATCAAACAACTCAATGAAAAGAATGGTGTACCTCTGTGAGGTGAATTCACACATCATGAAGTAGTTTCTCATGAATCTTCTTTCTAGCTTCTATCTGAGGATATTTTCTTTGTCACCAAAAGCTTCAATGTGATCCAAATTATCCTATTGCAGATTCAATGAAATCATTATTAGCAAACAGCTAATCATATAACTCAGTTAGATGAATTCACACATCACAAAAAGTATCACATAAAGCTTCTTTCTAGTATTTTCTGGGGATATTTCCTTTTTCACCTATGGCTTCAATGCAATCTAAAATATCCCTCTCAGGTTCCTCAAAATCAGTGCTACCAAACTTCTCCATGAAAAGAATGGTGTAACCCTGTGAGATGAATTCGCACATCACAAAGATGATTCTCAGAATGTAGCTTTATTGATTTTATTAGGATATTTCTTTTGTCACCATAGGCTTCAATGCGATTCCAAATATCCCTCCTCAGATTCCCCAAAAACACTGCAACAAAAATGATCCTACAAAAGAATCGTGCAACTCTGTGAGATAAATTAACACATCACAAAGGAGTTTCTCAGAAAGCTTCTGTCTGTTTTTTATCATAAGATTAATTCCTTTGATACCATAGGCTTCAAAGCACTCCCAAATATCCCTTTGCAGACTCCACGAAAACAGTGTGAGCAAACGGCTCAATGAAAAGAATGCTTTAACTGTGTGAGCAGAATTCACACATCACAAAGTAATTTCCCAGAAAGATTCTTTCTAATTTTTATCAGAGGATTTTCCATTTTCACTATACGCCTCAATGCGCTCCCCAATATCCCTTTGCAGATTAAATGAAAACAGTGTTAGCAAACTGCTGCATGAAGAGAAAGGTGTAAATCTGTAAGATGAATTCACATATCACAAAGAACTTTCTCAGAGAGCTTCTTTCTAGTTTATATCTGAGTATGTTTCCTATGTCACCATAGGCTTCAATGCGATCCAAAATATCCCTTCTCAGATTCCCCAAAAGCCAGGCAACCAAACTGTTCCATGAAAAGAACGATGTAACTCTGTGAGATGAACTCAGACTGCACAAAACAGTTTCTCAGGACGATTCTTTCTAGTTTTTATCTGAGGATATTTCCTTTTTCACCATAAGCCTCAATGAGCTCCCAAATATCCCTTTGCAAATTGAAGGAAAACAGTGTTAGCAAACTGCTCCATGAAAACGAAGGTGCACCTCTGTGAGATGAATTAACACATCAGAAAGAATGTTCTCAGAAATCTTCTTCCTAGTTTTTATTTAAGTATATTTCCTTTGTCACCGCAGGCTTCAATGCGATTCAAAATATCCCTTCTCAGATTCCCCAAAAATAGTGCTACCAAACTGTTCCATGAAAAGTAGGCTTTGGAGCAATCCAAAATATTCCTTCTCA
>NW_012116799.1:635325-636873 GCF_000951035.1 Colobus angolensis palliatus | reverse complement strand
AGGTTTCTCCAAAAGATTCTTTCTAGTTTATATATGAGGATATGTCCTTTGTCACCATAAGTTTCAATGCACTCCGAAATATCAGACTGCAGATCCTAAGTCAACAGTGTAAGCAAACTGTGCAATGTAAAGAAGAGTGTAATTCTGTAAGCTGAAATCACACACCACAAAGCAGTTTCTCAGAAATCTTCTTTCTAGTTTTTATCTGGGGATGTTTCCTTTTTCACCATAAGCCACATGTGCTCCCAAATATCCTTTTATTCCATGATAACAGTGTTAGCAAACTCCTCCATTTAGAGAATCGTGCAACTCTGTGAGATAAATTCAGGAATCACAAAGAGGTTTCTCAGAAAGATGCTGTATAGTTTTTATCTAACGATATTTCATTTGTCACCCTAGGCTTCAATAAGATCCAAACCATCCCTTCTCAGATTCCCTAAAAACAGTGCTACCAAACTGCTCAATGAAGCGAAGGATGGAATTCTTTGAGATGAATTCACACATCACATGGCTGTTTTTCAGAAAGCTTCTTTCTAGTTTTAATGTGAGGATATTTACTTTTTCACCATTTGACTCAATGTACTGGAGAATATCCCATTGCAGATTCCACAAAAAAAGTGTTAGCAAACTTCTCATTGAAAAAAATGGTGTAACTCTGTGGGATGAATTCACACATCATAAAAAGGGTTCTCCAAAGTTTCTTTCTAGATTTTATCAGAGGATATTTCCTTTGTTACTGTAGGCTTCAATGGAATCCATAATATCCCTTCTCAGTTTCCCTACACACAGTGATAGTAAACTGCTCCATGAAAAGAATTGTGTAATTCTGTGAGACGAATTCACAAATCACAATGCAGTTACTCAGAAAGGTTCTTTCCAGCATTTGTCTGATGATATTTCCTATTTCACCATTTGCCTCAAGGCGCTAGTGAATATTCCTAATAAGATTCCACGAAAACAGTGTTAGTAAATGGCTCCATGAAAATAAATATGTAAATCTGTGAGATCAGTTCACCCATCACACCATGGTTTCTCAGATAGGTTCATTTTGGTTTCTGTCAGAAGATATTTCTTTATCATCATAAGCTTCAATGCGCTCCGAAATATCCCATTGCAGATTCCAAGAAAACAGTGTCACCAAACTGCTCAATGAAAATAACAGTGTAGTTCTGTGAGATGAATTCACACATCACAAAGCAGTTTATCAGAAAGCTTCTTTCAAGATTTTATCTGAGGATGTTTCCTTATTCACTATAGACCATGTGCTCCCAAATATCCCTTTGCAGATTCCATGATAACAGTGGTAGCAAACTAATCCAAGAAAGGAAAGGTGTAACTGTGTGAGATGAATTCACACATCACAAAGAAGTTTCTCAGTACACTTCTTCTACTTTATATCTGAGGATATTTCCTTTGTCAACATAAGCTTTAATGCAATCCAAAGTATCCTGTCTCCCAATCCTCAAAAACATCGCTACCAAACTGCTCCATGAAAAGAATCCTGTAACTCTGTGAGATGAATTCACAAATCACAAAGCAGTTTCTCAG
>NW_012116799.1:625611-629570 GCF_000951035.1 Colobus angolensis palliatus | reverse complement strand
GCACTCTGAAATATACCATTGCAGATTCCGAGAAAATAGTGATAACAAACTGCTCAATTAAAAGGATGTTGTAACTCTGTGAGTTGAATTCACCCATCACAAAGTAGTTTCTCAGAAAGCCTCTTTTTGATTTTTCAATGAGGATATTTCCTTTGTCACTGTAGGTTTCAATGTGCTTCCAAATATCCTATTGCACATTCCAAGAAAACAGTGTTATCATACTGTTCAATGAAAAGAATGGTGTAACTCTGCGAGATGAATTCACACACCACAAATTATTTTCTCAGAAAGCTTTTTCCTAGTTTTCATCTGAGGATATTTCCTTTTGTACTATAGGCCTCAATGTGCTCCGAAATATCCCATTGCAGATTCCATGAAAACAGTGTTAGAAACCTACTTCAAGAAAAGAAAATTTAACTGTTGGAGGTTAAATAACACATCACAAGGAGTTTCTCAGAAAGCTTCCTTCCAGTTTTTATACGAGGATATTTCCTTTGTCACCATAGGCTTCAATGTGATCCAAAATATCCCATCTCGGATTCTCAAAAACCACTGCTACCATTCTGCTCCAGGAAAACAATCCTGTAACTATGTTAGATTAATTAACACATAACAAGGCAGCTTCTATCTAGTTTTTATATGAGGATATTTCCTTTTTCACCATAAGCTTCAATGTGCTCTGAAATATCTGATTACAGTTTCCAAGAAAACAGTGTTAGCAAACTGCTCAATGCAACGAACAGTGTAACTGTGTGAGATGAATTCACACATCACAAAGCAGTATCTCAAAAAACTTCTTTCTAGATTTTATCTGATGATATTTCCTTTTTCACTATAGGCCTCAAAGCACTCCCAAATATCCCTTTGCAAACACCATGAAAACAGTGTTAGGAAACTGCTCCACCTAATGAAAGGTGTAACTGTGTGAGACGAATTCACATATCACCAAGAAGCTTCTCAGAAAGCTTCTTTCTATTTTTCATCTGAGGGTATTTCCTTTGTCACCATAGGTTTCAATGCCATCCATAATATCCCTCCTGAGATTCCCCAGAAACAGTGCTAACAAGCTGATCCGTGAAAAGAATCATTTATCTCTGTGAGATGAATTATCACATCACAAAGAAATTTCACACAAAGATTCTTTCTAGTTTTTGTCTAAGAATATTTTCTTTATCACCCTAAGCTTCAATGTACTCCTAAATATCTCATTGTAGATTCCAAGAAAAAAGTGTTAGTAAACTGCTCAAGGGAAAATCATGTAACTCTGAGAGTTGTATTCAGCCATCACAAAGCAGTTTATCAGAAAGCTTCTTTTTGGTTTTCCTATGAGGATATTTCCTTTGTCACCATAGGTTTTAATGTGCTCCCAAATATCTGATTGCAGATTCCATGAAAACAGTGTTATCAAGATGCTCAATGAAAATAACTGTGTAACTCTGTGAGCTGAATTCACACATCACAAAGCAGTTTCTCCAAAGGCAGCTTTCCAGTTTTTATCTGATGATATTTCTTATTTCTCTATAAGCCTCAATGCACTCCCTAATATTCCTTTGCAGAATCCACGAAAACAGTGATAGCAAAGTGCTGCATGAAAACAATCATGTAACTTTGTGAGATGAATTCAAAAATCGCAAAGTAGTTTCTCAGAAAACTTCTTTCTAGTTTTTATCCAGGATATTTCCTTGGTCACTATAGGCTTCAATGGAATCCAAAATATCGGCTCTCAGATTCCCCAAAAACAGTGCTACCAAACTGATCCATGAAAATAATCATGTAACTCTGTGAGATGATTTAACACAACATAAAGTAGTTTATCAGAAAGATTCTGTCTAGTTTTTGTCTGAGAATATTTCCTTTGTCACCATAAGCTTCAATGTGCTCCAAAATATTCCATTGCAGATTCCAAGAAAATAGTGTAGCACACTGCTCAGTGAAAAGAGTAGTATATCTCTGTGAGATGAATTCACTCATCACCAATCAGTTTCTCAGAAAGTTTCTTTTTGGTTTTCTTTCTGAGGATATTTCCTTTGTCACATTAGGCTTCAATGCAATACAAAATATCCCTTCTCAGATTTCGCAAAAAGAGTGTTACGAAACTGTCCCATGAAAAAAATCATATAACTCTATGAGATGAATTCACCAGTCATGAAGCAGTTTCTCAGAAAACTTTTTTATAATTTTGTCTTAGGATAATTTCTTTTTAACCATAATCTTCATTGCACTCCCATATATCCCTTTGCAGATTCCAGGAAAACAGTGTTTGCAAACAGCTCAAAGAAAAGAATGGTGTACCTCTGTAAGATTAATTCACATATCACAAGTCAGTTTTTCAGAAATTCCTTCTAGTTATTGTCTGAGGATATTTCCTTTCTCACCCTAATCTTCCATGCGCTCCAAAATACACCATTGCAGATTCCAAGAAAAAACTGTTAGCAAACTGCTCGAGGAAAAGAACAGTGTAACCCTGAGAGTATTATTCAAACACCACAAATCAGTTTTTCAGAAAACTTCTTTTTGGTTTTTCAATGAGGATATTTCCTTTGTCGCCATAGGTTTCAATGCACTCCCAATTATCCTATTGTACAGTCTGAGAAAACAGTGCTATTAAGCTGCTCAATGAAAAGAATGGTATAACTCTGTGAGATGAATTCACACATCACAAAACATTTGGTCAGAAAGCTTCTTTCTAGTTTTTATCTCACGATATTTCTTTTTTCTCTTTAGACCTCAATTCACTCCCAAATATACCTTTGCAGATTCCACGAAAACAGTGTTAGCAAAATGCTCCATGAAAAGAAGGGTGTAACTTTGTGAGATGAATTCAAACAACACGAAAACATGTCTCAGAATTCTTCTTTCTAGTTTTTATCTGAGGATGTTTCCTTTGTCACCATAGGTCTCAATGCAATCCAAAGTATCACTTCTCAGAGTCCACAAAAACAGTGTTACCAAACTGATCCATGGTAGGAATCATGTAACGCTGTGAGGTAAATTAACACATCCAAAACGGTTTCTCAGAAAGCTCCTCTCTGGTTTTTATATCACATTAATTGCTTTCTCAACATAAGCTTCAGTGCACTCTGAAATATACCATTGCAGATTCCGAGAAAATAGTGATAACAAACTGCTCAATTAAAAGGATGTTGTAACTCTGTGAGTTGAATTCACCCATCACAAAGTAGTTTCTCAGAAAGCCTCTTTTTGATTTTTCAATGAGGATATTTCCTTTGTCACTGTAGGTTTCAATGTGCTTCCAAATATCCTATTGCACATTCCAAGAAAACAGTGTTATCATACTGTTCAATGAAAAGAATGGTGTAACTCTGCGAGATGAATTCACACACCACAAATTATTTTCTCAGAAAGCTTTTTCCTAGTTTTCATCTGAGGATATTTCCTTTTGTACTATAGGCCTCAATGTGCTCCGAAATATCCCATTGCAGATTCCATGAAAACAGTGTTAGAAACCTACTTCAAGAAAAGAAAATTTAACTGTTGGAGGTTAAATAACACATCACAAGGAGTTTCTCAGAAAGCTTCCTTCCAGTTTTTATACGAGGATATTTCCTTTGTCACCATAGGCTTCAATGTGATCCAAAATATCCCATCTCGGATTCTCAAAAACCACTGCTACCATTCTGCTCCAGGAAAACAATCCTGTAACTATGTTAGATTAATTAACACATAACAAGGCAGCTTCTATCTAGTTTTTATATGAGGATATTTCCTTTTTCACCATAAGCTTCAATGTGCTCTGAAATATCTGATTACAGTTTCCAAGAAAACAGTGTTAGCAAACTGCTCAATGCAACGAACAGTGTAACTGTGTGAGATGAATTCACACATCACAAAGCAGTATCTCAAAAAACTTCTTTCTAGATTTTATCTGATGATATTTCCTTTTTCACTATAGGCCTCAAAGCACTCCCAAATATCCCTTTGCAAACACCATGAAAACA
>NW_012116799.1:619797-621226 GCF_000951035.1 Colobus angolensis palliatus | reverse complement strand
TTCTAGTTTTTTTCTCAGATTATTTCCATTGTCACCATAAGCTTCAATGTGCTCTGAAATATCCCATTGTAGATTCCACAGAAACAGTGTTAGCAAACTGCTCAATGAAACAACAGCGTAACTCTGTGAGATGAATTAGCACATCCAAAACAGTTTGTCAGAAAACTTCTTTCTAGTTTTTATCTGAGGATATTTAGATTTTCACCGTAGGCCTCAATGCGTTATCAAATATGCCTTTGCAAATTCCACGAAAACAGTATTAGCAAACTGCTCCATGAGTAGAAAGGTGTAACTCTGTGAGATGAATTCACGGATCATGAAGAACTTTGTCACAAAGCTTCTTTCTTGTTTTTATCTGAGGATATTTCCTTTTTAACCACAGGCTTCAATGCCATGGAAAATATATCTTCTCAGACTCCCTAAAAACAATGCTACCAAACTGTGCCATAAAAGAACGGTGTAACTCTGTGAGATGAATTCACAAATCACAAAGGAATTTGTCAAGAATCTTTTTCCTAGCGTTTGTCTGAGGATATATCCTTTGTAGCCACAGGCTTCAATTTATTATGAAATATCCCATTGCAGATTCGAAGAAAACAGTGTTAGAAGCTCATTGAAAAGAACAGTGTAAATCTGTGAACTGACTTCACAAATCCCAAAGTAGTTTCTCAGAAAGTTTCTTTCTGATTTTTATCTGAGGATATTTCCTTTGTCACCACAGGCTTCAATGTGCTCACAAATATCCTATTGTAGATTCCACGAAAACAGCAAATGAAAAGAATGGTGTAATTCTGTGAGATGAATTCACGCAACACAAAGCAATTTCTCAGAAAGATTCTTTCTGGTTTTTACCTGAGGACTCTTCCCTTTTTTTCATAGGCTTCAAAGTGCTCTGAAACACTTTATTGCAGATTCCACAAAAACAGTGTTAACAAACTGCTCAATGAAAAGAACAGTACAACTCTGTGAGATGAGTTCTCACACTGCAAAGAATTTTCTTAAAAAGATTCTTTCCAGTTTTTATCTGAGGACATTTCCTTTGTCACCATAGGCTTCAATGTGATCCAATATATTCCTTCTCAGATTCCCCAAAAACAGTGCTACCGAACTGATCCATGAAAATAATCGTGTACCTCTATGAGATGAATTAAATCACAAAGCAGTTTCTCTAAAAGCTTCTTTCTAGTTTTTATCTGAGGATAATTCCTTTTTCACCATAGGTCTCCATGCACTCCAAATATCCCTTTGAAGATCCCACGATAACATTGTTAGCAATCTACTCCATGAGAATAAAGGTGTAACTCTGTGAGATGAATTCACACATCACAAAGCAGTTTCTCAGAAAATTTATTTTTGGTGTTTATCTGAGGGTATTTCCTTTGTCACCACAGGCTTCAATGTGATTCAAAATATCCCTTCTCAGATTCCC
>NW_012116799.1:614686-619527 GCF_000951035.1 Colobus angolensis palliatus | reverse complement strand
ACTCTGTGAGATGAATTCAAACATCACAAAGCAGTATCTCACAAAGTTTCTTTCCAGTTTTTATATGAGAATATTTCTTTTGTCACCTAAGCTTCAATGCATTCCAAAATATCCTATTGCAGATTCCATGAAAAGCAGTTTCTCAGAGCTTCTTTTTGTTTTTTCTGGGAGGATATTTCTTTAGCCTCCGTAGGCTTCAATGTGCTGCCAAATATCCTGTTGCAGATTCCATGAAAACAGTGTTAGCAAACTGCACAATGAAAATAATGGTGTAAATCTGTGAGATGAATTCACACCTCTAAAGCAATTTCTCAAAAAGCTTCATTGTACTATTTATCTGAAGATGTTTACTTTTTCACCAAAAGCCTCAATGTGCTCCCAAATACCCCTTGGCAGATTCCACGAAAAATGTGTTAGCAAGGAGCTCCATGAAATGAAACGTGTAACTCTGTGAGATGAATTCACACATCACAAAGAACTTTCTCAGAATGCTTCTTTCTAGGTTTTATCTGAGGATATTTCCGTTTATACTGTAGGTCTTAATGCTCTACGAAATATCCCTTTGCAGATTCCACAAAAACAGTGTTGGCAAGTAGCTCCATGAAAAGAAAGGTGTAACTCTGTGAGATGTATTAGTACATCAGAAAGCGTTTTCTCAGAAATCATCTTTCCACTTTTTATATGAGGGTATTTCCTTTGTCACCTTAAGCTTCAATGTGCTCTGATATATCCCTTTGCAGATTACAAGGAAACAGTGTTGGGAAACTGCTTGATGAAAAGAATGGGGTAACTCTGTGAGATGCATTCACACATCACAAAGCAGTTTCTCAGAAACTTTCTATCTAGTTACCATCTGAGGACATTTTCTTTTTCACTATAGGCCTCAATGTGCTCCCAAATATCCCTTCTCAGATTCCCCAAAAACAGTGCTCCCAAACTGCTCCATGAAAAGAATCATGTAACTCTGTGAGTTGAATTGACACATCACAAAACAGTTTCTCAGAATGCTTCTTTTTACTATTTCTGTGAGGATATTTCCTATGACACCCTAAGCTTCAATGCACTCCGAATTATCCCATTGCAGATTCCAAGAAAACAGTGTTAGCATACGGCTCAAAGAAAGGAACTGTGTAAAAACAGTGTTAGCATACGGCTCAAAGAAAGGAACTGTGTAACACTGTGAGCCAAATTCACATATCACAAAGCAGTTTCTCAGAATGTTTCTTTCTACTTTCATCTGTGTATCCTTCCTTTTTCAAAATGGGCCTCAATGCACTCCCAAATATCTCTTTGCAGACTACATGAAAAAAGTGTTAGCAAACTGCTCCATGAAAAGTAAGCTGCAATTCTGTGAAATGAATTCACACACCACAAAGAACTTTCTCAGAAAGCTTTCTAGTTTTCATCTGAGGATATTTCCTTTATCACCGTAGGCTTCAATGTGATCAAAATATCCCTCTGAGATTCTCCAAAGACACTGCTACCAAACTGATCCATGAGAAAAATCATGTAACTCTGTGAGATGAACTCAGAGATCACAAAGCATTTCTCGGAAACCCCCTTTCCAGTTTTTGTTTGAGGATATTTCCTTTGTCACTATAAGCTTCAATGCTCTCCACAATATCCCATTGCAGATTGCACGAACAAAGTGTTAGCAAACTTCTTAATGAAAAGAACTGGTAACTCTGTGAGATGAATTAACACATCACAAAAGAGTTCTCAGAAAGCTTTTTTCTATTTTTTATCTGAGGATATTTCCTATTTCACCACAGACCTCAATGTGCTCCCAAATATCCCTTTGAAGATTCCATGAAAACAGTGTTAGAAAACTATTCAATGAAAAGAATGGTGTAACTCTGTGAGATGAATTTACACATCATAAAGCAGTTTCTCAGAAAGCTTCTGTCTAGTTTTTTTTTTGAGAATATTTTCTTTTCCCTTATAGGCTACAATGCCATCCAAAGTATCCCTTGTCAGGTTCTCCAAAAACAGTGTTTTCAAACAGTTCAATGAAAAGAATGGTGTAACACTGTAAGATGTATTCACACATTGCAAATCAGTCTCTCAGAAATCTTTCTATTTTTTATCTGATGATATTTCCTTTTTCACCATAGTCCTCCATGCGCTCTCAAATATCCCATTGCAGATTCCAAGAAAAAAGTGTTAGCAACCTTTTCAATGAACAGAACAGTGTAACTCTGTGAGATGAATTCACACATCACTGGGATGATTCTCAGAACGCTTCTTTCTAGTTATAATCTGAGTGTATTTCCTTTGTCATGGTAGGCTTCAAAGTGATCCAAAAGATCCCCTATCAGATTCCCCAAAAACAGTGCTACTAAACTGCTCCACAAAAAGAATGATGTACCTCTGTGAGATGTATTCCCACATCAGAAGACTACTTCTCAGAAAGCTTCTTTCTAGTTTTTATCTGAGGATATTTTCTTTTTGTCCGTATTCCTCAATGTGTGCCGGAATATCACATTGCAGATTGCATGAAAAAAGTAATAAGAAATTTCTCAAACAAAGAATGGTGTAACTCTGTGAGATGAATTCACACATCACAGATCAGTTTTACAAAAGCTTCTTATGGCTTTTTATCTGAGGATATTTCCTTTGTCACCATAGGCTTCAATGCACTCCGTAATATCCTGTTGAAGATTAATGGTGTAACTCTGTGAGATGAATTCACTCATCACAGGGCAGTTTCTCATAAAAATTTTTCTAGTTTTTATCTGAGGATATTTCCTTTTTCACCATAGCCCTCAAGTCACTCCCAAATATCATTTTGCAGATTCCACAAAAACAGTGTTGGCAAACTGCTCCATGAAAAGAAAGGTGTAACTCTGTGAGATGAAGTCAAACATCACAAAGAACTTTCGCAAAAAGCTTCTTTCTTGTTTTTATCTGAGGATATTTCCTTTGTCACCTTAGACGTCAGTGTGATACAAAATATCCCTTTTCAGATTCCCCAAAAACAGTTCTACCAAACTGATCCATGAACAATAACGTGTAACTCTGTGAAATGAATTCACAAATTAGGAAGGAATTTCTCAGAAACCTTCTTTCTCGGATTTCTCTGAGGATATATCTTTTGTCACCATCAGCTTCATTATGCTCCAAAACATCCCTGTGTAGATCGCATGTAAACATTGTTAGCAAACTGCTCAAGAAAAAGATCAGTGTAAGTCTGTGAGATAAATTCACACATCACACAGTAGTTTCTCAGATAGCTTCTTTCCAGTTTTTATATGAGGATATTTACTTGGTCACCATAGGCTTCAATGAAATCCAAAATATCCCTTCTCAGATTCCACAAAAGCACTGCTAGCAAACTTGTCCATTAAAAGAATCCTGCAACTCTGTGAGATGAATTAACACACCACAAAAGAGTTTCTCAGAAAGATTATTTCTATTTTTTATATGAGATTATTTCCTTTGTCTCCATAAGCTTCAGTGTGATCTGAAATATCCCATTGCAGATTCCAAGAAAACAGTGTTATCAATCTTCTAAATGAAAAGAACAGTGTAATTCTGTGAGATGAACTGACACATCACAGAGCAGTCTCTCAGAAAGAGTCTTTCTAGTTTTTATCTGAGGGTATTTCCTTTATCACCATAGGCCTCAATGTGCTCCAAATTATCCCTTTGCAGATTCCACGTAAAAAGTGTTATCAAAATGCTCCATGAAATGAAAGGTATAACAATGTGAAATAAATTAACACATCACAAAGCAGTTTCTCAGAGCGCTTCATTCTATTTTTATGTGAGGATATTTCCTGTGTCAACTTAGGCTTCAATGGGATCCAAAATATGCCTTCTCAGATCCCCAAAACAGTGCTACCAAACTGATCCATGAAATTGATTAATGAAAAGAATCGTGTAACTCTGTGAGATGAATTAACACATCACAAAGAAGTTTCTCAGAAAACTTCTTTATGGTTGTTCTATGAAGATATTTCCTTTGCACCATAAACTCCAGTTCACTCCAAAATATCCCATTGCAGATTCCAAGAAAGCAGTGTTAGCAAGCATCTCAATTAGAAGAAGAGTGTAACTCTGTGAGATGAATTCATACATCACAGAGCCATTTATTAGAAAGCTTCTTTATATTTTTTATCTGACGATATTTTGTTTATCACTATACGCCTCAAAGCACTAAAAAATATCCCTTTGCAGATTCCACAAAAACACTGTTATCACATTGTTCCATAAAAAGAAAATGTACCTTTCTGAGATCAATTCACACATCACAAACAAGTTTCTCCAAAAGGTTCCACCTAATATTTATCTGAGGATATTTTCTTAGTCAACATAGGCCTCAATGTGATTCAATATATCCCTTCTCACATTCACCCAAAACAGTGCTAATAAACTGTTCCATGGAAAGAATCATGTAACTCTATGAAATGAATTCACATATCACAAAGCAGTTTCTCAGAAAGCTTCTTTCTAGTTTTTGTCTGAGGATATTCCCTTTTTCACCATAAGCTTCAAAGTGCTCCTGAATATCCTATTGCAGAATCCACGAAACCAGTGTTCTCAAACAACTCAATGAAAAGTGTGGTGTAACTTTTGACATGAATTCACACATCACAAAGCACTTTTTCAGAAAACTTCTTTTCAGTTTTTCTTAGGATATTTCTTCTTTTACTCTTGCCCTCAGAGTGCTCCCAAATATCCCTTTTGTAGATTCTGCAAACACAGTGTTAGCAAACAGCTTCATGAAAAGAAAGGTGTAACTCTGTGAGATGAAATCACACATAACAAAGAGATTTAACAGAAACCTCCTTTTGGGGTTTTATCTGAGGATATTTCCTTTGTCACCACAGGCTTCCGTG
>NW_012116799.1:613568-613897 GCF_000951035.1 Colobus angolensis palliatus | reverse complement strand
CCTCAATATGCTCCCAGATATTTCTTTGCAGATACCATGAAAAGAGTGTTAGCAAATTGCTCCATGAAAAGAAAGATGTAATTCTGTGAGATGAAATAACACATTGCAAAGAACTTTCTCAGAATGCTTCTTTCCATTTTTTTTCTGAGGATATTTACTTTGTCACCATAGGCTTCAATGCAATCCAAATTATCCCTTCTCACATTCCCCAAAAACAGTGCTGCCAAACTGTTTCATTTAAAGCTTCGTGCAACTCTGTGAGATGAATTCACAAATCACAAAGCAGTTTCTCAGAGAGCCTCTTTCTAGTGTTTGTCTCAGGATATTTC
>NW_012116799.1:613054-613518 GCF_000951035.1 Colobus angolensis palliatus | reverse complement strand
CTCAGAGAGCCTCTTTCTAGTGTTTGTCTCAGGATATTTCCTTTGTCACTGTAAGCTTCAATGCACTTCCAAATATCCTATTGCAGATTACACAAAAACCGTATTATCAAACTGCTCAATGAAAATACTGATGAAACTCTGTGAGATGTATTCACACATCACATAGCATTTTCTCAGAAAGTTTCTTTCTAGTCTTTATCTTAGGATACCTCTTTTTTCACTATAGGCCTCATTGTGCTCTCAAATATCTTTATGAAGATTTCAGGAAAACAGTGATGTGAACTGCTCCAAGAAAAGACAGGTGGAACACTGTGAGATGAATTCACATGAAACAGAGACCTTTCTCAGAACGCTTTTTTCTAGTTTTTATCTGAGGATATTTCCTTTGTCACCATAGGCTTCATTGCATTCCAAAATATCCCTTCTCAGATCCCCAAAAGCACTGCTACCAAACTGATCCATGA
>NW_012116799.1:606544-612347 GCF_000951035.1 Colobus angolensis palliatus | reverse complement strand
TAACTCTATGAGATGAATTCACACATCACAAAGCAGATTCTCGGAAAACTTCCTTCTAGTTTTTATCGGAGGATATTTCCTTTGTCACCATAGGCATCAAAGTGCTCCCAAATAGCCTATTGCAAATTCATCTCAAATAGTGTTATCAAACTGCTCAAGGTAATAAACAGTGTAGCTATGTGAGATACATTCACACATCACAAAGAATTTTCTCAAAATATTTCTTTCTATGTTTTACCTGAGGGTTATTTTCTTTCTCACGATAGGCTTTGATCCGATCCAAAATATCCCTTCTCAGATTCCCCAAAAACAGTGCTACCAAAATGCTCCATGAAAAGAATTGTGTAACTCTGTGAGATGAATTAACACAAGACAAACTGGTTTATCATAAAGCTTCTGTGTAACTCTGTGAGATTAATTCACCAAGCACCAACATTTTCTCAGGAAGCTTCTTTCTAGTTGCTGTCTGAGGATGTGTCATTTTTCCCCATAAGCTTCAATGCACTCTGAAATATCCCATTGTAGACTACAAGAAAAGTGTTAACAAACTGATCAATGAAAAGAACCTTGTAACTCTATGAGATGAATTCACACATCACAAAGCAGATTCTCGGAAAACTTCCTTCTAGTTTTTATCGGAGGATATTTCCTTTGTCACCATAGGCTTCATTGCATTCCAAAATATCCCTTCTCAGATTCCCCAAAAACAGTGCTACCAAAATGCTCCATGAAAAGAATTGTGTAACTCTGTGAGATGAATTAACACATCCAAAAGCTGTTTCTCAGAAAGCTGCTATCTACTTTTTATCTGAGGATATTTCCTTTGTCACCCTAAGCTTCCATGTGCTCCAATATATCCTATTACAGAATTCAAGAAAGCAGTACTAGCAAACTTCTCAGTGAAAAGAGCAGTGGAACTCTGTGAGATGGATTCACACATCACAAAACAGTTTCTCAGAAAGCTTCTTTCTATAATTTTTCTGAGGATATTTCCTTTTTCACCATAGGCCTCAAGTCTATCCCAAATATCCCTTTGCAGATTCCACAGAAACTGTGTTACCAACCTCTTCCATGAAAAGAAAGGTGTATCATTGTGGGATAAATTAACGCATCACTAAGTGGTTTGTCAGAAAGCTTCTTTCCAGTTTCCATATGAGGATATTTCCTTTGTCACCATAAGCTTCAATGTGACCCAAAATATCCCTTCTCAGATTCCCCAAAAACACTGTCAGCAAACTAATCCATGAAAAGAGTCGTGTATCTCTGTGAGTTGAATTAACCCATCACAAAGCGCTTTCTCAGAGAATTTCTGTCTAGTTTTTATATGAGATTCTTCCTTTGTCACCATAAGTTTCAATGCACTCTGAAACATCCCATTGCAGAATTCAAGAAAACAGTGTTAACAAACTATTCAATGAAAAGAATGGTGTAGCTCTGTGAGATAAATTCACACATCACAAAGCAGTTTTTCAGAAAGCTTCTTTCTAGTTTTTATCTGAGGATATTAGTCTTTTCACTATAGTCCTCAAAGTCCTTCCAAATACCCCTTTGCAGACTACACCAAAATAGTGTTAGCAAACTGCTCCATTGAAGAAAGCTGCTTCTCTGTGAGACGAAATCAAACATCAAAAAGAACTTTCTCAAAAATCTTCTTTCTTCTTTTCATCTGAGGATACTCTCTTTGTCACCATAGGATTCAATGTGATCCACAATATCCCTACTCAGATTCCTGAAAAACAGTGCTACCAAACAGATCCATGAGAAGAATCTTGTAACTGTTTTAGATGAGTTCACAAATCCCGAAGAAGTTTCTCAGAAAGCTTCTTTCTAGTTTTTATCTGAGAATATTTCCTTTGCCATTGTAGGCTTCAATGCAATCCAAAATATCTCTCCTCAGATACCCCCAAAAAAGTGTTACCAAACTGCTCTATGAAAAGAACCATGTAACTCTGTGAGAAAAATTCAAAAGGCACAAATCAGTTTCTCAAAAAGCTTCTTTCTAGGTTTTGCCTGAGATTATATCCTTTCTCACCATTGCAGATTCCAGGAAAATAGTGCTGGCAAACACTCAATGAAAAGAGCAGTTTAACTCTGTGAGTTGAATTCACCATCACAAAGAACTTTCTCAGAAAGCTTCTCTCTAGTTTTTATCTGAGGATATTTCCTTAGTCACCATAAGCTTCAATGCAATCCCAAATATTCCTTCTCAGATTCCCCAACAAAAGTGCTACCAAATTGATCCATGAAGAGAATAGTGTAACTCTCTCAGATGAATTCACAAATCACAAAGCAGTTTCTCAGAACGCATCCGTCTAGTTTTTGTCTGAGGATATTTTCTTTTTCACAAAAAGTCTCTATGCATTCTGAAACATTCTATTGCAGATTCCAAGAAAACAGTAGTAGCCAACTACACAATGAAAAGAACAGTGTATCTCTGTGTGATGAATTGACACATCACAAAGCAGTATCTCAGAAAACTTCTTTTTGGTTTTTATCTGATGACATTTCCTCTGTCACCATAGGCTTCAAAGCACTTCCCAATATCCTATTGCATATTACAAAAAAAGTGTCATCAAACTGATCAATGAAAGGAATAGTGTAACTCTGTGTGATGAATTCACACATCACAAAGATGTTTCTCAGAAAGCTTCTTTCTAGTTTTTATCTGAGGATGTTTCTTTGCTGCCATAGGCTTCAATGTGATCTAAAATATCGCTTTTCCGATTCCCCAAAAGCAGTGCTACCAAACTCATCCATGAAAACTATTGTGTAACACTGAAAGATGAATTAACACACCACAAAGTAGTTTCTCAGAAAGCTCCTTTCTAGTTTTTATATAATGATATTTCATTTGTCACTGAAAGATTCAATGCACTCTGAAATATCTCATTGCAGATTCCAAGAAAACAGTGTAAGGAAACTGCTCAATGAAAAGAACAGTGGTACTCTGTGAGGTTAATTGACACAATACAATGCAGTTTCTCAGAAAGCTTGTTTTTGGTTTCTATTTGAGGATGTTTCCATTGTCACCATAGGCTTCAATGTGCTCCCAAATATCCTATTGTAGATTCCACGAGAAGAGTGTTATCAAACTGCTCATAGAAAACAATGGTGTAGCTCTGTGAGATGAATTCACACACCTCAAAGCACTTTCTCCGAAAACTTATTTCCCTTTTTTATCAGAGGATATTACCTTTTTCACTATAGGCCTCAATGCACTCCAAAATATCACTTTGCAGATTTCAAGAAAACAGTGTTAGTAAACTGCCCCATAAAAACAAAGGTGTAACTCTGTGAGATGGTTTCACACATCACAAAGAAGTGTCTCAGAAAACTTCTTTCCAGATTTTCTCTCAGGATATTTCCCTAGTCATTGTAGTCTTCAATGCAATCGAAAATATTCCTTTGCAGATTTCAAGAAAACAGTGTTAGTAAACTGCCCCATAAAAACAAAGGTGTAACTCTGTGAGATGGTTTCACACATCACAAAGAAGTGTCTCAGAAAACTTCTTTCCAGATTTTCTCTCAGGATATTTCCCTAGTCATTGTAGTCTTCAATGCAATCGAAAATATTCCTTCTCAGATTCCCCAAAAAGTGTGCTACCAAACTGATCCATGAAAGGAATCATGTAACTCTGTGAGATGAATTAACACATCAAAAAGCCGTTTCTCAGAAAGTTTCTTCCAATTTTAACGTGAAGATATTTCCTTTGTCACCATAAACTTCAATGCACTCTGAAATATGCCATTGCAGATCCCAAGATAACAGTGTTAGCAAGCTGCTGAATGAAAAGAATAGTGTAACTCTTTGAGATGAATTCAACCACCACAAAGAACTTTCTCAGAAAGATTCTTTCTAGTTTTTATCTGTGGATATTTCCATTTTCACCGTAGCCCTCAATGAGCTCCCAAATATCCCTTTCCAGATTCCAAGAAAACAGTGCTAGCACACTGCTCCATGAAAAGAAAGGTGTATCTCTGTGATATATATTCACACATCACAAATAACTTTCTCAGAAAGCTTCTTTCTAGTTTTTACCTGAGTATATTTCCTTTCTCACTATAAGATTCAATACACTTTGAAATATCCCATTGCAGTTTCCAAGACAACAGTGTTAGCAAACTGCTCAGTGAAAAGAATAGTGTAACTCTATGACATGAATTGACACATCACAAGGCAGTTTCTCAGAAAATTTCCCTCTAGTTTATGTCTGATGATATTTCCTTTTTCACACAAAGCTTCAATGCACTCTGAAATATGCCATTGTAGATAACAAGAAAACAGTGTTAACAAACTGCTCCATGAAAAGAACAGTGAAACACTGTGCGTTGAATTCAAACCTCACAAAGCAGGTTCTCACAAAGCTTCTTTCCAGTTTTTCTACGAGGGTATTTCCTTTTTCATTATAGGATTCAATGAGATCCCAAATATCCCTTTGCAGATTCCACAAAAACTGTGTAAGCAAACTGCTCCATGAAAACTATGGTGTAACTCTGTGAGATGAATTCATACATCACAGAGAACTTTCGTAGAAAGTTTCTTCCTAGTTTTTATCTGAGGATTTTTTTCTGTCACCATAGGCTTCAATGTGATCCACAGTATCCCTTCTCAGATTCCCCAAAAACAGTGCTATTAACCTGATCCATTAAAATAATCCTATAACTCTGTGTAGTGAATTCACAAATCAAAGTATAGTTTCTCAGAATGTTTCATTCTAGTTTTTGTCTGAGGATATTTACTTTTCCAGTATGAGCTTCAATCCACTCCAAAATATTACACTGTAGATTCCACGAAAACAGTGTTAGCAAACTGCTGAATGTGTAACTCTGTGAGTTGCATTCACACATCACAAAACAGATTTTTAGAAAGCTTCTTTTTGGTTTTTCTGTTAGGATATTTCCTTTGTCATCACAGGCTTCAGTGCTCTCCCAAATATCCTATTGTAGTTTCCATGAAAAGTGTGTTATCAAACTGCTCAATGAAAAGAATGGTGTAACTGTTTGAGATGAATTCACACATCACAAAGCAGTGTCTCAGAATGCTTTTCTAACTTGTTTTTATCTGAGGATACTTCTTTTTTCACTATATTCCTCAAGGTTTTCCCAAATACCCTTTTGTGGTTTCCATGAAAACAGTGTTACCCATCTGTTCCATTAAAAGAGGGGTGTAACTCTGTGAAGTGAATTCACACATCACAAAGAACTTTCTCAGAAAGCTTGTTTATAACTTTTATCTGAGGATATTTCCTTAGTCACCATAGGCTTCAAACTGATCTAAAGTATTCCTTCTCATATTCCGAAAAACAGTGCTAACAAACTGATCCATGAAACGAATCATGTAACACCATGAGATGAATTAATGCATCACAAAGCAGGTAACAGAAAACTTCTTTTTGTTTTTAATCTGAGGATAATTTCTTTGTTACTCTAAGCTGCATACTGCTCCTGAATATCCTATTGCAGAATCCACCAAAACAGAGTTTCCAAGCTGCTCAATGATAAGAATTGTGCAACTCGGTGAGATGAATTCACACACCATAAAGAAGTTTCACAGAATATTTCCTTCCACTTTCTATCTGAGGATATTTCCGTTTTCACTATAGGTGACACTGTGCTTCCAAATATCACCTTGCAGATTCCATGAAAGCGTGTTATTAAACTGCATAATGAAAAGAACTGTGTAGCTCTGTGGGATGAATTCACACATTTCAAAACAGTTTCTCAGAAAGCTTTTTTCTAGCTTTTATCTAAGGATATTTCCTTTTTCACTATAGGCCTCTATGCGTTCCCAATTATCACTTTG
>NW_012116799.1:600637-603465 GCF_000951035.1 Colobus angolensis palliatus | reverse complement strand
GAATTAACACCTCAAAAAGAAATTTCTCAGAAAACTTCTTTCTAGTTTTTATATGAGGATATTTACTTTGTCATCATAGGCTTCAATGTTTTCCAAAATATCCCTTCTCAGATTCCCCAAAAACAGATCTATCAAGCTGATCCATGAAAATAATTGTGTAAATCTGTGCAATGAATTCACAAATCACAAAGCAGTTTCTCAGAATGTTTCTTTCTACTTTTTGTCTGAGGTTATTTACTTTTTCACAATTCACTTCAATGCACTCCAAAACATCCCATTGTAGATTCCAAGAAAACAGTGTTATCAAACTGCTCAAAGAAAAGAACGGATGGTGTTGATCTGTGTAGCAAATTCACGCATCACACAGCAGATTCTCAGAAAGCTTCTTTCTAGTTTTTATCTGAGGATATTTCTTTCTCACAATAGGCCTCAATGTGCCCCCAAATATCCCTTTTGAGATTCCACGAAAACGGTGTTGGCAAACTGCTGAATGAAAAGAAAGCTGTAATTCTGAGAGATGCATTCGCACATCACAAAGCAGTTTCTGAGAAAGCTTCTTTCTAGTTTTTATGTGAGGATATTTCTTTTTCACCATAGGCCTCAATGATCTCCCAAATATCCCTTTGCAGATTCCATGAAAACAGTGCTAGCAACCTGCTCCATGAAATGAATGGTGTAGCTCTGTGGAATGAATTCATACATCACAAAGCATTTTCTCATAAAGCTTCTTTCTAGTTTTTATCTCAGGATATTTCCTTTTCCACCATCCACTTCCATGTGCCTCTAAATATCCCTTCTCAGACACCACAAAAACAGTGATTCTAGACTGCTCTTTCAACAGAATACTTTACCTCTTTGAGATGAAGGCACACATCACAAAACAGTTAACAGAAACTTTCAATTCATTTTTGTCTGAAGATATTTCCTTTTTCAACCTTGGCCACTATCCTCTCCTGAATATTCCTTTGCCTATTCCACAAAAACAGTGTTACCAAACTGCTCAATGAACAGAAAGATTTACCCCTGTGAGATGAATTCACCTATCACAAAACAGTCTCTCAGAAAGCTTCTTTCTAGATTTTATCTGAGGGTATTTCCTTTTTCACCATTGGCTTCTCTGCACTATGAATATCCCTTTTTAGACTCCACAAGAACAGGGTTACCAAACTGCACAATAAAAACGATGGTATACATCTGGGAAGTGAATTCACCCATTATAAAGAAATTTCTCAGAAAGCTCCTTTCTAGTTTTTATATGTGCATGTTTATGTAAATAACCCTTCTCCCACACCACAAAAACAGTGATACCAAACTGCTCAATGAAGAAAATGGTTTATATCTATGAAATGAATACACACATCACAAAACAGCTTCTCAAAAATCTTCTCTCCAGTTTTTAACTGAAGATATTTCCTTTTTCAATATAGGCCTCTAGGATCTCCAGAAAATCCCTTTTCGGATTCCCCAAAAACAGTGCAACCAAACTGCTCAATGAAAAGAAAGGTGTAACTCTGTGAGATGAATTCACATATCACAGAGAGCTTTCTCAGAAAGCTTCTTTCTTGTTATTATGTGAGGATATTTCCTTTGTCACCATAGTCTTCAACATGATCAAAAAGATCTATTCTGAGATTCCCCAGAAACAGAGATACCAAAGTGCTCCATGAAGAGAATCATGTAACTCTGTGACATGAATTCACAAATCACAAAGTAGTTTCTCGGGAAGTTTCTTTCTAGTTTTTGTCTGAAGAGGTTTCCTATGGCACAAAATGCTTCAATACTCTCTGAAATATCCCATGGCAGATTCCAAGAAAACACTGTTAGCAAACTCCTCCATGAAAAGAAAGTTGGAATTCTGTGGGATTAATTCACACATCACAGAGAATTTTCTCAGAAAGCTTCTTCCTAGTTTTCATCTGAGGATATATCCTTTGTCACCATGGGCTTCAAGGTGATCCAAAATACCTTTCAGATTCTCCAAAAACAGTGATAGCAGACTGATCCAGGAAAAGCATTGTGTTATGCTCTGTGAAGAATTAACACGTTTCAAATCAATTTCTCAGAAAGCTTCTTTCTAGTTTGTATATGAAGATATTTCCTTCGTCACCAGAGGCTTCAGTGTGATCCAAAATATCCCTTCTCAGTTTCCCCTAAAACAGTGCTACCAAACTGGTCTATAAAAAGAATCATGTAACTCTGTGGGATGAATTCACAAATCACAAATAATTTCTCAGAATGTTTCCTACCAGTTTTATCTGAGGATATTTCCTTTGTCTCCATAAGCTTCAATGTGCTCCAAAATAATCTATTGGAGATTCCAAGAAAACAGTGTTAGCAAGCTGCTCAAGGAAAAGAACAATGTATCTCCATGATATGAATTGACACAACACAAAGCAGTTTCTCAGAAAGCTTCCTTTGGTTTTTTGCCTGAGGATACTTCTTTTGTCACCATAGGCTTCAATTGAATCCCAAATATCCTATTGCATATTCCACAAAAACAGCGTTATCAAACTGCTAAATGACAACACCTGTGTGTCTTTGTGAGATGAATTCATCCATCCAAAATAGTTTCTCAGAAATGTTCTTTCTAGTTTTTATCTGAGAATATTTCCTTTTCCACCATAGGCTTCAATGTACTCTCAAATATCAATTCACAGACACCACAAAAGCAGCGATGGGAAAGTACTCCCTCAACAGAAACGTTTAGCCCTATGAGATGAATGCACACATCAGAAAAGAATTTCTCAGAAAGTTTCTTGCTAGGTTAAATCTGAGGATATTTCCTTTTTCACCATTGGCTTCAATGTGCCCCCAAATAACTCTTCTCA
>NW_012116799.1:600144-600555 GCF_000951035.1 Colobus angolensis palliatus | reverse complement strand
CATCACAAAGAAGTTTCTCAGAGTGCTTCTTTCTAGTTTTTAATCTCAGGATATTTCCTTTTCCACTATTGGGTTCCATGAGCTCACAAATATCCCTTCTCAGACACCACAAAAACAGTGATGGCAAACTGCTCTTCCAACAGAAAACTTAACCACTATGAGGTGAATACATGCATTACAAAGGAGTTATCAGAAAATTTCTTTCCAGTTTAAAACTGAGGATATTTAATTTTTTAACATTGGCCTCTATCCGCTCTCAAATAACCCTTTCCATATTCCAAAAAAAGTGTTACCAAAGTGCTCACTGAAAAGAAAGATTTATCTCTGTGAGATGAATTACCCCATCACAAAATAGTCTCTCAGAAAGCTTCTTTCTAGTTTTTATCTGAGGGTACTTTCTTTTTCTCAATA
>NW_012116799.1:597026-600094 GCF_000951035.1 Colobus angolensis palliatus | reverse complement strand
CTCACTGAAAAGAAAGATTTATCTCTGTGAGATGAATTACCCCATCACAAAATAGTCTCTCAGAAAGCTTCTTTCTAGTTTTTATCTGAGGGTACTTTCTTTTTCTCAATAGTCTCTATGCTCTGAATATCACTTTGTAGATTCCACAAAAACAGGGTTGTTAAACTGCTCAATGAAAAGAGTGGTTAACATCTGGGAGATGAATTCATACATTACAAAGAAGTTTCTCAGAAAGTTTCTTTCTAGTTTTACCTCAGGATATTTCCTTTGTCAACATACATTTCAATGTGATGCAAAATATCCCCTCCCCAAAAACACTGCCAACAAACTGATCCATGAAAAGGATCGTGTAACTCTTTTAGTTGAATTAACACATTACAAAGCTGTTTCTCAGAAAGCTTCTTTCTAGTTTTTATATGAGGATATTTCCTTTGTCACCCTAAGCTTCAATGCGCTCTGAAATATCCCATTGCAGATTCCAAGAAAATAGTGTTAGCAAACTGTTCAATGAAAAGAACAGTGTAACTCTGTCAGATTAATTCACACATCGCAAAGCAGTTTCTCAGAAAGCTTCTTTCTGGTTTTAGTCTGAGGATACTTACTTTTTCACCATGAGCCTCAAAGCACTCCCAAATATACCCTTGCAGATTCCACGAAAACAGTGTTAGCAAAATGTTCCATGAAAAGGAAGGTGTAACTCTGTGAGATGAATTCACACATCACAAAATAGTTACTCAGAAAGTTTCTTTCTAGATTATGTCTGAGGATATTTCCTTTGTCACCGTTGGCTTCAATGCATTCCAAAATATACCTTCTCAGATTCTCCAAAAACAGTGTTACCAACTGCTCCATGAAAAGAGTCATGTAACTCTGTGAGATGAATTCGTTAATCACAAAGCAGTTTCTCAGAAAGCGTCTTTCTAGTTTTTGTCTTAAGATATTTCCTTTTTCACCATTTGCCTCAATGCACTCGTGAATATCCCTTTGCAGATTCCATGAAAACAGTGTTATCAAACTGCTCCATGAAAAGAAAGGTGTAAATCTGTGAGATGAATTCACACATTGCAAAGCAGTGTCTCAGAAAACTTCTTTTTGATTTTGTCTGTGGATATTTCCTTTGTCACTGTAGGCTTCAATGCAATCCCAAATATCCCTTCTCAGACAACATAAAAACAGTGATGCCAAAGTCCTCCCTCAACAGAAACTTTTAGCAATATGCGATCAATGCACACATCAGAAAGATTTTCTCTGAAAGCTTCTCTCCAGTTTTTACCTGAAGAATTTTTTTTTCAGCTTAGGCCCCTATGTGCTCCCAAATAACCCTTTGCAGATTCCATAAAAACAAGCATTACCAAACTGCTAAAAAAAAAAAAAAGGTGTACCTCAGAGTGACAAATTCACCCATCACAAAGAACTTTCTCAGAAAGCTTCTTTCTAGTTTTTAATTCAGGATATTTCCTTTTGCACCATCGGCTTCCATGCACTCCCAAATATCCTTTCTCAGACACCACAGAAACAGTGAGGCCCGACTCCTCTCTCAAAGTAAAGCTGTGCCTCTATGAGATGAATGTACACATCACAAAGGATTTATCAGAAACTTTCTCTCCAATTTTTTACCTGAAGATATTTCGTTTTTCAATGTTGGCCTCTATTCGCTCCTGAATATCACTTTGCGTCCCCCACAAAAACAGTGTTACCAAACTGCTCAATGAAAGAAAGATTTAACTCTGTGAGTTGAATTAACCCATCACAAAACAGTCTCTAGAAAACTTCTTTCTAGTTTTTATCTGAGGGTATTTCCTTTTTCACCATAAGTTCCTCTGAGCTCTGAATATCCCTTTGTAGATTAAATAAGAACAGGGTAACCAAATTGTTCAATTAAAATAATAGTTTACCTCTGTGAGATGAATTCACCCATCACAAAACAGTCTCTCAGAATGCTTCTTTCTAGTTTTTGTCTGAGAGTATTTCCTTTTTCACCATAAGCTTCTCTGCACTAAGATTTTCCCTTTGTTGATTCCACAAAAACAGAGTGACCAAGTGCTCCCAGTTTACCACTGCTAGATGAATTCACTCATCACAAAGAAATATCTTGGAAAGCTCCATTTTAGTTTTTATCTATGCATATTTACTTTTCCACCATCAGACTCAATTAGGTCCCAAAACAGTTTCTCAAAAAAAATTGTGTCCAATTTTTACCTGCAGATACTACTTTTTTCACAATAGGCCTCTATGAGCTCCCAGAAATCCCTTTGTGGATCCCCCAAAACAGTGCTACCAAACTGGTTTATGAAAAGAAATGTGTAACTTTGTGAGATGAATTCACCCATCACAAAGAGTTTTTCAGAAAGCTTCTTTCTAGTTTTTGTCTCAGAATATTTCCTTTTTCATCACAGTCCTCAATACTCTCATGAATATTCCTTTGCAGATTCCATGAAAACAGTGTGAGCAAACTGCTCCATGAAAAGAAAGTTGCAAATCTGGGAACTGAATTCACATATCACAAGGCAGTTTCTCAGAAAGCTTCTTTTGGTTTTTGTCTGAGGATATTTCATTTTTCACTATAGACTTCAATATGTTCCCAAATATCTTATTTCAGATTTCATGAAAACAGTGTTATCAAACTGCTCAATGAAAACGACAGTGTATCTCTGTGAGATGAATTCACCCTTCTGAAAGTAATTTCTCAGAAAGCTTCTCACCAGTTTTTATCTGAGAATATTTCCTTTTACACCATAGGCCTCAGTGTACTCCCATGCATCACTTTGCAGATTCAACAAAAACAGTGTTTGCAAACTGCTCCATGAAAAGAAAGGTGTAACTCCGTGAGATGAATTCACACATCGCTGAGAACTTTCTCAGAATATTTCTTTCTTGTTTTTATTGGAAGATATTTCCTTTGTCACCATAGGCTTCAATGCAATCCAAAATATCCCTTCTGAGATTCCCCAAAAACAATGCCACAAACTGCTCCATGAAATGAATTGTGTAACTCTGTGAGATGAATTCACACATCACAAAGCAGTTGCTCAGAAAGTTTTCTAGTTTTTATCTGAGGATATTTTTTT
>NW_012116799.1:588306-595471 GCF_000951035.1 Colobus angolensis palliatus | reverse complement strand
TAACAACAGTGTGCCTCAGTAAGGTGAATTCACACATCACAAAGCAGTTTGACAGAAAGCTTCTTTTTGGTTTTTATCTGAGGATATTTCCTTTGTCACCATAGTCTTCAATGTCCTCTTAAATATCCTATTGCATATTCCATTAAAACAATGTTGTCTAACTTCCCCAAGAAAAGAAAGGTGGAACTCTGTGAGATGATTTCACACATCAAAAAGAACTTTCTCAGAAATCTTCTTCCTATTTTTTATCTGAGGATATTTCCTTTGTCACCCTAGGCTTCAATGCGATCAAAAATATCCCTTCTCAAATTCCAAAATATAGTGCTACCAAATTGATCCAAGGAAGCAATCTTGTATCTCTCTGAGATGAATTAACACATCAAAAAGTGCTTTCTCAATGTGCTTCTGTCTAGTTTTTATATGAGGATATTTCTTTTGTCACCAAAGGCTTCCCTGCACTCTGAATATCCCTTTGTACGTACCACAAAAACAGGTTTACCAAACTGATCAATGAAAAGAATGGTATACCTCTGGGAGATGAATTCACCCATCACAAAGAAATTTATCAGAAAGCTCCTTTCTAGTTTTTATCTGTGCATATTCAATTTTCCACCATCAGCCTCAATACGCTCCCAAATATTGCTTCTCAGACACCAAAAAACAGTGTTGAAAAACTGCTCAACCAACAAAATGGTCTATCTCTATGAGATGAATACTCACATCACAAAACCACTTTCTCAAAAACCTCCTCTCCAGCTTTTATCTGAAAGTACTTCCTCAGAAAAACTCTTCCTAGTTTTCATATGAGGATGTTTTTTATGTCACCATAAGCTTCAATGCACTCCAAAATATACTGCTGCAGATTCCAGGAAAACAGTGTTAGTAAAATGCTAAATGAAAACTACAGTGTAATATTGTGAGATGAATTCACACATCACAAAGCACTTTCTCAGAAAGATTATTTCTATTTTTATCTGAGAATATTTTATTTTTCACCATTGGCCTCAATGTGCTCCAATATATACATTTGCAGATTCCATGAAAACAGTGCTAACAAACCGATCAATAAAAAGAATGGTGTAACTCTGAAAGATGAACTCACACATTACAAAGAAGTTTCTCAGAACGCTTCTTTCTAGTTTAAATCTAAGGATATTTCCATTGTCACCATAGGCTTCAATGGGATCCAAAATATCCCTTCTAAGATTCCCCAAAAACAGTGTTACCAAACTGATCCATGAAAAGAATCATGTTACACTGTGAGATGAATTAAAACATCACAAGGCAGTATTTCAGAAAGCTTCTTTATAGTTTTTATATGAGGATACTTCCTTTCCCAACACAGGGTTCAATGTGCTTCCAGGGTTTAATGTGCTCCCAAATATCCCTTCCCAGACACTACAAAAATAGAGTTGCCAAAGTGCTCCTTCAACAAAAACATTTAGCTCTGTGAGATGAATGCACACATCACAAAGGAGTTTCTCTGAAATGTTTTCTCCAGTTTTTACCTGAAGAATTTTCTATTTTCACCTGTGGAATCTATGTGCTCCCAAATATCCCTCTGCAGATTCCACAAAAACAGTGCTACCAAACTGCACAATGAAAAGAAAGTTTTAACATTATGAGATAAATTTAACCATCACAAAGCACTTTGTCAGGAAGTTTCTCTCTGGTTTTTATCTGGGGATATTCCTTTTCCACAAAAAGCTTCAATGTGCTCCCAAATATTCCTCCTCAGATACCACAAAAACAGTGATGATGAACTGCTCAATCAACAAAGCTTAAACTCTATCAGCTGAATACAACAACAGAAAACCTTTTCTCGAAGAGGTTCACTCCAGTTTTTATCTGAAGTTATTTCCTTTTTCACAGTAGGCCTCTAGGAGCTCCTGAATATCCCTTTGCAAATTCCATAAAAACAGTGCTATGAAACTCCTCAAAGAAAGCAAATGTGTAATTCTGTGTAATGAATTCACAAATTCCAATGAAATTTGTTTTTATCTCAGGACATTTCCTTTTCCACCATTGGCTTCCATGCGCTCCCAAATATCCCTTATCAGACAGCACAGAAACAGTGATGCCAAACTGCTCTCTCAACAGAAAGCTTTACCTCGATGAGATGAATGCACATATCACAAAGGAGTTATCAGAAACTTAACCTCCAGTTTTTATCTGAAGATATTTCCTTATTCAACATTAGCCTCTCTCCACATTTGCAGATTCCATGAAAACAGTGCTAACAAACCGATCAATAAAAAGAATGGTGTAACTCTGAAAGATGAACTCACACATTACAAAGAAGTTTCTCAGAACGCTTCTTTCTAGTTTAAATCTAAGGATATTTCCATTGTCACCATAGGCTTCAATGGGATCCAAAATATCCCTTCTAAGATTCCCCAAAAACAGTGTTACCAAACTGATCCATGAAAAGAATCATGTTACACTGTGAGATGAATTAAAACATCACAAGGCAGTATTTCAGAAAGCTTCTTTATAGTTTTTATATGAGGATACTTCCTTTCCCAACACAGGGTTCAATGTGCTTCCAGGGTTTAATGTGCTCCCAAATATCCCTTCCCAGACACTACAAAAATAGAGTTGCCAAAGTGCTCCTTCAACAAAAACATTTAGCTCTGTGAGATGAATGCACACATCACAAAGGAGTTTCTCTGAAATGTTTTCTCCAGTTTTTACCTGAAGAATTTTCTATTTTCACCTGTGGAATCTATGTGCTCCCAAATATCCCTCTGCAGATTCCACAAAAACAGTGCTACCAAACTGCACAATGAAAAGAAAGTTTTAACATTATGAGATAAATTTAACCATCACAAAGCACTTTGTCAGGAAGTTTCTCTCTGGTTTTTATCTGGGGATATTCCTTTTCCACAAAAAGCTTCAATGTGCTCCCAAATATTCCTCCTCAGATACCACAAAAACAGTGATGATGAACTGCTCAATCAACAAAGCTTAAACTCTATCAGCTGAATACAACAACAGAAAACCTTTTCTCGAAGAGGTTCACTCCAGTTTTTATCTGAAGTTATTTCCTTTTTCACAGTAGGCCTCTAGGAGCTCCTGAATATCCCTTTGCAAATTCCATAAAAACAGTGCTATGAAACTCCTCAAAGAAAGCAAATGTGTAATTCTGTGTAATGAATTCACAAATTCCAATGAAATTTGTTTTTATCTCAGGACATTTCCTTTTCCACCATTGGCTTCCATGCGCTCCCAAATATCCCTTATCAGACAGCACAGAAACAGTGATGCCAAACTGCTCTCTCAACAGAAAGCTTTACCTCGATGAGATGAATGCACATATCACAAAGGAGTTATCAGAAACTTAACTTCCAGTTTTTATCTGAAGATATTTCCTTATTCAACATTAGCCTCTCTCCACTCCAGAATATCCCTTTGCATATTCCACAAAAACAGTGTTACCAAACTGCTTAATGAAAAGGATGATTTATCTCTGTGAGATGAATTCATACACCACAAAGCAGTTTCTCAGAAACTTTTTTCTAGTTTTTATCTGAGGACATTTCCTTTCTCACCATAGGCCTCAAAGTGCTCCCAAATATCCATTTGCAGGTTCCATGAAAAGTTTTAGGAAACTGCTACATGAAAAGAATGGTGTAAATCTGTGAGATGAATTCACACATCACAAAGCAGTATCACAGAAAGTTTCTTTTAGATTTTTGCCTGAGGATATTTCCTTTGTCACCCTAGACTTCAATTCAATCGATAATATCCCTTCTCAGATTACTCAAAAACAGAGCTACCAAACTCCTCCATGAAAATAATGGTGTAACTCTGAGATGAATACACACGTCACAAAGCTGTTTTTCAGAAAGTTTCTTTCTAGATTTCATCTGAGGATGTTTCCCTTTTCACCATATTCTTCAACGCACTCTGAACTATTCCATCACACATTCCATGAAAAAAATGACAGCAAACTTTTCAATGAAAAGAACAGGGTAACTCTGTGAGATGAATTCACACATCACAAAGAAGTTTCTTGGAAAATTTCGTTCTAGATTTTATCTCTGGATATTTCCTTTGTCACCATAGGCTTCAGTGCTTTCCAAAATATCCCTTCTCAGATTCCCCAAAAATAGTGCTACCAAACTGCTGTGTGAGAGGAATCGTGTAACTTTGTGAGATGAATTCACAAATCACAAAGCAGTTTCTCTGTAAGCTTATTTCTAGTTTTTGCCTGAGGATATTTCCTTTTCCACCAATTGCTTCAATGTTGTCAGGATTCCAGAAATAGTGTTAGCAAACTCCTATATGAAAAGAAAGGTGTAAATCTGTGAGATAAACTCACACATCACAGAGCAGTTTCACAGAAAGCTTCTTTTTGATTTTTATCTGAGGATATTTCCTATGCTGTCATCATAGGCAGCAATGCACTCAAAAATATCCTATTGTAGATTCCCGAAAACAGTGTTATCAAACTGCTCATTGAGAAGAATGGTGTAACTCTGTAAGATGAATTCTGACATCACAAAGCTGTTTCTCAGAAAGCTTCTTTCTAGTTTTTATCTGAGCATGTTTCCTTTTTCACTATAGCCTCAAGACACTCTGGGATATCCCATTGCAGATTCCATGAAAACAGTGTTAGCAAACTGCACCATGAAAAGAATGGTGTAACTCCATGAGCTGAATTAACACATCAGCAGAAACTTTCTCAGAAAGTTTCTTTCTAGTTTTACCTGAGGATATTTCCTTTGTCACCGTAGACTTCAATGCAATCCAAAATATTCCTTCTCAGATTCCGCAAAAACACTGCTACCAAACTGATTCATGAAAAAGATCGTGTAACACAGTGTGATGAATTAACACATCATGAAACAGTTTCTCAGAAAGCTTCTGTCTAGTTTTCATACGAGGACATTGCATTTGCTACCATAAGCTTCTAAGCACTACAAAGTATACCATTGCAGATCCCAAAAAAACAATATTAGCAAACTGCTCAATGAAAAAAACAGTGTAACTCTGTGAGATGAATTCACACATCCCAAAGCAGTTTCTCAGAAAGCTTCTTTCTAGTTTTAATTTCAGGATATATCCTTTTTCACCATAGACCTCAAGGTACTCCCAAATATCCCTTTGCAGATTCCAGGAAAACAGTGTTAGCAAACTCCTCCATGAAAAGAAAGGTGTGTCTCTGTGAGGTGAATTCACAGGTCACAGGAACTTTCTCATAAAGCTCCTCTCTAGATTTTATCTGAGAATACTTCCTTTGTCACCCTAGGCTTCAAATTGATCGAAAATATCCCTTCTCAGATTCCCCAATAACAGTGCTACCAATCTGTTCCATGAAAAGAATCATGTAATTCTGTGAGGTGAAATAACACATCACAAATGGGATTCTCAAATAGCTTCTTTCTAATTTTTATATGAGGATATTTCCTTTTTCACTATAGGCCTTAATGCGCTCTGGAATATCTCCATTGCAGATTCCAAGAAAACAGTGTTAGCAAACTTCTCCATGAAAACAAAGGTGCAAGTCTGTGAGATGAATCCCCACCTCAACAAACAGTTTCTCATAAAGCTTCTTTTTAGTTTTTGTCAGAAGGTATTAAGTTTGTCAACATAGGCCTCAATGTGCTCTGAAATATCCTATTGCAGATTCCATGAAAACAGTTTTATCAAATTGCTCAATTAAAAGAATGGTGTAACTCTGTGAGATGAATTCACTCATCACAAAGCACTTTCGTAGAAAGCTTCTTTCTAGTTTTTATCTAAGGATATTTATTTTTTCACCATAGGCCTCAATGTGCTCCCAAACATCCCATTACAGTTTCCAGATAAACAGTGTTAGCAAACTGTGCAATGAAAAGAAAGTTGTAACTCTCTGAGATGATTTCACACATCAAAAAAATCTTTCTCCAAAAGCTTCTTTCTAGTTTTTATCTGTGGATATTTCCTGTCTGTATAGGCTTCAATGTGTTCCAAAATATCCCTTCGCATATTCCCCAAAAATACTGTTGACAAACAGTCCCATGAAAAGAATGGTGTAACTCTGTGAGATGAATTCACATACCACAATGCAGTTTCTCACAAAACTTCTTTCTAGTTTTTATCTGAGGATATTTCCTTTTACACCAAATTCCTCAATTAACTCTCTAATATACCACTGCAGAATAAACGAAAAAGTGTTAGCCACTTCTCAATGAAAAAAAAAGGTGCAACCCTGTGAGATGAAAGCACACACCACAAAGCCATTTCACAGAAAATTTCTCTTTGGTTTTTATCTGAGGATAGTTCATTTGTCACCATAGACTTAAATGTGCTCCCAAATATCCTATTGCAAATTCCAGGAAAACAGTGTTAGCAAACTGCTCAATGAGAAGAGCAGTGTCACACCGTAAAATGAATTCACACATCACAAAGCAGTTTCTCAGAAAGTGTCTTAGTAGTTTTTATATGAGGATATTTCTTTTGTCACCATAAGCTTCCATGTGATACAAAATATCCCTTCTCAGATTCCCTAAAAACAGTCTTAAAAACCTGATCCATAAATAGAAAGGTGTAATGCTGTGAGATGTGTTCACAAATCAGAAAGCAGTTTCTCTGAGACCTTCTTTCTAGTTTTTGTCTGAGGATATTTCCTTTGTCACCATAAGCTTCTATGTGCTCTGTAATATTTCATTGCGGATTCCAAGAAAACAGTGTTAAGAAACTGTTTAATGGAAAGAACACTGTAACTCTGTGAGAGGAATTCCAAATCATAAAGCAGTTTCTCAGAAAGTTTTTTTTGGTTTTTATCTGAGAACATTTTCTTTGTCACCATATGCTTCACTGCGATCCAAAATATTTTTCTTAGATTCCCTAAAATCTGCGTGACCAACTGATCCATAAAAGAACCCTGTAACTCTGTGAGCAGAATTAACACATCACAGTGCACCTTCTCAGAAAACTTCTTTTCAGTTTTTATGAGTATATTTCCTTTGTCACCATAAGGTTTAAGGCGCTACAAAATATCCCATTGTGGATTCCAAAAAAACAGTATTAGCAAACTGCTCAATGAAAAGAACAGTGTAACTCTGTGAGATGAATTCACATATCACAAAGTGGTTTTTCTGAAGGCTTCTTTTTGGTTTTTAACTGAGGATAGATCCTTTGTCACCATAGTCTTCAAAGCACTCCCACACAGCCTATT
>NW_012116799.1:587160-587473 GCF_000951035.1 Colobus angolensis palliatus | reverse complement strand
GATAAAACAGTGTTAACAAACTGCTCAATTAAAAGAACAGTGTAACTCGGGGAGATAAATTGACACAATACAAAGAAGTTTCTCAGAAAGCTTTCTTTCAGTTTTAATCTGATGATATTTCCTCTGCCACTATAGGCTTCAATGCACTCCCAAACAACCTGTTGAAGATTTCAGGAAAACAGTATTATCAAGTTGCTTTGTGAAAAGAATGGTGTAAGTCTGTGAGATGAATTCACACATCACAAAACCGTTTCTCCAAAAGCTTCTCTCTAGTTTTTATCTGAGGATAGTTCCTTTTTCCCTTTAGGCCTCA
>NW_012116799.1:585350-586965 GCF_000951035.1 Colobus angolensis palliatus | reverse complement strand
CCCTTTAGGCCTCAATGTGCTACCAAATATCCCTATTCAAATTCCATGAAAACAGTGTTAGCAAACTTCTTCATAAAAAGAAAGGTGTATCTCTGTGAGATGAATTCACACATTACAGAGAGCTTTCTCAGAAAGCTTCTTTCTAGTTTTTATCTGAGGATATTTCCTTTGTCACCATAGTTTTCAATGTGATCTAAAATGTCTCCTCTCGGATCCCCAAAAAACATTGCTACCAAACTGCTCCAAAAAGAGAATTTTGTAACTCTGTGAAATGAATTCACAAACCACAAAGCAGTTTTTCAGAAAGTTTTTTGTAGTTTTTGTCTGAGGATATTTCCTTTTGTCACCAGAAGTTTCAAAGCACTCTGAAATATCCCATTGCGGATTCTAAGAAAACAGAGTTACCAAACTGCTACATGAGCGGAATCGTGTAATACTGTGAGATGAATTCACAAATCACAAAACAGTTTCTCAGATGGCTTCTTTCTGGTTTTTTTTCTGAGAATATTTCCTATTTCAAAATAGGTCTCAATGCACTCATGAATATCCCTTTGCAGATTCCACAAAAATAGGGTTAGCAAACTGCTCCATGAAAAGAAAAGTGTATATCTCTGTGATAAATTCACACATCACAAAGTAGTTTCTCAGAAAGTTTCTTTTTGGTTTTTGTCTAAGGATAATTCCTTTGTCACCATAGGCTTCAATGCACTCAAAATATTCTATTGCAGATTCCAGAAAAACAGTGCTACAAATCTGATCCATGAAAAGAATTGTGTGATTCTGTGAGATGAATTAACACATCACAAAGCAGTTTCTCAGAAACCTTCTTTCTAGTTTTTATCTGAGGATATTTCTTTTGTCACCATAGGCCAAGGCAATTCATATTATCCCTTCTCAAATTCCCCCAAAACATTGCTACCAAACTGCTTCATGAAATGTGTGGTGTAACTCTGTGAGATGAATTCTCACGTCACAAAACTGTTTCCCTGAAAGTTTCTTTCTCGTTTTTATCTGAGGTTACTTCTTTTTTCACCATATTCCTCAATGTTCTCCCGAATATCCCTTTGGAGATTCTACGAAAACAGTATTAGCAAACTTCTCCAAGCAAAGAATCATGCTACTCTATGAGATGAATACACGTATCACAAAGTAGTTTATCAGAGACCTTCCATCTAATTTTTATCTGAGCATATTCCCTTTGTTAGCATAGGCTTCAATGCGATCTAAAATATCCCTTCTCAAATTCGCCAAAAACAGTGATACCAAACTGTTCCATGAAAAGCATTGTGTAAATCTGTGAGATTAAATAGCAAATCATGAAGCAATCTCTGAGAAAGTTTCTTTCTAGTTTTTGTCTGAGGATATTTCTTTTTTCAACACAGGGCTCATTGCCCATGTGAATATCCCTTTGTAGATTCCACGAAAATAGTGTTAGCCAACTGCTCCATTAAAAGAAAGTTGTAAGTCTCTGAGATGAATTCACACCCCACTAAGCAGTTTCTCAGAAAGCTTGTTTTTGTTTTTTGTCTGAGGATATTTCCTTTGTCACCATAACCTTCAATGCACTCACAAATATCTTATTGTAGATTCTACAAAAACAGTTTTACCAAAATAC
>NW_012116799.1:582846-585243 GCF_000951035.1 Colobus angolensis palliatus | reverse complement strand
TGAGGGTATTTCCGTTGTCCCCATAGGCTTCAATGCAATTTAAGGTATCTCTTCTCAGATTTCCCAAAAACAGTGCTGCCAACTGATATAAGAAAAGAATGGTGTAGCTATGTGAGATGAATTCACACATCACAAAGCAGTTTCTCTGAAAACTTCTTTCTAGTTTTATCTGTGGATAATTCCTTTTTCACTACAGGCCGCAAGGTGCTCCCAAATATCTCTTTGCAGATTCCACAAAAACAGTGTTAGCTAACTGTTCCACCAAAAGAAAGGTGTAACTATGTGAGAAGAATTCACACATCACAAGGAACTATCTCAGAAAGCTTTTTTCTACTTTTTATCTGATGATATTTCCTTTGCAACCATAGGCTTCAAAGTGATTGAAATTATCCCTTCTTGGATTCCTCATAAACAGAGCTACCAAACTGATCCATGAAAAAATCGTGTAACTCTGTGAGATAAACTAACACGTCACAAATCGGTTTCTCAGAAGGCTTCTTTCTAGTTTTTATATGAGGATATTTCCTTTGTCACCATAAGCTTCAATGCACTTGAAAATATCCCATTGCAGATTCCAAGAAAACAGTGTTAGCAAACTGTTCAATGAAAGGAACATTGTAACTCTGAGAGATGAATTCACACATCAGAGAGCAGTTTCTCAGAATGCTTCTTTATAGTTTTTATTTGAGGATACTTCCTTTTTCACCATAGGCCTCAATATACTACCAAATATCTCTTGGCAGATTCCACAAACTGCTCCATGAAAAGAAAAGTGTATCTCTGTGAGATGAATTGCCACATCAAAAAGAACTTTCTCAGAAAGCTTCTTTCTAGTTTTTGTATGAGGATATTTCCTTTGTCACCATAGGCTTCAAGATGATACAAAATGAGATGAAGTCACAAATCAGAAAGCAGTTTCTCAGAAAGCTTCTTTCTAGTTTTTGTCTGAGGATATTTCCTTTTTCACCATAGGCTTCAAGGTGATACAAAATGAGATGAAGTCACAAATCAGAAAGCAGTTTCTCAGAAAGCTTCTTTCTAGTTTTTGTCTGAGGATATTTCCTTTGTCAATAATGTCTTCAATGCACTTCAGAATACTCTATTGCAGATTCCAACAAAACAGTGTTAGCAAACTGCTCAATGAAAAGAACAGTGTAACTCTGTGAGATGAATTCACATATCACAAAATAATTTCTCAGAAAGCTTTTTTCTATTTTTTATCTGAATATAATTCCTTTGTCACCCTGGGCTTCAATGCAATCCAAAATATTCTGTCTGAGATTTCCCAAAAACAGTGTTAGCAAGCTGATCCTTGAAAAGAATTGTGTAACTCTGTGAGAGGAATTATCACATCACAAAGTGGGATTCGTCACCATAAAGTTCAATGCGCTTTGAAATATCCCATTGCAGATTTCAAGAAAACAGAGTTAGGAAACTGCTCAATGATAAGAACAGTGTAACTGTGTGAGATGAATTCACACGTCAAAAAGCAGTATCTCTGATGGCTTCTTTTTGGTTTTTAACTGAGGATGTATACTTTGTCAACATAGTCTTCTATATGGTCCCAAACATTTTATTGCACATTTCACAGAAACAGTGTTAGCAAACTGCTCAATGAAAGCAACACTGTAACTCTCTGAGATGAATCCACACATCACAAACACTTTCTCTGAAAGCTTCTTTCTAGTTTTTATGTGAGGAAATTTCCCTTTTGAATATAGGCCCCAATGCACTCCCAAATAATCCTTTATACGTTCCAAGAAGGCCACGTTAGCAAAATGCTCCATGAAAGGAATCATGTAACACTCTGAGATAAATTCACACATCATGAAGAAGTTTTTCAGTAAGCTTCTGTCTAGGTTTAATCAGAGGATATTACCCTTTTGACCATAGGCCTCAATGTGCTCCCAAATATCCCATTGCAGATTCCACAAAAACATTGTTAGCAAACTGCTCCATGGAAAGAAAGTTGTAACTGTGTGAGAAGAATTCACACATCACAAGGGACTATCTCAAAAAGCTTTTTTCTAGTGTTTATCTGATAATATTCCCTTTGTCACCATAAGCTTCAATGTGACCCAAAGTAGCCCTTCTCAGATTCTCCAAAAAGAGTGCTACCAAGATGCTCCATAAAAACAATCGTGTAATTCTGTAAGATGAATTCACAAATCATAAAGCAGTTTTATAGAAAGCTTGTTTCTAGTTTTGTCTGAGGATATTTCCAGTGTCAATATAGGCTTTAAAGATCTCCCTAATATCCTACTGTAGATTCCATGAAAGCAGTGTTAGCAAACTGCTTGAAGAAAAGAGTCATGTAAATTGGTGAGATGAATTCACACATCACAAAGCGGATTCACAGAAAGCTTCTTTCTAGTTTTTATTTGAGGATATTTCCTT
>NW_012116799.1:574135-577091 GCF_000951035.1 Colobus angolensis palliatus | reverse complement strand
TTCTAGTTTTTATGTGAGGAAATTTCCCTTTTGAATATAGGCCCCAATGCACTCCCAAATAATCCTTTATACGTTCCAAGAAGGCCACGTTAGCAAAATGCTCCATGAAAGGAATCATGTAACACTCTGAGATAAATTCACACATCATGAAGAAGTTTTTCAGTAAGCTTCTGTCTAGGTTTAATCAGAGGATATTACCCTTTTGACCATAGGCCTCAATGTGCTCCCAAATATCCCATTGCAGATTCCACAAAAACATTGTTAGCAAACTGCTCCATGGAAAGAAAGTTGTAACTGTGTGAGAAGAATTCACACATCACAAGGGACTATCTCAAAAAGCTTTTTTCTAGTGTTTATCTGATAATATTCCCTTTGTCACCATAAGCTTCAATGTGACCCAAAGTAGCCCTTCTCAGATTCTCCAAAAAGAGTGCTACCAAGATGCTCCATAAAAACAATCGTGTAATTCTGTAAGATGAATTCACAAATCATAAAGCAGTTTTATAGAAAGCTTGTTTCTAGTTTTGTCTGAGGATATTTCCAGTGTCAATATAGGCTTTAAAGATCTCCCTAATATCCTACTGTAGATTCCATGAAAGCAGTGTTAGCAAACTGCTTGAAGAAAAGAGTCATGTAAATTGGTGAGATGAATTCACACATCACAAAGCGGATTCACAGAAAGCTTCTTTCTAGTTTTTATTTGAGGATATTTCCTTTGTCACCATCAGCTTCAATGTTATTCAAAGTTTCCCTTCTCAGATTACCCAAAAAGTGGGCTACCAAACTGCTCTATGAAAAGAGTGTAATTCTGTGAGATAAATTCACACACTACAAAGCTGTTTCCCAGATTGCTTCTTTCTAGTTTTTAACAGATGATATTTCCTTTTTCACCATACTCATCAATGTGCTCCAGAATATCCCATTGTAGATTGCAGGAAAATCGTGCTAGCAAACTTCTTAATGAAAGATCAGTGTAACTCTGTATGATGAATTCACACATCACAAAGCAGTTTCACAGAAAGCTTCTTTTTGGTTTTTATCTGAGAATATTTCCTCTGTCACCGTAGGCCTCAATGCTCTCCTAAATACCCTATTGCAAATTCCACAAAAACAGAGTTATCAATCTGCTCGATAAAACGAACACTGTAACTCTGTACAATGAATTCACACATCACAGAGTAGTTTCTCAGAATGATTCTTTCTAGTTTTTACCTGAGGATATTTCCTTTTTCACTATAGGCCTCAATGAGCTCCGAAATATCCCTTTGCAGATTCCACGAAAGCAATGTTATCAAATGGTTCCATGAAAAGAAAGGTGTGACATTTTGAAATTAATTCACACATCACAAAGAACTTTCTCAGAAAGCTTCTTTCTATTTTTTATCTGAGGATATTTCCTTTGTCACGATAAGTTTCAATGTGATCTAAAATATCCCTTCTTAGATTCCCCTAAAACAGTTCTACCAAAGTGATCCATGAATAGAATCAAGTAACTCTGTGAGATTAATTAACACATCACAAAGCAGTTTCTCAGAAAATTTCTTCCTAATTTTTATTTGAGGATAATTCCTTTGTCACCATAAACTTCAATGTAATCCAAACTATCCCATTGCAGAGTCCAAGAAATGACTGTTATAAACTGCTCAATGAAAATAAGAGTGTAACTCTGTGAGATGAATTCACACATCACAAAGCAGTCTCTCAGAAAGCTTCTTTGTAGTTTTTATCTAAGAATATTTATTTATCATTGTAGGCTTCATTGAGATCAACAATATCGCTTCTTAGATTCCTCAGAAACAGTGTTACAAAAGTGCTCTATAAAAAGTATTTTGTAACTCTGTGAGATGAGTTAACCCATTACAAGGCGTTTTCATATAAGGATATTTCCTTTGTTTTGTGATGATATTACCTCCAGTTTTTATATGAGGATATCTCATTTGTCAAAATAAGCTTCAGTGTGTTCTGAAATACCCTAATGCAGACTGCATGAAAACAGCGTCAGCAAACTACTGAATGAAAGGAACAGTGTAACTCTGTGAGATGAGTTCACATCACAAAACAGTTTCCTGGAAAGGTTCTTTCTAGTTATGCCTGAGGATATTTCCTTTTCCACCATAAGCCTCAATGAGCTCACGAATATCCCTTTGCAGATGCCATGAAAATAGTGTTAGCAAACTTCTCAACGAAAAGAATGTTGTAACTCAGTGAGATGAATTCACACATCACAAAGCAGATTCTCAAAAATAGTTTGGTTCTCATCTGAGGATATTTCCTTTTTCACCACAGGCTTCAATGTGATCCAAAATATCCCTTCTCAGACTCCCTAAAAACAGCATTACCAAAGTGATCCATGAAAAGAGTAGTGAAACTCCGTGTGATGAATTCACACATCACAAGGAAGTTTCTTAGAATGTTTTTTTCTAGATTTTATCTGAGGATGTTTCCTTTGTCACCATAGGCTTCAATGCAATCCATAATATCCCTTCTCAGATTGCTCAAAATCAGTGTTACTAAGCTGCTCCATGAATAAAATGGTGTAACTCTGTGAGGTGAATTCACATACCACAAAGCTGTTTCTTAGAAAATATCTTTCTAGGTTTTTTCTGAGGACATTTCCTTTTACACCATATTCCTAAAGGTGCTCCCAATATTCCATTGCAGATTAACTGAAAAAAGTGTTAGCAAACTTATCAATGAAAGGAATGGTAAAATTCTGAAATGAATTCACTCATCAAAAAGCAGTTTCACAGAAAGCTTCTTCTTGATTGTTATCTGATTTATTACCTTTGTCATGATAGGCTTCAATGAGCTCCCAAATAACTCCTCTCAGAAAACACGAAAACGGTGATACCTAATTGCTCAATCAAAAAAGAAGTTGAACTCTATGAGATGAACACACACATCATAAAACCATTTCTCAAATAGCTTCTCTACAGTTTTTATCTGAAGTTATTTC
>NW_012116799.1:571392-573130 GCF_000951035.1 Colobus angolensis palliatus | reverse complement strand
TAGCCAACTGCTCTATGGAAAGAAACGTGTAAGTCTGTGAGATGAATTCAAACACCACAAAGAACTTTCTCAGGAAGATTCTTTCAAATTTTTATCTGAGGATATTTCCTTTGTCACCATAAGTTTCAATGTGATGCAATATATCCTCCTCAGATTCCCCCATAACAGTGATACCGAACAGAGCCATGAAAAGAATCTTGTAACTCTGTGAGATAAATGAACATATCAGAAACCAGTTTCTCAGAAAGCTTCCTTCTAGTTTTTATATGAGGATATTTCCTTGTCACTCTAAGCTTTGAAGTGCTCCAAAAATCCCATTGCAGATTCCAAGAAATCAGTGAATTCCCACATTACAAAACATTTTCACAGAAAGCTTCTTTTTGGTTTTTGTCTGAGGATATTTCAATTGTCACCACAGGCTTCAATGTGCTCTGAAGTATCCTATTACAGATTCCACTAAAAGAGTGTTAGCAAACTGCTCCACATAAACAGCGGTGTAACACTGTAAGATGAGTTCACACATCACAAAGCAGTTTCTCAGAATGCTTCTTTCTATTTTTTATCTGAGGGTATTTCCTTTCTCAACATAGGCTTCAATGTGATCCAAGATATCCCTTCTCATTTTCCCCAAAAAGAGTGCTTCCAAACCGCTCTATGAAAAGAAAGGTGTAACCGCATGAGATGAATTCACAAATCACAAAGCAGTCTCTCAGAAAGGTTCTTTTGGGTTTTCATCTGGGAATATTTCCTTTTTCAATATAGGCTTCAATGCACTCCAAAATATCCTGTTGCAGATTCCCCAAAAACAGTGCTATCAACATGATCAGTGAAAAGCAAAGTGGAATTCTGTGAGATGAATTCACACACCACAAAGCGGTTTCTCAGAAAGCTTTTTTCTAGTTTTCTTTTATGAGAATATTTCCTTTGTCACCATAAGCTTCAATGCCTTAAGGGTATCCCTTCTCAGACTAACCAACAACTGTGTTACCAAACTGATCCATGGAAAGAATCATGTATAACACCGTGAGACAATTTCAACATCAAAAATAAGTTTTTCAGAAACATTCTTGGTAGTTTTTGTCTGAGGATAATTCCTTTGTCTCCTTAAATTTAAATGTCCTCCCAAACATCCTTTTGCAGATTCCCTGTAAACAGTGTTCTCACACTGCTCTAAGAAAACAACAGTGTAACACGGAGAGATGAATTCACATATCCCAAAGCAGTTTCTCAGAATGCTTCTTTCTAGTTTTTATGTCAGGATATTTCTCTTTTCACTATAGGCCTCAATGCCCTCCCAAATGTACCTTTGTAGATTCCACGAAAACAGTGTTAGCACACAGCCGAAAGAAAAGAAAGGTGTAACTCTGTGAGATGAATTCACACATCACAAAGACTTTGGTCAGAAAGAGTCTTTCTACTTTCTATCAGAGGATATTTCCCTTGTCATGATAGGCATCAATATGATCTAAAATATCACTTCTCACATTCCTCAAAAAACAGTGCTACCAAAATGATACATGAAAACAATCATGTAACTCCATGAGGTGAATTCACAAGTCACAAAGCAGTTTCACAGAAATCTTATTTTTTGGTTTTTATCTGAGGATATTTCCTTCATCACCATAGGCATCAATGCGCTCCAAAATATCGTATTGCAGATTCCACGAAAACAGTGTTATCAATCTGGTGAAAGAATAGAACAGTGTAAATCTGTGAGATGAATTCACACATCACAAAG
>NW_012116799.1:559322-562958 GCF_000951035.1 Colobus angolensis palliatus | reverse complement strand
TCAGACACCACAAAAACAGTGATGCCAAAGTGTTCCCTTAAAAGAAACATTTAGCTCTATGAGATGAATGCACACATCACAAAGGAGTTTCTCAGAATGCTTCTCCCCAGTTTTTACATTAAAATATTTCCCTTTTTGCCATTAGACACTATGTGTTCCCAAATATTCCTAAGCAGATTTCACAAAAACCCTGTTACCAAACTGCTCCATGAAAAGAAAGGGGTAACTCTGCGAGATGAATTCACATATAATGGAGAAGTTTCTCAAAAAGCTTCTTTCTAGTTTTTAATCTGAGGATATTTACTTTGTCAAATAGGCTTCAATTCTCTTCAAAATATCAGATTGCAGATTCCAAGAAAACAGTGTAAGTAAACTGTTCAATGGAAAGAACAGTGTAACTCTTTGAGATGAATTCACCCATCACAAAGCAGTTTATCAGAAAGCTTCTTTCTAATTTTTTTCTGAGGATATTTCCTTTTTCTATGTATTCCTCAAGGCATTCCTAAATATCCCTTGCATTTTCCAGGAAAACAGTGTTAGAAAACTTCCCCATGAAAAGCAAGGTGTCAATCTTTGAGATGAATTCACACATCATGAAGAATTTTCTCAGAAAGCGTCTTTCTAGGTTTTAAGTGAGGATATTTCCTTTGTCACCAGAGGTTTCAATGCAATCCAAAATATGCCTTCCACGATTCCCCCAAAACAGGGCTACCAAACTGCTCCATGAAAAGAAAGATGTAACTCTATGACACTAATTCACAAATCACAAGGAGTTTCTCAGAAATCTTCTTTATAGCTTTTATCAGAAGATATTTTCTTTGTCACCATAGACTTCAATGCGATCGAAAATATCACTTCTCAGGTTCCCCAGAAACAGTGATACCAAACTGTTCCATGAAAAGAATTGTATAACTCTATGAGATGAATACACAAATCACAAAGCAGTTTCTCAGAAAGTTTCTTTTTAGTTTTTGTCTGAGGCGATTTCCTTTATAACCATAGGTCTCAATGCCCTCATGAATATCCCTTTGCAGATTCCACGAAAATAGTGTTGTAAAACTGCTCCACAAAAGCAGCAGTGTAAGTCTGTGAGATGAATTAACACATCACAGAGAAGTTTCTCAGAAAGATTCTTTCCATTCTTTATCTGAGGATATTTATTTTTTCACCATTGTCATTAATGCACTCCCAAATAACCTATTGCAGATTCCACGATAACAGTGTTAGCAAACTGCTCCAAGAAAATAATCATGTAACTCGGTGAGATTAATTCACACATCATGAAGTAGTTTCTCAGAAAGCTTCTTTCTAATTTTTATCTGAGGTAATTTCCTTTGTCACCAAAGTCGTCAATGCAACCCCAAATATCCTTCTCAGACTCCCCAACAACTGCTACCAAGCTCTTCCATGAAAAGAATGAAGTAACTCTGTTAGATGAATTCACAAATCACAAAGCATTTTCCCACAAAGCTTCTTTCTAGTTTCCTTCTGAGGATATTTCCTTTGTCACCATAAGCTTCGATGTGCTCTGAAGTGTCCCCTTTCAGATTCCAAGAAAGAGGTGTCAGCAAACTGCTTCATGAAAAGAAAGGTGTAACTCTGTGAGACGAATTCACACTTCAAAAATAAATTTCTCAGAATTCTTCTTTCTAGTTTTTATCTGAGGATATTTGCTTTAGCACCATAGGCTTCATTGTGATCCAACATATTACCTTCTCAGATTCCCCAAAAACAGTGTTACCAAACTGATACATGAAAATAAAGTGTAAATCTGTTGGATGAATTCACACATAACAAAATAGTCTCTAAGAAAGGTTCTTTTTGGTTTAAATCTGAGGATATTTCCTTTGTCACCAAAAGCTTCAATTCAATCTGAAATATCACATCGCAGATTCCAAGAAAACAGTGTTAGCAATCTGTTCAATGAAAGAAAAGTACAACACTGTGTGACAAATTCACACATCTCAAAGCAGTTTCTCAGAAATCTTCTTTTTGGTTTTTATCTGAGGATATTTCCTTTGATACTATAGGCTTCAATGTGCACCCAAGTATCCTATTGCAGATTCTGCAAAAACAGTGTTATCTAACAGCTCAGGGAAAAGAATGGTGTAACTCTGTAAGGTGAAATCACACATCACAGAGCCGTTTCTCAGGAAGCTTCTTTCTAGTTTTTATCTGAGGATATTTTGTTTTTCAATATAGGCCTCATTGTGTTCCCAAATATCCCTTTGCAGATTCCACAAAAACAGTGTTAACAGACTACTCCATGGAAATAAAGGTGTAACTCTGTGAGATGAATTGACAGATCACAAAGAAGTTTCTCTGAAAGCTTCTTTCTAGTTTTTTTCTCAGGATATTTCTTATGTCACCATAGGCTTCAATGCGATCCAAAATATCCCTTCTAAGATTCACCAAAAACAGTGCTACCAAACTACCCAATGAAAGGTAAGGTGTAACTCTGTGACATGAACTCACAAATCAAAAAGTAGTTTCTCAGAAAACTTGCTTTGGGTTTTTATTTGATGATATGTCCTTTGTCACCATATGCTTCAACACACTCACAAATATCCTATTGTATATTCTATGAAAACAGTGTTATCAAACAGATCAATTAAAAGAACGGTGGAACTCTGTGAGGTGAATTCCCATATCACAAAGCAATTTCTTATATAGGTTTTTTCTAGCATTTTCTGAGGATAATTAGTTTTTCACCATAGGTCTCAACGTGTTCCCAAATATCTCTTTGCAGGTTTCACAGAGACAGTATTAGCAAACAGCTCCATGAAAGAAAGGTGTAAATCTGTGAGATGAATTCACACATCACAAAGAATTTTCTCAGAAAGCTGCTTTATAGTTTCTATCTGAGGACATTTCCATTGTCACCATAAGCTTCAATATGCTCCCCAATATCCCTTTTCACATTCCCCAAAAATAGTGCTACCAAACTGCTCCATGAAAGTAATTGTGTAGCTTTGTGACATGAATTCACAAATCACATATCAGTTTCCCACAAAGCTTCTTTCTAGTGTTTTTCTGAGGATATTTCCTTTGTCACCATATGTTTCAATTCTCTCTGAAATATCCCATTGTAGATTCCACAAAAAAAGTGGAAGCAAACTTCTCAATGAAAAGAAGTTTGCTACTACTGTTTTCATGGAATCTGAAAAGGGATATTGGGGAGCATATTGAGGCCTATGGTGGAAGAGGTAGTATCATCACATAAACACCACAAAGAAGCTTTCTGAGAAATGGCTTTCTGATGAGTTAATTCATCTCAACGACTTACACAGTACTTCTGATTGAGCAGTTTGGGAACACTTTTCATGGAAAATGCAAAGGGATATTTTGGAGCACATTGAAGCTTTTGATGAGAAAGGGAATATCCTCATATAAAATCCAGAGGAAGCTTTCTGAGGAAAGGCTTTCTGATGTTTTAATTAATCTCACAGTGTTGCATGATTCCTTTCTTGGAGTAGGTGATCCTTTCTTTTCATTTAGCAGTTTGCTAACACTGTTTTCATGGAATCTGCAAAGGATATATGGGAGTGCATTGAGGCCAATGGTGAAATAGGAAATATCCTGAGATAAAAACTAGAAAGCAGCTTTCTGAGAAACTACTTTGTGATGTGTGAATTC
>NW_012116799.1:553866-554972 GCF_000951035.1 Colobus angolensis palliatus | reverse complement strand
TTTCTGAGAAAGTTCCTTGTGTTATGTGAATTCATCTCACAGAGTTACACCTTTTTTCATGGAGTAGTTTGCTAACACTGTTTTCATGGAATCTGCAATGGGATACATTGGAGCACATCGAGGCCCATAGTGAAAAAGGAAATATACTCAGATAAAAAGTAGAAAGAAGCTTTCTGAGAAACTACTTTGTGATGTGTACCTTCATCTAACAGAGTTACACCGTTCTTTTCATTGAGCAGTATGATAACACTGTTTTTGTGGAATCTGCAACAGGATATTTGGGAGCGCATTGAAGCATGTGGTGATACAGGATATATCCTCAGATAAACACCAGAAGGAAGCCTTCTGAGTAACTGCATTGTGATCTGTGAATTTATCTCAGAGAGTTACACTATTCTTTTCATTGTGCAGTTTGCTAACACTGTTTTCTTATAATCTGTTTTCTTGTAATCTGCAATGGGATATTTCACAGTGCATTGAAGCTTAGGCTTATGGTGACAAACGAGATATCCTCAGACAAAAACTAGAAAGAAGCTTTCTGAGAAACTGCTTTCTGATTTCTGAATTCATCTCACAGAGTAGCACCTTTCTCATAATGGAGGAATTTCGTATTACTGTTTTTGGGGCATCTTAGAAGGAAAATGTTGGATCATCTTGAAGCCAATGGTGACCAAAGAAATATCCTCAGATAAAAACTAGAAAGAATCTTCCTGAGAAACGGCTTTGTGATGTCACAGTGCTACACGATACTTTTCATGGAGAAGTTTGGTACCACTGTTTTTGGGGTACCTCAGAAGGGATATTTTGGATCGCACTGATGCATATGGTGTCAAAGAAAATATCCTTAGATAAAAACTAGAAAGCAGATTTCTAAGAAAGTTCTTTGTGATGTGTGAATTCATCTCATAGAGTTATACCATTCTTTTCATTGAGCAATTTGCTAACACCGTTTTCTTGGAATGCACATTGTGGGGTTTCAGAATGCATTGAAGCTTATATTGACAAAGAAAATATCCTCAGAAAATAACTAGAAAGATGCTTTCTGGGAAACGAATTTCTGATTTGTGAATCCATCTCACAGAGTTACACCTTTCTTTTCATGGAGC
>NW_012116799.1:551859-552443 GCF_000951035.1 Colobus angolensis palliatus | reverse complement strand
GATTGCTTTGAAGCCTATGGTGAAAAAGGAAATATCTTCAGATAAAAACTAAAAAGAAGCGTCCTGAGAAACCGCTTTGTGATGTGTATATTCACCTCATAGAGTAGCATGATTCTTTCCTTGGAGCACTTTGCTGAAATTCTTTTCATGGAATCTGCAATAGGATATTTGGGAGAGCATTGAAGAATATGGTGACAAAGGAAATATTCTCAGACAAAAAACAAAAAGAAGCTTTCTGAGAAACTGCTTTGTGATGTGTGAATTCAACTGACAAATTTACAACTTTCTTATCATGGAGCTGTTTCCTAACACTATTTTCGTGGAATCTGCAAAGGAATATGTATGAGCACAGTGAGGCCTGTGGGGAAAAGGAAATATTCTCAGACAAAGATTAGAAAGAAGCTTACTGAGATACTGCTTTGTGATGTGTGAGTTCATTTCAAAGAGTTACATTCTTCTTTTCATTGAAGAGTTTGTTAACACTGTTTCCCTGAAGTCTGCAATGGGACATTTTGGAGTGAATTGGAGATTATGGTGACAAAGGAAATATCCTCATACAAAATCTAGAAGAATTCTTTCTGAGA
>NW_012116799.1:545549-547444 GCF_000951035.1 Colobus angolensis palliatus | reverse complement strand
TTTGCTAACACTGTTTTCTCGGAATCTTCAATGGCATATTTCAGAGCACATTGCAGCTTATGGTGACAAAGAAAATATACTCACTCAAAAACTAGAAAGAAGCTTTCTGACAAACTACTTTGTGATTTGTGAATTCATCTCACAGAGGTACACCTTTCTTTTCATGGAGCAGTTTGGTAGCACTGTTTTTGGGGAATTTGAGAAGGGATATTTTGGATCGCATTGAAGCCTATGGTGACAAAGGAAATAGCCTCATATAAAAACTAGAAAGAAGCTTTCTGAGAAACTGCTTTGTGATGCATGAATTCATCGCACAGAGTTATACCATTATTTTCATTGAGAAGTCTGCTAACACTTTTTGAGTGGAATCTGCAATGGGATATTCACGAGTTCATTGTTGAACTTGTTGAAAAAGGAAATATCCTTAGATAAAAACTAGAAAGAAGGTTTCTGAGAAACAGTTTTGTGATGTGTGAATTCACTTTACAGGGTTACACCATTCTTTCATGGAGGAGTTTGGTAGCACTGTTTGTGGGGAATCTGAGAAGGGATTTTTAAGATCACATTGAAGTCTATGGTGACAATGGGAATATCCTCAGATTAAAACTAGGAAGAAGCTTTCTGAGAACCTTTTTTGTGATGTGTGTGTTAATCTCAGAGTAACATCTTTCTTCACATGGAGCAGTTTGGTAACACTGTTTTCGTGGAATCTACAAAAGGATATTTGTGAGTTAGATGAGGCCTATGGTGAAAAAGGAAATATCCACAGAAAAAAACTAGAAAGAATCTTTCTGAGAAACTACTTTGTGATGTGTAAATTCATCTTACACAGTTACAGCGTTCTTTTCATTGACCAGTTGGATAACACTGTCTTCGTGCATCTGCAGTAGGATATTTAAGAGTGCATTGAAGCCAATGGTGCAAAGGATATATCCTCATATAAAAGCCAAAAAGAAGCCTTCTGAGAAACTGCTTTCTGATGTTTGAGTTCATCTCACAGAGTTACACCTTTCTTTACATGGAGCAGTGTATCAATACTGTTTTTGTGGAATCTACAAAGGGATATTTGGGAGCACATGAGGCCCATGGTGAAAAGGTAATATCCTCTGATATGAACTAGAAAGAGGCTTTCTGAGATGAATTCACACATCACAAAGAACTTTCTCAGAAATCTGCTCTCCAGTTTATATCTGAGGATATTTCCTTTGTCATCATAAGCTTCCAAGCAATCCAAAATATCCCTTTTGAGATACCACAAAAACCGTGCTACCAAAATACTCCTTGAAATATATTGTGTAACATGGTGAATTGAATTAACACATCACACAGCAGTTTCACTGAAAGCTTCTTATGGTTTTTATATGAGGGTATTTTCTTTGTCACCATAAGCGTCAAAGCACTCTGAAATATCCCATTGCAGATCTCAAGAAGGCAGTGTTAGAAAATTGATCAGTGGAATGAACAGTGTAACTCTGTGAGCCAAAATCACACATCACAAAACAGTTTCTCAGACAGTTCTTTTTGGTTTTTATCTGTGGATTTTTTTTGTCACCATAGGCTTCCATGAGATCCAAAATATCTCTTCTCAGATTCCCCTAAAACAGTGCTACCTTACTGATCCATAAAAAGACTCCTGTAACTCTGTGAAATTAATTAACATATCACAAAATGATTTCTCAGAAATGTTCTTTCTAGTTTTCATATGAGGGCATTTCCTTTGTCACCATAACCTTAAAATGCACTCCAAAATCTCCCATTGCACGTTTCAAGAAAACAGTGTTATCAAACTGATCAATGAAAAGAACAGTGTAACTCTGTGAGATGAATTCACACATCACCAAGAATTTTCTTAGAAAGCTTCCCTCTAGTTTTTATCTGAGGATATTTCCTTTGTC
>NW_012116799.1:539982-540305 GCF_000951035.1 Colobus angolensis palliatus | reverse complement strand
CAGTGCTACCAAACTGTTCCATGAAGAGAATCGTGTAACTCTGTTAGAAAATTTGACAAATCAAAGAAGTTTCTCAGAAAGCTTTTTTCTAGTTTTTGCCTGAGCATATTTACTTTTTCACCATAAGGTTCAGTGTGCTCTGAAATATCCCATTTCAGATTCCAAGAAAAAAGTGTTAGCAAACTGCTCAATGAAAAGGACAGTGTAAATTGGTGAGATGAATTCCAAATCACAAAGCAGTTTCTCAGAAAGTTCTTTGTGGTTTTTATCTGAGGATAATTCCTTTGTCACAATAACCTTCAATGTCTCCCAAATAGCCTAAT
>NW_012116799.1:537473-539187 GCF_000951035.1 Colobus angolensis palliatus | reverse complement strand
TAATTCCTTTGTCACAATAACCTTCAATGTCTCCCAAATAGCCTAATGCAGATTCCACGAAAAAAGTGTTTTCAAACAGCTCAATGTAAAGAACTGTGTAACTGTGAGATTAATTGACACAACACAAAGAACTTTCTTAGAAAGTTTCTGCCTTGTTTTTATCTGAGGTTAGTTCCTTTGTCACCAAAACCTTCAATGTGATAAAAATATCCCCTCTCACATTCCCCAGGAAAGGTGCTCACAAACTGCTTCATGAAAAGAATCTTGTAAATCTGTGAGATGTATTCACAGATCCAAAAGCAGTTTCTCCGAAATTTTCTTTTTCTTTTGTCTGAGGATATTTCATGGTCACCCCATGCTTCAATCCGCTATGAAATAACCCATAGCAGATTCCCCAACAACAGAGTTAACCAACTGCTTAATGAAAAGAGAAGTGTACCTTTATGAGATGAATTCACACATCACAAAGCAGTTTCTCAGCAAACTCCTTTATAGTTTTTATCTGATGATATTGGCTTTTTCACCATAGGCCTCATTGCACTCCCAAATGTCCCTTTGCAGTTTCCACGAAAACAGTGTTAGCAACTGCTCCATCAAAAGAAAAGTGCAACTCTGTGATATTAATTAGCACATCACAAGGAAATTTCTCAGAAAGCTTCTTTCTTGAGTTTTTCTTTGGATGTTTCCTTAGTCACCATTGGCTTCAATACAATCCAAAATATCCTTCCTCAGATTGCCCAAAAACAGTGCTAGCACACTGATCCATGAAGGGAATCGTGTAACCCTGTGAGATGAATTTACAATTCACAAAGCAGTTTCTCAGAAAGATTCTCTAGATTTATATGAGGATATTTCCTTTGTTACCATAAGCTTCAAAGCATTCCAAAATATCCCCTATCAGATTGCAAAAAAACAGAGTTGGCAAACTGCTCAATGAAAAGAACAGTGTGCCTCTGTGAGATGAATTTACACATCAGAAAGTCATCTCTCAGAAAGCTTCTTTCTGGTTTTCATATGAGGATATTTCCTTTGTCTCTATAAGGTTGAATGTGCTCCTAAATATCAGATTGTAGATTGCATGAAAAGAGTGTAAGCATACTTCTCAATGCAAAATACAGTGTAACTCTGGGAGATGAATTTACACATCACAAAGCTGTTTCTCAGAATGCTTATTTCTAGTTTTTATCTGTGGATGTTTCCCTTTTCACCATATTCCTCAATGTACTTTGGAATATCCCATCACAGATTCCAAGAAAAAAGTGTTAGCAAGCTTTTCAATGAAAATGCTGGTCTAACTCTGTGAGATGAATTCGCACTTCAAAAATAAGTTTCTCAGAAGGCTTCCTTCTAGTTTTTATATGAGGATATTTCCTTTTCTCCATTAGCTTCAATGTGCTCTGAAATATCGGATTGCAGATTCCAAGAAAACAGTGTAAGCACACTGCTCAATACAAAGAACAATGTAACTCTGTGAGATGAATTCACACATCACATAGCTGTTTCTCAGAAAGCTTGTTTCTAGTTTTTGTCTGAGGATATTTCCCTTTTCACCATATTCATCAAGGTGCTCTGGAATATCCCATTGTACATTCCAGGAAAAATGTTTTAGAAAACATCTAAATGAAAATACCAGTGTAACTCTCTGAGATGAATACACAGATCAAAAAGAAGTTTCTCAGAAATCTTCTTTCTAGTTTTTATCTGAGGATATTTC
>NW_012116799.1:534796-537423 GCF_000951035.1 Colobus angolensis palliatus | reverse complement strand
AACAATGTAACTCTGTGAGATGAATTCACACATCACATAGCTGTTTCTCAGAAAGCTTGTTTCTAGTTTTTGTCTGAGGATATTTCCCTTTTCACCATATTCATCAAGGTGCTCTGGAATATCCCATTGTACATTCCAGGAAAAATGTTTTAGAAAACATCTAAATGAAAATACCAGTGTAACTCTCTGAGATGAATACACAGATCAAAAAGAAGTTTCTCAGAAATCTTCTTTCTAGTTTTTATCTGAGGATATTTCCTTTGTCACCATAGACTTCAATACGAACTAAAATATCCCTTCTCATTTTGCCCAAAAACAGTGCTACCAAACTGCTCCAAGAAAAGAATTATGTAACTCTGTCAGATGAATTCAGAAATCACAAAGCAGTTTCTCAGAAGGCTTCTTTCCAGTTTTTGCCTGAGGATATATCCTTTTTCACCACTTGCCTCAATGCACTCATGAATGTCCCTATGAACATTCCAGGAAAATAATGTTAGCAAAATGCTCGTGAAAATAAAGGTGTAAATCTGTGAGATGAATTCACACATCATGAAGCAGTTTCTCAGTTTCTTTTTGGTTTTTGTCTCAGGATATTTCCTTTGCCACCATAGGCTTCAATGTGACCCAAAATATCCCTACTCACATTTCCCAAAAACACTGCTACAACATTATTCTATGAAAATAATGGTGTAACTCTGTGAGATGAATGCACATATCACAAAGATGTTTCTCAGATAACTTCCTTCTAATTTTTATCTGAGGATATTTCCTTTTTCACCATAATCCTCAATTTGCTCCTGAATATCCCTTTGCATATTAAAGGAAAAAAGTGTTAGCAAACGTCTCAATGTAAAGACCGATGTAACTCTGTGAGATGGATTCACACATTACAAAGTAGATACTCAGAAAGCTTCATTTTGCTTTTTATCTGAGAGTATTTCCTTTGTTATCATAGGCTTCAGTGAGCTCACAAGTATCCTATTACAGATGGCATGAAACCAGTGTTATCCGACTGCTCAAGGAAAGAACAGTGTAAGTTTGTGAGAGGAAAACACACCACAAAGAAATTTCTCAGAAGGCTTCTTTCTAGTTTTTTATTGTGGATATTTTCTTTATCAGTGTAGGCCTCAAAGTACTCCCAAATATCACTTTGCAGATTCCACGAAAACAGTGCTAGCAAACTGTTCCATGAAAAAAATAGTAAAACTCTGTGAGTTGAAATCACACATCACAAAACAGCTTCTCAGAAAGATTGTTTCTCGTTTTTATCTGAGGGTATGTCCTTTTTCTACATCGGCCTGCATGCACTTTCAAATATTCTTTTGCAGATTCCACGAAAACAGTGTTATCAAACTGCTGAATGAAAAGAACAGCGCAACTCTGTAAGATGAAATCACACATCACAAAGCAGTTTCTGAGAGAGTTTCTTTCTAGATTTTTTCTGAGGATATTTCATTTTTCGCCATAGTCCTCAATGTGCATCCAAATATCCCATTGCAGATTAAAGGAAAAACGTGTTAGCAAACTTATCAATGAAAAGAACCATGTAACTCTGTGAGATGAATTCACACATCAGAAAGCAGTTTCTGAGAATGTATCTTTCTCCTTATTATCTGAGGATATTTCATTTTTCACTAAATGAATCCATGTGCTTCCAAATATCCCTTTTGAGATTCTAAGAAAACAGTATTAGTGAAGTGCTCCTTGTAAAAAATGATGTAAGTCTGTGAGATGAAATCGCACATCACAAAGAACTTTCTCAGAAAGAATCTTTCTAGTTTTTATCTGAGGATATTTCCTATGTCACCGTAGGCTTCATTGTGATCCAAAATATCCTGTTGTATATTGCACAGAAACTGTATGATTAAACTGCTTAATAAAAGAAAAGGTGTAACTTTGTGAGATGAATTCACACATCACAAAGCAGTTCCTTGGAAATCTTCTTTCTAATTTTTAGCTGCAGATATTTCCTTTGTCACAATATGCTTCAATGCAGTTCAAAATATCCCTTCCCAGATTCACCAAAAACAGTGCCACAAAACTGCTCCATGAAAATAAATGTGTAACAATGTGAGGTGAATTCACATATCACAAAGACCTTTCTCAGAAATCTTTTTCCAGGTTATATCTGAGATTATTTCCTTAGTCATCACAGACTTCAATAAGATCCAAGAAATCCCTTCTCGATTCTGCAAAAACTATGCTAACAAATTGCTTGATGAAAAGAATCATGAACTGTGAGGTGAATGAACACACCACAAAGTAGTTTCTCAGAATACTTCATTCTAATTTTTATATGATGATATTACCTTTGTCACCATAAGCTTCAATGCACTCCAAAATATCCCACTGCAGACTCCAAGAAAACTGTTAGCAAACTGCTCAATGAAAAGAACCCAGTAACTCTGTGAGATGAATTCTCCCATCACAAAACAGTTTCTCAGAAAGCTCCTTTCCAGTTTTTATCTGAGGATATTTCCCTTTTCACTATACGTCTCAATGTGCTCCCAAATGTCCCTTTGCAGATTCAATGAAAACAGTGTTAGCAAACTGTTCCATGAAAAGAAAGGTGTAACTCTGTGAGATGAATTCACACATCACAAAGCAGTTTCTCAGAAAGCTTCTTT
>NW_012116799.1:525815-529926 GCF_000951035.1 Colobus angolensis palliatus | reverse complement strand
GCTCCAAAATTTCTCATTGCACGTTCCAATAAAACAGTGTCAGTAAACTGCTCAATGAAAAGAACAGTGTAATTCTGTGAGATCAATTCACAGATGCCAAAGCAGTCTCTCAGATAGCTTCTTATTGATTTTCATCTGAGGATATTTCCTTTTTCAACAGAGGCTTCGTTACACTCCCAAATATCCGTTTGCAGGTTCCATGGAAACAGTGTTAGCAAACTGCTCCAAAAAAAGAAAATTGTCCCTCTGTAACGTGAGTTCACACATCACAGAGAAATTTCTCAGTAATCTTCTTTCTAGCTTTTCTCTGAGGTTATTTTCTCAGAGAAAAACTCACCTCAACTCGCCTCAACACACCTCAACTTGCTCCAAACTATCCCTTTGTAGATTCCACGAACACAGTGTTAGCAAACTACTCCATGAAAAGAAGGGTGTTATTCTGTGAGATGAATACACACATCAAAGAGCAGATTCTCAGAAAGCTTCTTTCTAGTTTTTATCTGAGGATAAATTTGAAGCACCGTATGCTTCAATGCAATCCAAAATATCTCTTCTCAGATACCCCAAAAAAGTTGCTACCAAACTGCTCCATTAAAAGAATGGTGTAACTCTGTGAGATGAATTCACACATCACAAACTGTTACTCAGAAAACTTCTTTCCAGTTTTTATCTGAGAATATTTCCGATTTCAGCATATTCCTCAATGCGCCACCAAATATCCCATTGCAGATTGCATGAAAAAAGTGTTAGCAAAGTTCTCAATGACGAGAACAGTGTAACTCAGTGAGGTGAATTCACACATCAAAACTCAGATTGTCAGAAAAGATATTTCTAGTTTTTATCTGAAGATATTTCCTTTTTCACCATAGGCCTCAAAGTGCTCCCAAATATTTGTTGGTAGATTCCATGAAAACAATGTTGGCAAAGTGCTCCATGAAAAGAAAGCTGTAACTCTGTGAGATGAAATCACACGTAAAAAAGAACTTTCTCAGAAATCTTCTTTCTAGCTTTTATCTGAGGATATGTCCTTTGCCACCATAAGTTCAATGCAATGTAAATTAACACTTCTGAGATTCCCCAAAAACTGTGTTACCAAACTGTTCCATGAAAAGAATCGTGAGACGACTTCACAAATCACAAAGTAGTTTCTCAGAAAGCTCCTTTCTGGTTTTTGTCTGAGGATATTTCATTTGTCACCCTAGGTTTCAATGCGAACCCAAATATCCTATTTCTGATTCCATGAAAACAGTTTTAGCAAACTGCTCCAAGAAAGGAATCGTGTAACTCTGTGAGGTGAATGTGTACGTCAAAACGTTGTTTCTTAGAAAGTTTTTTTCTAGCTTTTGTCTGAGAATATTTCCTTATTCACCATACGTTTCAATGCGATGAAAATCTTCCCTTCTCAGATTCCCAAACAACAGTGCCACAAAACTGCTCTATGAAAAGAATGGAGTAACTCTGTGAGTTGAATTCACACATCACAAAGCTGTTTCTCAGAAAGCTTCTTTCTAGTTTTTCTCTGAAGATATTTCCTATTTCACCATATTCCTCAATGCGCTTCTGAATATCCCATTGCAGATTACAGGAAAAAAGGGTTTGAAAATTTCTCAGTGAAAAGAATGGTGTTACACGGTGAAATGATTTCATGCATCACAAAGCAGTTTTACAGAAAGCTTATTTTTTGTTTTTATTTGAGGATACATCCTTTGCAACCATAGGCTTCAATGCACTCTGAAATATCCTATTGCAGATTCAATGAAAACAGTGTTAGCAAACTGCTCAATGGAAACAACCATATAATTCTTGAAGATAAACTCACACATCACAAAGCAGTTTCTCAGAATGTTTCTTTCTAGTGTTTATCTGAGGATATTTCCTTTTTTGGTATAGACCTCCGTGCACTCCAAAATATCCCTTTGCAGATTCCATGAAAACCGTGTTAACAAACTGCTTCATGAAAAGGAAGGTGCAACTCTGTGAGATGAATTTACATATCATAAAGAAATATCGCAAAAAGCTTCTTTCTAGATTTACCTGAGGATATTTCCTTTGTAACCATAGGCTTCATTGTGATGGAAAATAACCCTTCTCAGATTTCCCAAAAACAGTGCTACAAAACTTATCCATGAAAAGAGTCATGTAACCCTCGGAGATGAAATAACCTATCACAAAGCCGTTTCTCAGATAGCATCTTTCTAGTTTTTATGTGAGGATGTTTCCTTTGTCACCCTAAGCTTCAATGTGCTCTGACATATCAGATTGCAGATGCCAAGAAAACAGTGTTAGCAAACTGCTCAATGAATGCAACTGTGTAACCCTGTGAGATGAATTGACACATCTCTAAGCAGTTTCTCAGAAAGATTCTTTCTAGTTTCTGTCTGAGAATATTTCCTTTGTCACCATAGGCTTAAATGCCATCCAAAATATCCCTTCTCAGATTCCCCAAATCAGTGCTAACAAACTGTGCCACGAAAATAAAGGTGAAACTCTGTGAGACGAATTCACATATTACTAAGCAGTTTCACAGAAAGCTTCTTTCTGGTTTTTGTCTGAGGACATTTTGCTTGTCACCAAAGGCTTCAATATACTCCGAAATATCCTACTGTAGATTCCACAAAAACATTGTCAGCAAACTGCTCCATGAAAAGCATGGTGTAACTCTGTGAGATGAATTCACACATCACAAAGCAGTTTCTCAGAAAGCTTCCTTCTAGTTTTCATCTGAGAATATTTTTCTTTTCACCTTAGGTCTCAACTTGCTCCAAAATATCACTTTGTAGATTTCACAAAAACCGCGTTAGCAAGCTGCTCCATGAAAAGAAATGTGTTACTCTAGAGATGAATACACACATCACAAAGAAGTTTCTTAGAAAGTTTCTTGCCAGATTTTATCTGATTATACTTCTATGTGTCACACATAGGCTTCAATGAGATCCAAAATATCACCTCTCGGATCCCCAAAAAAGTGCTATCAAACTGCTCCATGAAAAGAATGGTGTAACTCTGTGATATGAATTCATACATCACAAAGATGTTTCTCAGACTTCTTCTTTCCAGATTTTATCTGAGGATATTTCCTATTTCTCCAAATTCCTGAAGGCTCTCTGGGATATCCAACTGCAGATTCCACCAAAAAAGTGTTAGCAAACTTCTCAATGCAAAGAATGGGGTAAATCAGTGAGATGATTTCACACCACACAAAGCAGTTTAACAGAGAGCTTCTTTTTGTTTTTTTTCTGAGCATATTTCCTTTTTCATCACAGGCGTCAATGTGCTCCCAAATATCCCTTTGCATATTCCATGAAAACAATGTGAGCAAACGGTTCCATGAAAGGAATGGTGTAACTCTGTGAAATGAATTCACACATCACAAAGCAGTTTCTCAGAAAGCTTCTTTCTCGTTTTTTTTCTGAGGATATTTCCTTTTCCAACATAGGCCTCATCTCACTCTCAAATATCCCTTTGTTTATTCCACGAAAACAGTGTCAACAAACTGCACCATGAAGAGAAAGGTGTGACTCTAAGAGAAGAATACATACATCACAAAGATAGTGTGAATACATACATCATCAAGAAGTTTACAGAAACATTTGTTCTAGTTTTATGTGAGGATATTTACTTTGTCACCATAGGCTTCAATGCGATCCAAAATATCCCTTCTCAGACTACCCAAAAAGAGTGCTACCAAACTGTTCCATGAAAACAATAGTGTAACTCTGCGAAATGAATTGACACATAACAAAGCAGTTTCTCATAAAGCTTCTTTCTAGTTTTTATCTGAAGATATTTCCTTTCTCACCATATTCCTCAGTGAGCTCCGAATATCCCATTGCAGATTTCAAAATAAAAGTGTTAGCAAACTTCCCAATGAAAGCAATGGTGTACCTCTGTGAAGGGAATTGACAAGCCAAAAACGAGTCTCACAGAAAGATTCTCTTTGGTTTTTATCTGAGGATATTTCCTTTGTCACAAAAGACTTCAATGTGCTCCCAAATATCCTATTGCAGATTCCTAGAAAACAGTGTTATCAAATTTCACAATGAAAATAACAGTGTAACTCATCAAGAAGAATTCACACATTACAAAACAGTTTCTCAGAAGTCTTCTTTCT
>NW_012116799.1:516372-519075 GCF_000951035.1 Colobus angolensis palliatus | reverse complement strand
TCAAAATAAAAGTGTTAGCAAACTTCCCAATGAAAGCAATGGTGTACCTCTGTGAAGGGAATTGACAAGCCAAAAACGAGTCTCACAGAAAGATTCTCTTTGGTTTTTATCTGAGGATATTTCCTTTGTCACAAAAGACTTCAATGTGCTCCCAAATATCCTATTGCAGATTCCTAGAAAACAGTGTTATCAAATTTCACAATGAAAATAACAGTGTAACTCATCAAGAAGAATTCACACATTACAAAACAGTTTCTCAGAAGTCTTCTTTCTTTTTTTTATCTGAGGATATTTCCTTTTTCACCATAGGCCTCAAAATGGCCACAAATATCTCTTGGCAGATTCCACGAAAACAGTGTTAGCAAAATGCTCCAACAAAAGAAAGGTGTCACTCTGTGAGATGAATACATTCATCATCAAGAAGCTTCTCAGAAAGCTGATTTCTAGTTTTTATCTGTGGATACTTCCTTTGTCACCATAGGCTTCAATGTGATCGAAAATATCCTTTCTCAGATTCCCTAAAAACAGTGCTACAATGCTTCTCTTTGAAAAGAATTGTATAGCTCTGTAAGATGATTTCACATATCACAAAGCAGTTTCTCAAAAACCTTCTTTCTAGTTTTTGTCTGAGGATATTTCTTTTGTCACCCTAAACTTCAATGATCTCTGAAATGTCCCATTGCAGATTCAAAGAAAACAGTGTTAGCTAACTGCTCAATGATGGGAACGCTTAACTCTGTGAGATGAATTCACACATCACAAAACAGTTTCTCAGAAAGCTTCTTTCTAGTTTTTCTGAGTATATTTCCTTTTTCAACATAGGCCTCACCTCACTTCCAAATATCCCTTTGCTGATTCCACGAAAACTGTGTTAGTAAACTGCTCCATGTAAAGGGAGGTGTGACTCTATGAAATGAATACACACATCACAAAGAAGTTTCTCAGAATGTTTCTTTCTACTTTTATCTGAGGTTATTTCCATGGTCACCATAGGCTTCAATGCGATCCAAAATCTCCCTTCTCAGACTACCCAAAAACAGTGCTACCAAACTTCTCCATGAAAAGAATGGTGTAGCTGAGTGAGATGAATTGACACATAACAAAGCAGTTTCTCAGAATGCTTCATTCTAGTTTTTATCTGGGGATATTTTCTTTTTCACCATATTCCTCAATGAGCTCTGGAATATCCCATTGCATATTCCAGGAAAAAAGTGTTAGCAAACTTCTCAATGAAAGGAATGACAAAAAACTGTGTGGTAAATTGACACATCTCCAAGCAGTTTCACAGAAAGATTATTTTTGTTTTTATCTGAGGATAATTTCTTTGTCACAGTAGACTTCAATGTGTTCCCAAATATCCTATTGCAGATTCCAAGAAAACAGTGTTATGAAACTGTTTCATGAAAATAACAGTGTAACTCTGTGTGATGAATTCACATGTCACAACGAAGTTTCTGAGAAAGCTTCTTTCTAGTTTTTATCTGAGTATATTTCCTTTGTCACCATTGGCTTCAATGCGATCCCAGGTATCCCTTCACTGATTCTCAAAAAACAGTGCTAATCAAACTGCTGTATGAACAGAAAAGTGTAACTCTGCGAGATGACATAATGCACCACAAAGCAGCTTGTCAGAAAGCTTGTTTCTAGTTTTTGTCTTGGGATATTTCTTTTCTCAGCATAAAGTTCAATGCTCTCCAAAATATCCCAATGCAGATTCCAAGAAAAGAGTATTAGCAAACTGCTCAATGAAAAGTACAGTGAAATTTCATGAGATGAATTCAGAAATCACAAAGGAGTATTTTAGAAAGCTTCTTTTTCCTTTTTATCTGAGGATATTTCATTTGTCACCATTTGCATAAATGAGCTCTCAAATGAAAAGAATGATTTAACTTGTGAGATGAGTTCACACACCACAAAGGACTTTCTCAGAAAGTCTCTTTCTAATTATTATCTGAGGATATTTCCTTTGTCACTGTTGGTTCTATGTGATCCCAAATTTCCCTTCACAGATTCCCCAAAAACAGTGCTACCAAACTGATCACTGAAAATAATCATGTAACTCTGTGAGTTGAAGTAAAACATCACAAAGTGATGACTCAGAAAGCTTCTTTCTAGTTTTTATATGAGGATATTTCCTTTGTCACCATAAGGTTTAATAGGCTAAGAAGTATCCCACTGCAGATTCCAAGAACACAGTGTTAGAAAAGTCCTGGGTTAAAAAAGCAGTGTAACTCTGTGAGAGGAATTCACACATCACAAAGCAGCTTCTAAAAATGCTTTTTTCTAGTTGTTATCTGAACGTATTTCCTTTTTCACCATATGTGTTAATACGTTCCCAAATATTCCTTTGCAGATTCCAGGAAAACAGTGCTAGTATTCTCCTCCATAAAGAGAAAGGTGTAACTCTGTGAGGTGAATTCACGCATCACAAAGAAGTTTCTCAGAAGCTTCTTTCTGGTTTTTATCTCAGGATATTTTCTTTGTCACCATAGGCTTCAATGCATTCCAATATATCCCTTTTCAGATACCCCAAAAACAGTGCTACCAAACTGCTGCATAGAAAAAGTCGTGTAACTCTGTGAGATGAATTCAAAAATCACAAAGCCGTCTCTCAGAAAGCTTCTTTCCAGTGTTTATCTGAGGATATTTAGTTTGTCACCATAGGCCTCAATGAATTCCCAAATATCCCTTTGCAGTTTCCAC
>NW_012116799.1:514911-515869 GCF_000951035.1 Colobus angolensis palliatus | reverse complement strand
GAGATGAATTCACACATCACAAGGCAGTTTTTCAGATAGCTTCTTTCTAGTTTTTATCTGAGGATACTCCCTTTTACATTATAAGCCTCAATGTGCTCCCAAATATTCCTTTGCAGATTCCACGAAAACAGTGTTAGATAACTGCTCCATGAAAAAAAAGTTGTAACTTGCTGAGATGAATTCACACGTCACAAAAATTTTCTCAGAAAGTTTCTGTCTAGTTTTTATCTGAGGATATTTCCTTTGTCATTATAGGATTCCATGCGATTCCTAGTGTCCCTTCTCAGATTCCACAAAAACATCATTACCCAAGTGCTCCATGAAAAGAATTGTGTAACTCTGTGGTGAATTAGCACATCAGAAAGTGTTTCCTCAGAATGCCTCTTTCCAGTTTTTATATGAGGGTATTTCCTTTGTCACCTTAAGCTTCAATGCACTCCGAAATATCCCTCTGTAGATTCCACAAAAACAGTGTAAAGAAATTATGCAATGAAAAGTATGGTATAATTCTGTGAGTTGAGTTCAGCCATCACAAAGAACTATCACAGCAAGCTTCTTTCTGGTATTTATCTGAGGATAATTCCTTTGTCACCATATTCTTCAATGTGCTCCCAAATATCCTACTGAGTGTTCCAGGAAAACAGTGTTATCAAACTGCTCAATGAAAAGACTGGTGTGACTCTGTGAGATGAGTTCACACATAGCAAAGAACTTTCTCAGAAGGCTTCTTTCTAGTTTTTATCTGAGAATATTTCCTTTTCACCGTAGGCTTCAATGCTATTCCAAATATCCTTTCTTATATTCCACAAAAACTGTTCTAACTAACTGATCCATTAATAGAATCATGTAACTCTGTGAGATGAATTCACAAATCACAAAGTAGTTTCTTGGAAAGCTGCTTTCTAGTTTTTGTCTGAGGATATTTCCTTTGTCACCATAAACTTAAATGCCCTCCAAA
>NW_012116799.1:512799-514861 GCF_000951035.1 Colobus angolensis palliatus | reverse complement strand
ATTCACAAATCACAAAGTAGTTTCTTGGAAAGCTGCTTTCTAGTTTTTGTCTGAGGATATTTCCTTTGTCACCATAAACTTAAATGCCCTCCAAAATATAATATTACAGATTCCACATAAACAGTGTTAGCAAACTACACAATGAAAAGAACAGTGTAAAGCTGTGAGATAAATTCACACATCACAACGAAGTTTCTCAGAGAGATTCTTTATAGTTTTCATGTGATGATATTTCCTTTTTCACAATATGCCTCAACGTGTTCCTAAATATGCCTTTGCAGATTCCATAAAAAGAGTGTTAGCACACTGCTCAGTGAAAAGATCAGAGTAACACTGTGAGATGTATTCACACATCACAAAGCAGGTTCTCAGAAAGTTTCTTTATAGTTTTATGTGATGATATTTCCTTTTTCACTATATACTTCAATGTGCTTTAAAAGATAGATATCAATGTGCTCCCAAATATCTCTTTGCAGATTCCAGGACAGCAGTGTTAGAGAACTGCTCCATGAATAGAAAGGTATAACTCTGTGAGATGAATTCACACATCACAAAGAACTTTCTCAGAATACTTCTTTCTAGTTTTTTACTGAGAATATTCCCTTTGTCATCATAGGCTTCAAAGTGGCTCAAAATATCCATTCTCAGAAACCCAAAAAACAGTGGTACCAAACTGATGCATGAAAACGATGGTGTAGACCTGTGAGTTGAATACACACATCAAAAAGCTCTTTCTAGGTTTTATCTGAGGATATTTCCTTTTTCACCATATTCCTCAAGGCACTTCCAAATATGCCATTGCAGATTAAACAGAAAAAGTGTTACTAAGCTCCTCAATGAAAAGAATGGTGTAACTCTGTGAGATGAATTCACCCATCACAAAGTAGTTTCTCAGAAAGCTTCTTTTTGGTTTTTATCTGAGAATTTTTCCTTTGTCACCGTAGGCTTCAATGCTCTCCCAATTATCTAATTGCAGATTAAATGAAACTAGTGTTATCAGACTGCTCAATAAAAGAACGGTGTAACTCTGTGAGATGAACTCACACATCCCAAAGCAGTTTAACACAAAGCTTCTTTCTGGTTTTTATCTGAGGATATTTTCTTTGTCATCATGGGCTTCAAAGCAATCAAAAATATCCCTTCACAGATTTCCCAAAAACAGTGCTACCAAACTGTTCTATGAAAATAATTGTGTAACTCTGTGAGGTAAATTAACACGTCAAAAAGCAGTTTCTCACTATGCTTCCTTCTAGTTTTTATATGAGAATATTTCCTTTGTCACCGTAAGCTTCAATGCGCTCAGAAGTATCCCATTGCAGAATCCTAGAAAAGAGTGGTAGCAATCTGGTAAATGAAAAGGACAGTGTAACTCTATGAGATGAATTCATACAATATAAAGAACTTTATCAGAAATCTTATTCCTAGTTTTTCTCTGAGGATATTTCCCTTTTCAACATTTGCCTCAATGCACTCACAAGCAGGCCTTTGCAGATTCCATGAAAATAGTGTTAGCAAACTGCTCCATGAAACAAAATGTGTATGTCTGTGAGGTGAATTCACACATCACAAAACAGTTTCTCAGAAAGTTTCCTTCTAGTTTTTACATGGGAATATTTCCTTATTCACCTTGGGCCTCAGAGCACTCAGAAATATCCCTTTGCAGATTCCATGAAAACAGTGTTTGCAAATTGCTCCATGAAAAGAAAATTGTAACACTCTGAGATGAATTTAACCATCACAAAGAACTTTCACAGAAAGCTTCTTTCCAGTTTTTATCTGAGGACATTTCCTTTGTAACCATAGGGTTCAATGTGCTCCAAAATATCCATTCTAAGACACCAGAATAACAGCAATGCCAAAGTGCTCCCTCAACAGAAACGTTTAGCTCTATTAGATGAATGTATACATCACAAAGGAGTTTCTCCAAAATCTTCTCTCTTGTTTTTACCTGAAGAATTTTCTTTTTTTTTCTTTTTTTTTGAGACGGAGTCTTGCTCTGTTGCCCGGGCTGGAGTGCAGTGGCCAGATCTCAGCTCACTGCAAGCTCCGCCTCCCGGGTTTA
>NW_012116799.1:504186-511857 GCF_000951035.1 Colobus angolensis palliatus | reverse complement strand
TGTTATCAAACTGTTCAATGAAAAGAAAGATTTAACTCTGTGAGATGAATTCATCAATAACAAAACAGTCTCCCAGAAAGCTTTGTTCTACTTTTTATCTGAGGTTATTTCCTTTTTCAGTATAGGCTTCTCTGTGCTTCAAATATACCTTTGTACGTACCACAAAAACAGGGTTACCAAACTGCTCAATGAAAAGAACGCTTATCCTCTGGGAGATGAATTCACCCCCTGCATATACATTTCTCAGAAAGCTCCTTTCTAGTTTTTACCTTTGCATATTTACTTTTCCAACATTAACCTCAATGCACTCCCAAATATCGCTTCCCAGAAACCACAAAAATAGTGAAGAAAAACTGTGCAATCCACAAAATGTTTTATCTCTATAAGGTGAAGACACACCTCACAAAATAGTTTCCCAAAAGCCTTCTCTCCAGGTTTTATCTGAAGATTTTCCTTTTTCACCATAGGCCACTAAGAGCTCCACAAAATCGCTTTGCAGATTCCCCAAAAACTGTGCTACCAAACTGCTCAATGAAAAGAAAGGTGTAACTCTGTGAGATGAATTCACCCATCACAAAGCAGTTCCTCTCAAGCTTTTTTCTAGTTTTTATCTGATGATATTTCCTTTTTCACCATAGGTCTCAAAGCATACCCAAATATCCCTTTGCAGATTCCTCAAAAATAGTGCTTGCAAGCTGCTCCATGTAAAGAAAGGTGTAACTCTGTGAGATGAATTCACACGTCACAAAGAATTTTCTCATGAAGCTTCTTTCTAGTTTTAATCTGAGGATATTTCCTTTGTCACCATAGGTTTCAATGGGATACAAAATAGCCCTTCTCAGATGCAGCAAAAACAGTGCTACCAATCTGCTCCATGAAAGCAATCATATAACATTGTGAGGTGAATTAAACATCAGAAAACGGATTCACAGAAAGCTTCTTTCTGGTTTTAATATGAGGATATTTACTTTGTCACCATAAGCTTCAATGAACTCAGAAATATCAAATTTCAGATACCAAGAAAATAGTGTAAGTAAACTACTCAATGCAAAGAACAGTGTAAGTCCGTGAGATGAATTCAAACATCACAAAGCAGTTTCTCAGAAAGTTGATTTCTAGTTTTTGTCTGAGGATATTTGTTTTTTCACCATATTCCTCAATACACTCCTGAATATTCAAATTCAGATTAAACGAAAACAGTGTTAGAAAACTTCTCAATGAAAAGAAGGGTGTTACTCGGTGAAATGAATTCACACATCACAAAGTAGTTTCACAGAAAGCTTCTTTTTGGTTTTTATCTGAGGACATTTCCTATGTCACCATAGGCCTCAATGCCCCCTCAAATACTCTATTGCAGGTACCACAAAATCAGTGTCCTCATACTGCTCAATTAAAAGAATGGTGTAACTCTGTCAGGTGAATTCACACATCACAAAGCTGTATGTCAGAAAGTTTCCTTCTAGTTTTTACATGAGGATATTTCCTCTGTCACCATAGGCTTCAATGCGATACAAAATATCCCTTCTCAGATTCCCCAAAAAAGTATTACCGAAATGATCCATGAAAAGGATCATGTAACTCTGTGAAATGAATTAACACATCACAAAGTGCTTTCTCAGAAAGCTCCTTTCTAGTTTTTATATGAGGATATTTCCTGTGTCTCTGTGAGCTTCATTGTGATCCAAAATATCCCATTGAAGATTCCAAGAAAAGAGTGTTAGTAAAATGCTCAATGAAAAGAACAGTGTAACTCTGTGAGATAAATTCACACATCACAAAGCCGTTTCTCAGAACGATTCCTTCTACTTTTTATCTGAGATTATTTTCTTTTTCACCATAGATCTCAATGCACTGCAATATATACCTTTGCAGATTCCACAAAAACATTGTTAGCAAACTGATCCATTAAAAGAATGGTGTAACTCTGCAGTATGAATTCACACATTACAAAGAAGTTTCTCAGAAAGCTTCTTTCCTGTTTAAATCTGAGGATATTTCCTTTGTCACCATAGCCTTCAATGCAATCCATAATATCTCTCCTTAGATTCTTCCAAAAACAGTGCTACCAAACTAATCCATGAAAAGAATCATGAGACTCCGAGAAGTAAATTCACATATCACAAAGATGTTTCTGAGAGAACATCTTTCTATCAGAGGATATTTCCTTTTTCAGAATATTCCTCCTTGTGCTCCCAAATATCCCATTGCAGATTAAACGAAAAAATTGTTAGCAAAATCTCAATGAAAGGATGGGTAAAACTCTGTGAGATGAATTCACACATCACAAAGCAGTTTCACAGAAAGCTTCTTCTTGGTTGTTATCTGAGGATACTTTCTTTGTCACCAAAGGCTTCATTGCGCTCCCAAATAAGTCCTCTCAGGTACCACAACAATGAGGCTCAATTGCTCCATTAAAAAATGGTAAACTATGTGAGATGAATACACACATCACAAAACCATTTCTCAAAAAGCTTCTCTTCAGTTTTTACCTGAAGGTAATTACTTTTTAACCATAAGCCTCTAGGAGCTCCCAAATATAACTTTGCAGATTCCATAAAAACAGTGCTACAAAGCTGCTCAAAGAAAACAAAGGTGCAACTCTGTGTGATGAATTCTCCCATTGGAAAGAAATTTCTCTGAAAGCTTCTTTCTAGTTTTTATCTCAGGATATTTCCTTTTCCACCATCAGCTTCCATGCTCTCCCAAATATCCCTGTGCAGATTCCACAACAACAGTTTCAGCAAACGGCTCCATGAAAGGAAATGTGTAACTCTGTGAGATGAACTCACACATTGCAAAGAACTTTCCTAGAAAGCTTCTATCTAGTTTTTAATGAGGATATTTCCTTTGTCACCATAGGCTTCAATGTGAACCAAAATATCCCTTCTCACATTCCCCAAATACAGTGCTATCAAACAGCTCCATGAATAGAATCGTGTAAGTCAATGAGATGAATTCACACAACAGAAAGCATTTTCTCAGAAAGCTTCTTTGTAGTTAATATCTGAGGGTATTTCCTTTTTCATTATAATACTCAATGCACTCCCATATATCCCTTTGTAGATTTTAAGAAAGTAGTGTTAGTAAACTCCTGCATGAAAAGAATGGTGTAACTCTGTGAGATGAATTCATACATCTCAGAGAACTTTCTCAGGAAGTTTCTTTCTAGTTTTTATCTCAGGATAATTCCTTTGTCACTATAACTTCATTGTGATTCCAAATATCCTATTGTAGTTTCCTCGAAAACAGGGTAATCAAACTGCTCAATGAAAAGAATGGTGTAGCACTGTCAGATAAATTCACACATCACAAAGTTGTTTTTCAGAAAGCTTCTTTCTAGTTTTTATCTCAGGATAATTCCTTTTTCACTATAACTTCATTGTGGTTCCAAATATCCTATTGCAGTTTCCTCTAAAACAGGGTAATCAAACTGCTCAATGAAAAGAATGGTGTAGCAGTGTAAGATAAATTCACGCATCATACAGTTGTTTCTCAGAAAGCTTCTTTCTAGTTTTTATCTGAGGATGTTTCCTTTTTCACTATAGGCCTCAATGTGCTTCGGAATATCTGATTGCAGATTCCAAGAAAGCAGCATTAGCAAACTGCTCCATGAAAAAGAAAGGTGTAAGTCTGTGAGATGAACCCAGACAACACAAATCAGTTTTCTCAGAAAGCTTGTTTGTAGTTTTTATTGGAGTTTTTTTTTTGCCTCCATAGGTTTTAATGTGATCCAAAATATCCCTTCTCAGATTCCCCTAAAACTGCTACCACACTGCTCCATGAAAAGAAATGGATAATTGTGTGAGATGAATTCACAAATCACAAAGCAGTTTCTCAGAAAGCTTCTTACTGGTTTTTGTCTGAGTATATTTCCTTTGTCACCATAAGCTTGAATTCACTCTGAAATATACCATTGCAGATTCCAACAAAACAGTGTTAACAAACTGCTCAATGAAAAGAACAGTGTAACTCTGTGAGACGAATTCACACACACACACTGCAGTTTCTCAGAAAGCTTCTTTTCTGTGTTTATTTGAGGATATTTTCTTTTTCACTACAAGCGTGAATGCATTCCAAAAAATCCCTTTTCAGATTTAGTGGAAAGAGTGTTAGCAAACTGCACCATAGAAAGAATGGTGTAAATTTTGAGATGAATTCAAATATCACAAAGAAATTTCTCTGAGAGCTTCCATTTAACTTTTATCTGAGGATATTGCCTTTGTCACCCTAGGTTTCAATCCTATCCAAAATATCACTTCTCAGATTCCCCAAAAACAATGCTACCAAGCTGATCCATGAAAAGAGCCACGAAACTCAGTGAGACAACTTAACACAGCATAAAGCAGTGTCTGAGAAAGCTTCCTTCTTTTTTTTATATCATGTTATTTCCTTTGTCACCATAACGTTCAAAGTGCTCTGAAATATCCCATTGCAGACTCCAAGAACACAGTGCTAGAAAACTGATCAATGAAAAGAACAGTGTAACTCTGTGTGATGAATTCAAACATCACAAAAAACTTTCTCAGAAAGCTTGTATCTAATTAGTATCTGAGGATATTGCCTTTTTTGTCCTAGGTTTGAATGCTATCCAAAATACCACTTCTCAGATCCCCCAAAAACAGTGCTACAAAGCTGATCTGTGAAAAGAGTTGTGTAACTGGGTGAGACAACTTAACACAGCATAAAGCAGAATCTGAGAAAGCTTCCTTCTGGTTTTTTATGAAGTTATTTCCTTTGTCTCCATAACGTTCAATGTGCTCTGAAATATCCCATTGCAGATTCCAAGAAAACAGTGCTAGAAAACTGCTAAATTGAAAGGACTGTGTAACTCTGTGAGATGAATTCACACATCACAAAGCATTTTCCCAGAAAGATTCTTTCTTGTTTTAATCAGAGGATATTTCCTTTCTCACCGTAGGGCTAAATGCACTCCAAAATATCCCTTAGCAGACCCCACGAAAACTGTGTTAGCAAACTGCTCCATGAAAAGAAAGGTGTAACTCTGTTAGATGAATTTACAATCCACCAAGCAGCTTCTAAGAAAGCTTCTTTCTAGTTTTTATCTGAGGCTATTTCCTTCCTCAATGTAGGGTTCAATGCACTCCAAAATATCCCTTTGCAGATTCCACAAAAAGAGTGTTAGCAAACTGCTCCATGAAAAGAAAGGTGTAACTTTGCGTGATGAATTTAAAACACACCAAGCAGCTTCTCAGAAAACTTCTTTCTAGTTTTTGTCTGAGGATATTTCCTTTGTCACCAACCACCTCAATGTGCTCCAAAATATCCCATTCCAGATCCACAGAAAAGAGTGCTAGTAAACTACTAAATGAAAAGAACAGTGCAAGTCTGTGAGGTGAATTCACACATCACAAAGCAGTTTCTCAAAAAGCTCCTTTCTGGTTTTAATCTGAGGATATTTCCTTTTTCACCATACGCCTCAGTGCACTCCAAAATATCCCTTTGCAGATTCCACGTAAACAGTGTTAGCAAACTTCTCCATGAAAGGTAAGGTGTATTTCTGTGAGATGAATTCACACATCACAAAGAAGTTTCTCTGAAAGCTTCTTTCCAGTTTTAGTTTGAGGACATTTCCTTTGACACCATAGGCTTCAATGCGATACAAAATGTCCCTTCTCTGATTCTCCAAAAACAGGGCTACCAAACTGCTCCATGAATAGAAATGCGTAACTCTGTGAGATGAATTCAGAAATCACAAAGCAGTTCCTCAGAAAGCTTCTTTCTAGTTTATGTCTAAGGGTATTTCCTTTGTCACCATAGACTTCAATGTGAAACAAAATATCCCTTCTCAGATTCTCCAATAACAGTGCTACGAAACTAATCCATGAAAACAATCAGGTAACACTGTAGGATCAATTTACACATCACAAAGCAATTTATCAGCAAGCTTCTTTCTAGTTTTTACATAAGGATACTTCCATTGTCACCTTAAGCTTCAATGTCCTCCAAAATATCACATTGCAGATCCCAGAAAAAAGAGTTTAAGCAAACTGCTCAATGAAAAGCGCAGTGTAACTCTCTGACATGAATTCACACAAAACAAAGCAGCTTCTCAGAAAGCTTCTATCTAGTTTTTGTCCGAGGATATTTCCTTTTTCACACAAAGCTTCAATGCCCTAAGAAATATGCCATTGTAGATTCCTAGAAAAGAGTGTTAGCAAACTGTTCCATGAAAAGAACAGTGTAACTCTGTGCATTGAATTCAAACATCACAAAGCTGATTCTCAGAAAGCATCTTTCTAGTTTTTCTATGAGGGTATTCCCTTTTTCACTGTAGGCATCAAGGTGCTCCCAAATATCCCTTTGCAGGTTCCACGAAAACTGTGTTAGCAAACTAATCCATGAAAATTAAGGTGTAACTCTGTGAGATGAATTCAAATATCACAAACAACTTTCTCAGAAAATTTCTTTCTACTTTTTATCTGAGCATAATTCCTTTCTCACTGCAGGCCTCAATGTGCTACCAAATATTCCTTTGCAGATTCCCCAAAAACAGTGTTAGCAATTGGCTCCATGAAAAGAAAGGTGCAAGTCTGTGAGATGAATTCACACATCACAAGGATGTTTCTCAGAAAGATTCTCTCTAGATTTATCTGAGGATATTTCCTTTGTCACCATAATCTTCAATGGAATCCATAATATCCCTTCTCATATTCCCCAAAAACAGTGCTATCAAAATGATTCATGAAAAGAATTTTGTAACTCTGTGTGATGAATTCACAAATCACAAAGCAGTTTCTCACAATATTTCTTTCTAGTTTATGTCTGAGGATATTTACTCTTTCGCAATAGGCTTCAATGTGTTGCAAAATATGCCACTGTAGACTCCACGAAAACAGTGTTAGCAAACTGCTCAATGAAAACAATAATGTAACTCAGAGTTAAATTCACACATCACAGAACAGTTACTCTATGAGAACAATTCGCCTATAAAAAGCAGTTTCTCAGGAAGCTTTTTGTAGTTTTTAACTGAGGATATTGCCTTTTTCACCATAGGCCTCAATGTGCTCCCAGATATACCTTTGAAGATTCCACAAAAACAGTGTTAGCAAATTGCTCCTTGATACGAAAGGTGTAAATGTGTAAGATGTATTCACCCATCACAAAGCGATTCCTCAGAAAGTTTCTTTCTAATTTAAATCTGAGGATATTTCCTTTGTGACCACAGGCTTCAATGTGATCCAAAATATCCCTTCTTAGATTCCCCAAAAACAGTGCTATCAAACTGATCAATGAAAAGAATCGTGTAATTCTGTGAGACAAATTCAAAAATCACAAAGCAGTTTCTCAGAATGTTTCTTTCTCGTTTTGGTCTGAGCATATTTTCTTTTTCACCATAAGCTACAATGTGCTCCAAAGTATCCCATTGCAGATTCCAAGTAAACAGTGTTGGCAAACTACTCAATGAAAATGACAGTGTAACTCTGTGAGATGAATTCACACATCGCAAAGCAGTTTCTCAGAAATCTTCTTTTTGGTTCTTATCTGACGAAATTTCCTTTGTCACCATAGGCTTCAATGCACTCCCAAATATCCTATTGCGTATTCCGTGAAAACAATGTTATCCAACTGCACAATGAAAATAAAGGTGTAACTCTGTGAGATGAATTCAAACGTCACAAACCAGTTTCTCAGAAACCTTCTTTTTATTTT
>NW_012116799.1:500143-503996 GCF_000951035.1 Colobus angolensis palliatus | reverse complement strand
TAGTTCTTATCTGAGGATATTTTGTTTGTCACCATAGGCTTCAATGTGATCCAAAATATTCGTTCATTCATTCCCCAAAAACAGGGCTACCAAACTAATCCATGAAAAGTATCGCGTAAGTCTGTGAGATAAATTAACACATCACAAAGCAGTTTCTCAGAAATCTTCTTTAAATTTTTTATGTGAGGATATTTTCTTTATCACCATAAGCTTCAGTGTGCTTCGAAATATCCCATTACAGGTTCCAAGAAAACAGTGTTAGCAAACTTCTCAATGATAAGAACATTGTAAATCTGTGAGTTGAATTCAGACATCACAAAGCAGTTTCTCTGAAAGTTTATTTCTATTTTTTATCTGAGGATATTTCTTTTTTCACCTTAGGTCTCAATGGGCACCCAAATATCCCTTTGCAGATTCTATGAAAACAGTGTTAGCAGACTGCTCAGTGAAAAGTACAGTGTAACACTGTGAGAAGAATTCACACATCACAAAGTACTTTCTCAGAAAGTTTCTTTCCAGTTTTTATCTCAGGATATTTCCTTTGTCACCACACGCTTCAATATGATTCAAAATATACCTTCTCAGATTGCCCAATAACAATGCCACCATACTTCTCCATGAAAAGAATCATGTACCTCTGTGAGATGAATTCACACATCACAAAGCAGTTTCTCAGAAAGCTTTGTTTGCTTCTTCTGTGAGGATATTTCTTTTGTCACCCTAGACTTTAATGCACTCCCAAATTTCCTATTGCAGATTCCATGAAAACAGTGTCACCAAACTGGGCAATGCAAAGAACGGTGTACCACTGTGAGATGATTTTACACATCACAAAGCAGGTTCTCAGAACGCTTCTTTCTAGTATTTATTTGTGGATATTTCCTTTTTTAAGGTTTGCTACATTGCACTCCCATATATCCCTGTGCAGATTCCAGGAAAACAGTGTAAGCAAACTGCTCCATGAAAAGACAATTTTAACACAGTGAGATGAACTAACACATCATGATGCAGTTTCTCACAAAGCTTGTTTGCATATTTTATATGAGGATATTTCCTTTGTTACCGTGGGCTTCAATGTGATCCAAAATATTCCTTCTCACATTCCCCAAAAACACTGCTACCAAACTGAGACATGAAAAGAATCATGAAACTCTGTGAAAAGAATTAACACATCACAAAGTGGTTTCTCGGAAAGCGTCTTCCTTGTTCTCATATGAGGATATTTTCTTTGTCACCATAAACTTCAATGCCCTCTGAAATATGCCATTTCAGATTCCAAGAAAACATATTTATCAAACTGCTCAATGAAAAGAACAGTGTAACTCTGTGAGATGAATTCACAAATCATAAAGCAGTTTCTCAGAAAGCTTTTTTCCAGTTTAAAATGGGATATCTCCTTTTTCACTATAGACCTCAATGTGCTCCCAAATATCCCTTTGCAGATTCCATGAAAACAGTTTTGGCAAACTGTTCCATGAAAATTAAGGTATAATTCTGTGAAATGAATTCACTCATCACAGAGAACTTTGTCCAAAAGCTTTTTTCTGCTTTTTATCTGCAGATATTTCCTTTTTCACCAGAGGCCGTAATTCGCTCCCAAATATCCCTTCACAAATTTCACAAAAACAGTGTTAGCAATCTTCTCCATGAAAAGAAAGGTATTAACACTATGAGATACATTCACAAATCACAAAGAACTTTCAGAGAAAACTTCTTTCTAGTTTTAATCTGAGGATATTTCCTTTGTCACTAAAGGCTTCAATGTGATCCAAATATCCCTTCTCAGATACCACAAAAACAGTGCTACCAAACTGCTACATGAAAAGAGTAGTGTAACTCTGTGAGGTGAATTCATAAATCACAAAGCAGTTTCTAGAAAGATTCTTTCTAGTTTTTCTCTGAGGATATCTCCTTTGTGACCATAAGCTTCAATGCACTCCAAAATATTGTATTGCAGATTCCAAGAAAACCGTGTTAGCAAACTCCTCAAAGAAAAGAACAGTATAATTCTGTGAGATGAATTCACACACCACACAGCGGGTTCTCCAAAACTTTCTTTTTGCTTTTTCTGTGAGAATATTTCTTTTGTCACCCTAGGTTTCAATGCGCTCCCAAATATCTTATTGCAGATTCCACGAAGACAGTGTTATCAAACTGCTCAGTGAAAAGAATGGTGTAATTCTGTGAGATGAATTCAGACCTCATAAAACAGATTCTCACAGAGCTCCTTTCTAGTTCTTGTATGAGTATATTTGTTTTTCCACTATAGGCCCTAATGTACTCCCAAATATCCCTTTGCAGATTCCACGAAAACAGTGTTAGTAAACTGCTCCATGAAAAGAACAGTGTAACTCTTGAGATGAATTCACACATCACAAAGGACTATGCCAGAAAGCTTCTTTCTAGTCCTTATCTGAGAATATTTTGTTTGTCACCATATTCTTCAATACGATACAAAATATCCCTTCTAAGATTCCCCAAAAGCAGTGCTAACCAACTGATCCATGAAAATATACCTGTAACTCTGTGAGATGAATTAACACCTCACAAAACAGTTTCTCAGAAAGCTTCTTTCTATTTTTTTTTGAGGATATTTCCTTTGTCACACTAAGCTTCAGTGGGCTCTGAAATATCCCATTGTGGACTCCAAGAAAACAGTGTAGGCAAACTGTTGAATGAAAAGAACAGTGTAACTATCTTATTCTAGTTTTAATTTGAGGATATTTCCTTTTTCACCATAGGCCTCAATGCACACTCAAATATCCCTTTGAGGATCTCAGGAAAACAGTTTTAGCGAACTGCTCCATAAAATGACACATGTAACTCTGTGTGATGAATTCACACATCACAAAGGGCTTTCTCAGAAAGTTTTTCCAACTTTTCCTTTGAGGATAATTCCTTTCTCACCATAGTCTTCAATGGGATCCAAAATATCCCTTCACAGAATCCCCAAAAGCAGTGTTACCAAATTACTCCATGAAAAGTATTGTGTAAGCCTGTGAGATGAATTCACAAATCATGAAGTGGTTCATCAGAAAGCTTTCTCTAGTTTTTTTCTGAGGATATTTCTCTTGTTACAATAAGCTTCAAAGTGCTCCAAACTATCCCATGTGGATTTCAAGAAAACAGTGCTGACAAACTGCTCAATGGAAAGAACCGTGTAACTGTGTGACTTGAATTCACACATCAGAAAGCAGTTTCTCACAAAGATTCTTTCTAGATTTTTCCTGAGGATATTTTTTTTTCACTGTAGGCCTGAAAGTGCTCCCAAATATCCGTTTGCAGATTCTACAAAAACAGTGTTAGCAAACTTCTCCAAGAAAGGGAAGTTGTAGCTCTCTGAGATGAACTCTCACGTCATAAAGAACTTTCCCAGAAACCTTCTTTCCAGTTCTTATCTAAGGATATTGCTTATTTCACCATAAGTCTCTATTCACTCCAAATATCCCTGTGCAGATTTGATGAAAACAGTGTTAGCAATCTGCTCCATAAAAAGAATGGTGTACGTCTAGTTCTATATCCTTGAGGAATTGCCATACTGTTTTCCATAGTGGTGGAACTAGTTTACATTTCCACCAACAGTGTAAAACTGTTCCTATTTCTCCACATCCTCTCCAAGACCTGTTGTTTCCTGACTTTTTTAATGATTGCCATTCTAACTGGTGTGAGATGGTATCTCATTGTGGTTTTAATTTGCATTTCTCTGATGGCGAGTGATGACGAGCATTTTTTCATGTGTCTGTTGTCTGTATGCCTGTCTTCTTTTGAGAAATGTCTGTTGATATCCTTTGCCCACTTTTTGATGGGGTTGTTTGTTTTTTTCTTGTATATTTGTTTGAGTTCTTTGTAGATT
>NW_012116799.1:493921-495863 GCF_000951035.1 Colobus angolensis palliatus | reverse complement strand
AGAATGGTGTAACTCTGTGAGATGAATTAACACATCACAAAGTGGCTTCTCAGAAAACTTCTTTCAAGTTTTGACATGAGGATATTTCCTTTATCACCACAGACTTCAGTGCGATTCAAAGTATCCTTCTCAGATTACCAGAAAGCACTGCTACCAAACTTATTCATGAAAATAATCATGCAACTCTCCGATATTAATTAAAACATCACAAACCAGTTTCTCTGAAAGCTTCTTTCTAGTTTTTATATAAGGATATTTGCTTTGTCACCATAAGCTACAGTGCACTGCGAAATTTCCCACTGCAGATTCCAAGAAAACAGTTTAAGCAAGCATCTCAATGAAATAAATCATTTAACACTGTCAGTTAACGTCACGTATCTCAATGCAGTTTCTCAGAAAGCTTCTTTGTAGTTTTTATCTGAAGATATTTCCTTTGCCACTATAGGCCTAAATGCACTCTAAAATATCCTTTGGCAGATTCCAGGAAATCTTTGTTATCAAACTACCACATGAAAAGAAAGGTGTAACTCTATGAATTGAATTAAACACGTCACAGAGAACTTTCTAAGAAAGCTTCTTTCCAGTTTTTAACTGAGGATATTTCCTTTGTCACCATAGGCATCAATGAAATCTAAATTATACCTTCTCAGATTCAGCAAAGACAGTGCTACCAAAGTGATTCCTGAAAGGAATTGTGTAACTCTGTGAGATGAATTAACTCTTCACAAAGCACTTTCTCAGAAAGCTTCTTCTAGTTATTATCTGGGGATAATTCATTTGTCATCATAGGCTTCAATTAGATCCAAAATATCCCTTTTCAGATTTCCCAAAAACAGTGCTAACGAAGTGTTCCATGTAAAGAATGGTGAAGAGTGAATCTGAGATGAAATCACAAATCACAAAGCAGTTTCTTGGAGAGCTTCTTCCTAGTTTTTGTCCTGGGTTATTTCCTTTGTCACCATGAGCTTCAATGAGCTCCAAAATATCCCATTGCAGATTTCAAGAAAACAGTGTTAGCAAACTGTGCAATGAAAATAATAATGTAACTCTGTGAGATGAATTGACACAGCACAAACTAGTTTCTCAGAAAGCTTCTTTTCAGTTTTCATCTGAGGATACCTACTGTGTCACCATGGGCTTCAATGCATTCCCAAATATCCTGTTGCAGATTCCATGAGAAAAGTGGTATCAAACTGCTCAATGAAAAGAATGGTATAGTTCTGTGAGATGAATTCGCACATCTCAAAGCAGTTTCTCAGAAAGTTTCCCTCTAATTTTTATCTTAGGATATTTACTTTTTCACTCTAGGCCACAATGCGCTCCCAAATGTCCCTTTGCAGATTTCAGGAAAACAGTGTTAGCAAACAGCTCCATGAAAATAGCTGTAAACCTGTAAGATGAATTCACACATTTAAAAGGAATTTTTTCAGAAAGCTTACTTCCAGTTTTTATATGACTATGTTTCCTTAGTCACCAAGGTCTTCAATGTGACACAAAATATCCCTTCTCGGTTTCCCCAAAAACAGTGCTACCAAACTGATCCATGAAAAGAATCGTGTAACACTGTGAGATGAATTAACACTGTGAGATGTATGTAACACTGTGAGATGAATTAAGCAGTTTATCAGAAAGCTTCTTCCTATATTTTATATTAAGATATTTCCTTTGACACCATAAACTTCAATGCACTCCAAAGTATCCCATTGCAGATTCCAAGAAAACAGTGGTATCAGACTGCTAAATGAAAACAATAGAGTATCTGTGTGAGATGAATTCACACATCACAAAGCAGTTTCTCAGAAAGCTTCTTTCTAGTGTTTATCTGTGGATATTTCCTTTTTCACTATAGGCCTCAATGCACTCCCAAATAAACTTTGGTAGATTCCAAGAAAACTGTGTTAGCAAACTGATCCATATAAGTAAGCTGTAACACTGTGAGATG
>NW_012116799.1:493117-493871 GCF_000951035.1 Colobus angolensis palliatus | reverse complement strand
AGGCCTCAATGCACTCCCAAATAAACTTTGGTAGATTCCAAGAAAACTGTGTTAGCAAACTGATCCATATAAGTAAGCTGTAACACTGTGAGATGAATTCCCACATCAGAGGGAAGTTTCTCAGAAATCTTCTGTATAGTTTTTATCTCAAGATATTTCCATTGTCACCATAGGCTTCAATTCGATCTAAAATATTCCTTCTAAGATTCCCCAAAGTCAGGGCTACCAAACTGATCCATGAAAAGCATTGTGTAACTCTGCGAAATGACTTAACACACCACAAAGCTGCTTTTCGGAAGGCTTCTTTCTAGTTTTCATGTGAGGATATTTCATTTTCACCGTAAGCTTCAATACACTCCAAAATATCACATTGAAGATTCCAAGAAAACAGTTTCAGCTAACTACTCAATGGAAAGAACAGTGTAACACTGTGAGATGAATTCACACATCACAAATCATTTTCTCTGAAACCTTCTTTCTGGTGTTCATATGAGGATGTTTCCTTTTTCACCATAGGCCTCATGCGCTCCCATATATCCCTTTGCAGATTCCATGAAAACAGCATTAGCAAACTGCTCATTGAGAAGAATGGTGTAACTCTGTGAGATAAATTCACACTTCACAAAGCAGTTTCTCAGAAACTTTCTTTCTAGCTTTTGTCTAAGAATACTTTCTTTTTCAGAGTAGGCCTCAATGCGCTCCCAAATATCCCTTTGCAGATACCATGAAAACAGTGTTAGCAGACTTCTCCATG
>NW_012116799.1:486206-492299 GCF_000951035.1 Colobus angolensis palliatus | reverse complement strand
CTTCTGGTTTTTATCTGAGGATATTTCCTTTTTCACAAGAGGCTTCAATCCACTCCCAAATATCCCTGGCAGATTCCACAGAAACAGCATTCTTCAACTGTCCCATATAAAGAAAGTTGTAACTCTGTGAGGTAAATTCACACATCCCAAAGAAGTTTCCCAGATAGCTTCTTTCTAGTTTGTATCTGAGGATATATGCTTTGTTAAACTAGGCTTCTATATGATCCAAAACTTCCCTTCTCAGATACCCTAATAACAGTGCTACCAAACTGATTCATGAAAATAATCCTGTAACTCTGTGAGAAGAGTTCAAAAATCACAAAGGGGTTTTTCAGAAAGCTTCTTTCTAATTTTTATATGAGGATATTTCCTTTATAACCCTAATCTTCAATACGCTCTGAAATATCTCTTTGAAGATACCAAGAGAACAGTGTTAGCAAACTTTTCAATGAAAAGAACAGTGTAACACTGTGAGGTGAATTCACACATCAAAAAGGAGTTTCCTAGAAACCTTCTTTCTAGTTTTTATCTCAGGATATTTCCTTTTTTACCATAGACCTCAATGCACTCCATATATCCCTTTGCAGATTCCACGAAAACAGTGTAAGCAAACTGCTCAATGAAAAGAAAGCTGTAAATCTGTGAGATGAATTCACACATCAAAAGGCAGTTTCACAGAAAACTTCTTTCTAGTTTTTATCTTAGGATATTTCCTTTGTCACCATAAGATTCAATGTGATCCAAAATATCCCTTCTCAGATTCCCCAAAAACAGTGTAACCAATCTGCTCCATGAAAGCAATCGTGTAACTCTTTGAGATGAATTCACAAATCACAAAGCAATTTCTCTGAAAGCTTCTTTCTAGTTTATCTGAGGGTATTTTCTCTGTCACTATAATCTTCAATGCACTCTGAAATATCCCATTGCAGATTCCAACAATAAACAGTTAGCAAACTGCTCAAGGAACAGAACAGTGTAACCCTGTGAGATGAATTTACACATCACAAAGCAGTTTCTCAGAAAACTTCTTTCTAGTTTTTATCTGAGGATATTTTCTTTTTCACCGTAGGCCTCACAGGGCTCCAAAATATTCCTCGTGGATTCCACAAAAACAGTGTTATCAAAAAGCTCAATGAAAACAATGGTGTAACCCTGTGACACGAATTCACACATCACAAAGCAGTTTCTCATAAAGATTTTTCTAATTTTTATCTGAGGATATTTCCTTTGTCACCGTAGTCTTCAAAGTGATCCAAATGATCCCTTCTTAGATTCCATAAAAACAGTGCTACCAAACTGCTCCATGAAAATAATCATGTAATTCTGTGAGATGAATTCACACATCAAAGCTCTCTGAAACATCACATTGTGGTTTCCAAGAAAACAGTGTTGGCAGCCTGTTCATTGAAGAGATGAGTGTAACTCTGTGAGATGAATTCACACGTCACAAAGCAATTTCTCAGACAGCATCTTTCCTGTTGTTGTCTGTGGATATTTCCTTTATCACCAAAGGCTTCAATGCACTCCCAAATATTCTACTGCAGATTCAAGAAATACAGTGTTTTCTAACTGCTCAATTAAAAGAATTGTGTGATTCTGTGAGATGAATTCACAAATCACAAAGCAGTTTCTCAGAAAGCTTCTTTCTAGTTTTAATCAGAATATATTTCCTTTGTCACCATAAGATTCAATGCGTTCTGAAATATCCCATTGCAGATTCCAAGAAAACAGTGTTAGCAATCAGTTCAATGAAAACAACATTGTAACTTTCTGAGATGAATTCACACATCACAAAGCAGTTTCTCACAAAGATTCTTTCTAGTTTTTATGTGAGGATATTTCCTTTTTCATCCAAGGACCCAATGCTTTCCAAATATCCCTTTACAGACTTTATGAAAGTAGGGTTAGCAATCTAATCAATGAAAAGAACAGTGTAACTCTGTGAGATGAATTCACACAACACAAGTAATTTTCTTAGAAAGCTTCTTCATAGATTTTATCTGAGGACATTTCCTTTGTCACCCTAGGCTTCAAGGTGATCTGAAATATCCCTTCTCAGATTCCCCAAAAACAGTGCTACCAAAGTACTCCATGAAAAGAAAGGTGTAGCTCTGTGAGATGGATTCACAAATCAGAAAGCAGTTTCTCAGAAAGCTTCTTTCTAGTTTTTGACTGAGGATATTTTCTTTGTCAATATAAGCTGTAACACGCTCTGAAACATCCCATTGTGGATTCCAAGTAAACAGTGTTAGCAAGCTGCACAGTGAAAAGAACAGTGTAACTCAGTGAGATGAATTCACACATCAGAAAGCGGTTTGTCAGAAGGTTTTCTATTGGTTTTTATCTGAAGATATATCCTTTGTCACCAAAGGCTTCGAGACCATCCTGGCTAACATGGTGAAACTCCATCTCTACTAAAAATACAAAAAAAACTAGCTGGGCGAGCTGGTGGGTGCCTGTAGTCCCAGTTATTTGGGAGACTGATGCAGGAGAATGGCATAAACCCAGGAGGTGGAGCTTACAGTGAGCTGAGATCTGGCCACTGCACTCCAGCCTGGGTGACAGAGTGAGACTCTGTCTGAAAAAAAAAGAAAAAAACAATCATGTAACTCTGTGAGATGAATTTACAGATTACAATACAGTTTTTCCGAATGTTTCTTTCTAGTTTTTGTCTGAGGATATTTTCTTTGTCATGCTAAAATTGAATGTGTTCCCAAATATCCCATTGCAGATTCCAAGAAAATAGTGTTACAACTGCTCAATGAAAAGGACAGTATACCTCGGTGAGATGAATTCACACATCACAAAGCAGTTTCTCAGAAAGCTTCTTTGTAGTGTTAATCTGAGGATATCTCCTTTTTCATCATAGGTCTCAAATCACTCCCAAAACCCCTTTGCAGATTCCACAAAAAGAGTGTTAGCAAACAGCTCCATGAAAAGAAAGGTGTAACAACGAGATGAATTCATACATTACAAAGCAGTTTCTGAGATTTTTTGTAGTTTATATCTAAGGATATGACCTTTGTCAGAATAGGCTTCAATGTGATCCAAAATATCCCTTTTCAGATTCCCCAAAAACAGTGCTACCAAACTGATCCATGAAAAGAATTGTATTACTCTGTGAGGTGAATTCGCAAATCACAAAGCACTTTCTCAGAAATCTTCTTTCTAGTTTTTGTCTGAGGTTATTTACTTTTCCACCATAGACCTCAATGCACTCATGAATATCCCTTTGCAGATTATAAGAAAGCAGTGTTAGCAAACTGCTCCATGAAAGGAAAGGTGTAAATACGTGAGATGAATTTACTCATCACAAGGAAGTTTCTCAGAAATATTTTTTTTTGTCTGAGGATACTTCATTTGTCACCGTAGGCTTCAATGCATTCCTCAAATATCCTATTGCAGATTCCACGAAAACATGGTTATCAAATAGCTCAATGAAAACACCAGTGTATCTCTTTGAGATGAATTCAACCATCCAAAAGTCGTTTCTCAGAAAGATCTATCTAATTTTTATCTCAGGATATTTCCTTTTCCACCATAGGCTTCAATGCACTCCCAAATATCCCTTCTCAGACACCACAAAAACAGTGATGCCAAAGTACTCCCTTAGCAGAAATGTTTAGCCCTATGAGATGAATGCACCCATCACAAAGAAGTTTCTCCAAAAGCTTCCCTCCAGTTTATACCTGAAGAATTTTCTTATACACCTTACACCTCTATGTGCTCCCAAATATCCCTTTGAAGTTTCCACAAATACAGTGCTATCAAACAGCACAATAAAAAGAAAGGTGTAACTCTCTGAGGTGAATTCACATATCACAAAGAAGTTTCTCAAAAGCTTCTTTCTAGTTTAAATCTGATGATATTTCCTTTTTCACCATTGGCTTCAATGTGCTCCCAAATAACTCCTCTCAGACACCACAAAAACAGTGATGCTGAACTTCTCAGTCAACAAAAAGGTTAAACTCTATGAGATGAATATACACATCACAAAACCGTTTCTCGAAAAGCTTCTCTCCAGTTTTCATCTGACATTATTTCCTTTTTCACCATAGACCTCTAGGAGCTTCCGAATATCCCCTTGCAGATTCCATAAAAACAGTGCAGCCAAACTGCTCAAAGGAAACAAAGGTGGAGCTCTGTGTGATGAATTGACTCATCACAAAGAAATTTCTCAGAAAGTTTCTTTCTAGTTTTTATCTCAGGATATTTCCTTTTCCACCATCAGTTTCCATGTGCTCCCAAATATACCTTCTCAGACACCATAAAAAGAGTGATGCCAAACCACTCTCCCAACAGAAAGCTTTACCTCTATGAGATGAATGCACACATCACAAAGAAGTTATCAGAAACTTTCTTTCCAGTTTCAACCTGAAAATATTTCCTTTTCAACATTGGCATCTATCTGCTCTCAAATATTCCTTTCCGTATTCCAAAAAAACTGTGTTACCAAAATGCTCAATAAAGAGAAAGATTTAACTCCGTGAGAGGAATTCACCCATCACAATCAGTGTCTCAGAAAGCTTCTTTCTAGTTTTTATCTGAGGGTATTTCCTTTTTCACCATAGGCTTCTCTGCGCTCCCAATATCACTTTGTAGATTCCACAAAAAAAGGGTAACCAAACTACTCAATGAAAAGAATGGTTTACCTCTGGGAGATGAATTCACCCATCACAAAGAAGTTTCTCAGAAAGATCCTTTCCAGTTTTTATCTGTGCATATTTACTTTTCCACCCTCAGCTTCAATGCTCTCTGAAATATCCCTTTTCAGACACCACAAAAACAGTGAGATCATGCTGCTCTATCAAAAAATGGATTATCTCTTTGGGATGAAAACACACATCATAAAACAGTTTCTCAAAAACGTTAACTCCGGTTTTTATCTGAAGATATTTCCTTTTTCACCATAGGCCTCTATGAGCTCCCAAATATTCCTTTGCAGATGTCCCAAAAACAGTGCTACCAAACTGCTCAATGAATAAAAAAGGTGTAACTCTTTGAGACGAATTCACTGATCACAAAGCAGTTTTTCAGAAAGCTTCATTCTAGTTTTTATCTGAGAATATTTCCTTTGTCACCATAGGCTTCAATATGATCCAAAATATCCCTGCTAAGATTTCTCCAAAACAGTGCTACCAAATGGCTCCATGAAAAGAATCCTGTCACCCTGTGTGATGAATTAGCACATCACAAAGCCGTTTCTCAGAATGTTTTATTCTAGTTTTTACATGAGAACATTTCCTTTGTCACCATAAGCTTCAAGGTGCTCACTATAGGCCTCAATAAGCTCCCAAAATCCCTTTGCAGATTCCATGAAAACAATGTTAGCAAGGTGCTCCATGAAAAGAAAGGTGTAACTCCATGAGACGAATTCACACATCACAAAGAACCTTCTCAGAAAGCCTCTTCATACTTTTCATCTGAGGATATTTCCTTTGTCACCATAGGTTTCTATGTGATCCAAAACATTCCTTCTCAGTTTCTCGAATATCAGTGTTACTAAATTGATCCATGAAGGGAATCCTGTAACTCTGTGAGATGAATTTACACATCATAGATAATTTCTTCCTCATTTTTATCTGAGGTTATTTCCTTTTATACCATAGGTCTCAATATGTTCCCAAATATCCCTTTTCAGATTCTATGAAAACAAGGATGGCAATGTGCTCCAAGAAAAGAAATGTGTAACTCTGTGAGGTGGACTAAAACATCACAAAGCAGTTTCTCAGAGAGCGTCTTTCCAGTTTTTTTTTATGAGGATATTTCCTTTGTCATCATAGAATTCAATGTGATCGAAAATATCCTTTCTGATGTTCCCCAGAAACACTGCTATTAAATTGCTCCATGAAAAGAGTCATGTAACTCTGTGGGATGAATTAACACATCACAAATTGGTTTCTCAGAAAGCTTCTTTCTGGTTTTTATATGATATTATTTAGCTTTTCACCATAAGCATGAATGATCTCTGAAATATCCCATTGCAGATTCCAAGAAAACAGTGTTAGTAAACTGCTCAATGAAAAGAATAGTGTAACTCTGTGAGATGAATTCACACATCACAAAAGGTTTCTCAGAAAGCTTCTTTCTAGT
>NW_012116799.1:479388-481696 GCF_000951035.1 Colobus angolensis palliatus | reverse complement strand
GTATCTCCATGAGATGAATTCACACATCCCAAAGAACTGTCTTAGAAAGCATCTTTCTAGTTATTGTCTGAGGATATTTCCTTAGTCATCATAGGCTTCATGGCAATCCAAAATATCCCTTCTCAGATTCCCCCAAAACAGTGCTACCAAACTGATCCATGAAAGGAATTGTGTATCTCCATGAGATGAATTAATGCATCATAAAGAAATTTCTCAGAGAGTTTCTTTCTAGTTTTTATATAAGGATATAGCCTTTGTCACCATAAGCTTCAATATGCTCTGAAATATGCCACTGTAGATTCCAAGAAAACAGTGTTAGCAAACTGCTCCATGAAAAGAACAATGTAACTCTGTGCCTTGAATTCAAACATCACAAAGTAGATTCTCAGAAAGCTCCTCTTTAGTTTTTCTATGAGGATATTTCCTTTTTCACTATAGGCCTCAAGGTACTCCCAAAGATCCCTTTGCAGATTCCATGAAAAGAGTGTTAGCAAATTGATGCATGAAAAGTAAGGTGTAACTCTGTGAGATGAATTCACACATCACAAAGAACTTTCACAGAAAGCTTCTTTCTAGCTTTCATCTGAGGATAATTCCTTTTTCACCATAGGCCTCAATGCACTCCCAGATATCCCATTATAGATTCCATGAAAACAGTGTTAGCAAACTGCTCCATGTAAAGAATGGTATAACTTTTTGAGATGAATTCACACAATACAAGGAACCTTCACAGAAAGCTTCTTTCTAATTTTTATCTGAGGATATTCCCTTTGTGACCATAGGCTTCAATGTGATCCATAATATCCTATTGCACATTCCAAGAAAAGAGTGTTATCACGCTGCTGAATGAAAAGAATGGTGTAGTTCTTTGAGGTGAATTTACACATCACAAACCAGTTTCTTAGAAAGCTTCTTTCTAGTTTTTATCTGAGGATATTTACTTTGTCACCATAGGCATCAGTGTAATCCAAAACATCCCTTCTCAGATTCCGCATGAACAGTGCTTCCAAACTACTTCATGAAAAGAATCATTTAACACTGTGACATGAATTCATAAACCACAAAGGCATTTCTTAGAAAGCTTCATTCTAGTGTTTATCTGAGGATATTTCCTTTTTCACTATAGGCCTCAATGCACTCCCAAATATCGCTTTGCAGATTCCATGAAAACAGTGTTAGCAAACTGTTCCATGAAAATAAAGGTGTAGCTCTGTGAGATGAATCCACACATCACCAGAAAGTTTCTCAGAAACCTTCTTTCTAGTTTTTATCTGAGGATATCTCCTTTGTCACCACAGGCTTTAAAGCAATCCAAAATATCCCTTCTCAGATTCCCCAAAAACATTGCGACCAAACTGCTCCATGAAAATATGATGCACCTCTGTGAGATGGATTCACTCATCACAAATCTGTTTCTCAAAAAGGTTCTTTATAGCATCGTCCTGAGGATATCTCCTTTGTCACCATAAGCTTCAATGTGCTCTGAAACATCCTTTGCAGATTCCAAGTAAAGAGTGTGATCAAACTGCTCAATGAAAAGATCAGTGTAAGTATGGGAGAAGAGATCACACTTCACAAAGCAGTAAATCAGAAAGCTTCCTTTTGGTATTTATCTGATTATACTTTCTTTGTCACCACTGGCTTCAATGCGCTCCCAAATATCTTATTGCAGATTCCACGTAAGCAGTGTTAGCAAACTGCTCAATGAAAAGAATGGTGTAACTCTGTGAGATGAATTCACACATCACAAAAACACTATCTCAGAAAGCCTCTTTCTAGTTTTTATCTGAGTATATTTCTTTGTCACCACAGGCTTGAATGTGTTCCAAATATACCTTCTTTGTTTCCCCTAAAACAGTGCTATCAAACTGAACCGTTAAAAGAATTGTGTAACTCTGACAGCTGAATTAACACATCACAAAGTGGTTTCTCAGAAAACTTTCTTCTCGTTTTTATATGAATGTATTTCCTTAGTCACCAAACCTTAATGCGCTATGAAATATTCCAATGCAGATTCAAAAAATATAGTGTTAGCAGACTGCTGAATGAAAATAACATTGAAACACTGTGAGATGAATTCACATATTACAAAGCAGTTTCTCAGGAAAGTTCTTTTCAGTATTTATTTAAGGATATTTCCTTATTCACCATAGGCCTCACAGCGCTCCCAAATATCCCTATGCAGATTCCAAAAAAAAAAAAAATTAGCAAACTGCTCCATGAAAGGTAAGGTGCAACACTGTGAGATGAATTCCCACATCAAAAAATAGCTTTTCAGAAAACTTCTTTAAAATTTTTATCAGAGTAT
>NW_012116799.1:477181-479338 GCF_000951035.1 Colobus angolensis palliatus | reverse complement strand
GTTTCTCAAAAAGGTTCTTTATAGCATCGTCCTGAGGATATCTCCTTTGTCACCATAAGCTTCAATGTGCTCTGAAACATCCTTTGCAGATTCCAAGTAAAGAGTGTGATCAAACTGCTCAATGAAAAGATCAGTGTAAGTATGGGAGAAGAGATCACACTTCACAAAGCAGTAAATCAGAAAGCTTCCTTTTGGTATTTATCTGATTATACTTTCTTTGTCACCACTGGCTTCAATGCGCTCCCAAATATCTTATTGCAGATTCCACGTAAGCAGTGTTAGCAAACTGCTCAATGAAAAGAATGGTGTAACTCTGTGAGATGAATTCACACATCACAAAAACACTATCTCAGAAAGCCTCTTTCTAGTTTTTATCTGAGTATATTTCTTTGTCACCACAGGCTTGAATGTGTTCCAAATATACCTTCTTTGTTTCCCCTAAAACAGTGCTATCAAACTGAACCATTAAAAGAATTGTGTAACTCTGACAGCTGAATTAACACATCACAAAGTGGTTTCTCAGAAAACTTTCTTCTCGTTTTTATATGAATGTATTTCCTTAGTCACCAAACCTTAATGCGCTATGAAATATTCCAATGCAGATTCAAAAAATATAGTGTTAGCAGACTGCTGAATGAAAATAACATTGAAACACTGTGAGATGAATTCACATATTACAAAGCAGTTTCTCAGGAAAGTTCTTTTCAGTATTTATTTAAGGATATTTCCTTATTCACCATAGGCCTCACAGCGCTCCCAAATATCCCTATGCAGATTCCAAAAAAAAAAAAAAATTAGCAAACTGCTCCATGAAAGGTAAGGTGCAACACTGTGAGATGAATTCCCACATCAAAAAATAGCTTTTCAGAAAACTTCTTTAAAATTTTTATCAGAGTATATTTCCTTTGTCGCCACAGGCTTCAATGAGATCCAAAATATCCGTTCTCAGATTCCCTCAAAACAGTGTTACAAAACTGCTCTTTGAAAAGAATCGTGTAACTCTGTGAGATGAATTCCCAAATCACAAAGCAGTTTCTCAGAAAGATTCTTTCCCGTTTTTGTCTGAGATAATTTATTTGTCCAAATAAGCATCAATGCTCTCCGAAATATCCCTTTGCACCTTCCACAAAAGCAGTGTTAGCAAATTGCTCCATGAAATGAAAGGTATAACACTGTGAGACAAATTCACACATCACAAAGAACTATCTCAGAAAGCTTCTTTCTAGTTTTTATCTGAGGATATTTTCTTTGTCACTATAGGCTTCAAAGCGATAAAAAATATCCTTTCTCAAATTCCCCAAAAACAATGCTTACAGACTGATTCATGAAAACAATCATGAAAAACTATGAAACTAATTAACACATCTCAAAGCAGTTTGTTAGAAACATTATTTCTAGTTATTATCTGAGGATAATTCCTTTGTCACTACATGCTGCAGTGCGTCCATAATATCACATTGCCTCTTGGAAGAAAACAGTGTTAGTATACTGTTCAATGAAAAGAAAAGTGTAATTCTGTCAGATGAATTTACACATCACAAAGCAGTTTCTCAGAAAGCTTCTTTCTAGTTTTTATCTCAGGATACTTCCTTTTTCACAGTAAGTTTCAATGCGCTCTGAAATATCCCATTGCAGATTCCAAGAAAACAGTGTTAACAATCTACTCAATGAAAAGAACAGTGTAACTCTGTGAATTGAATTTACACATCACAAAGCAGTTTCTCAGAATGCTTTTTATTGGTTTTTCTATGAGGATATTTCCTTTGTCAAAATAGGCTTCAATGCATTCCCAAATACCCTATTGCAGATTCCACGAAAACAGTTTTATAAAACTCCTCAATGAAAAGAATGGTGCAACTCTGTGAGATGAGTTCACACATCACAACGCAGTTTCTCATAAAAATTCTCTCTATTTTTTATCTGAGGATATTACCTTTTTCACAATAAGCCTCAATGCGCTCTCAAATATCCCTTTGCAGATTCCACGAAAACAGTGTTAGCAAACTTCTCCATGAAAGGAAAGGTGTAACTTTGCGAGATGAACCCACACATCAGAATAACTTATTCAGAAAGCTTCTTTTCGTTTTTATCTGAGGATATTTCCTTTGTCATGATAGGCATCAATGATAGGCATCTAAGAAGGAATACAATGTATTC
>NW_012116799.1:470845-471816 GCF_000951035.1 Colobus angolensis palliatus | reverse complement strand
AGTGTTAGCAAACTACTCAATGAAAAGAATGTTGTAACTCTGTGAGATGATTTCACACATCACAAAGCACTTTCACAGAAAGTTTCTTTTTGGTTTTAATCTGAGGTTACTTCCTTTGTCTACATGGGTTTCAAGGCACCCCCAAAGATAATATTGCAGATTCCACAAAAACAATGTTATCAAACTACTCAATGAAAAGAACAATGTAACTCTGTGAGATGAATTCACACATAACAAAGCAGTTTCTCAGAAAGCTTCTCTCTAGTTTTTTTCTGTGGAAGTTTCCTTTTTCACACCAGGACTCAATGTGCTCCCAAACATCCTACCACAGATTCCACGAAAAGAGTGTTAACAAACTGCTCAATGAAAAGAATGGTGTAACACTGTAAGATGAATTCACGCATTATAAAGCAGTTTCTCAGAAAGCTTCTTTCTAGTTCTAATCTGAGGATATTTCCTTTGTCACCATAGGCTTCTATGCAATCCAAAATATCCCCTCTGAGGTTCCCCAAAAACAGTGCTACTAAACTGCTCCATGAAACGAATGGTGTAATTCTGTGAGATGAATTCCCATATCAGAAATCTGTTTCTCAGACAGCATCCTTCTAGTTTTTCTCTGAAGATAATTTCTCTTTCACCATATTCCTCAATGCACTCCACTCCCAAATATGTTATTGAAGACTCCACAAAAAGTGTGTTAGCAAAGTTCTCAATGAAAAGAATGGTATAACTCTGTGAGATGAATTCACATATCTAAAGAAGTTTCTCGGAAAGCTTCTTTCTTGTTTTAATCTGAGGATATTACCTGTGTCACCACAGAATTCAAGGTGATCCAAAATATCCCCCCTCTGATTCCCCAAAAACAGTGCAACTAAACTGCTCCATGAAAAGAATGGTGTAACTCTGTGAGATGAATTCCCACATTAAAATGCTGTTTCTCAGAAAGCTTCTTTCTAGTTTTTATCTGAGGA
>NW_012116799.1:468372-470795 GCF_000951035.1 Colobus angolensis palliatus | reverse complement strand
TTTTTTTCACCATATTCCTCAGTGTGCTCTGGAATATCCCATTGCAGATTCCATGACAAAAGGGTGAGGAAACTTCTCAATGAAAAGAACAGTGTAACTCTGTGAGATGAACTCATACATCACAAAGCAGCTTCACAGAAAGCTTCTTACAGCTTTTTATCAGAGGATATTTCCATTGTCACCATACATTTCAATGCACTCCCAAATACCCTGTTGCAGATTTCATGAAAACAGTGTAATCAAACTGCACAATTAAAGGAAAGGTGTAACTGTGTGAGATGAATACACACATCACAAAGCAGTTACTCAGAAAACTTCTTTCTATTTTTTACCTGAGGATATTTCCTTTTTAACCATAGGCCTCAATACGCTCGCCAATATCACTTTGCAGATTCCATGAAAAGAATGTTAGCAAACTGCTCCATGAAAATAAATGTGTAAAACTGTGAGATGAATTTAAACATCACAAAGCAGTTTCTCAGAAGGCTTCTTTTCAGTTTTTGTCTGAGGATATTTCCTCTGTCACCTTAGGCTTCAATGCATTTCAGAGTATCCCTTTTCAGATTTCCCAAAAACATTGCTACCAAACTGCCCCATGAAAAGTATGGTGTAACTCTGTGAGATGAATTCACACATCACAAAGCAGTTTCTCAGAAAGATTTTTTTAGTTTTTATCTGAGGATATTTCCTTTGAAACCATATGCTTCAATGTGTCCAAAGTATACCTACTCAGATTCAACAAAAACAGTGCCAGCAAACTGTTCCATGAAAAGAGTGGTGTAACACTGTTAGATAAATTCACACATCACAAAGCAGTTTCTCAGAAAGTTTCTAGTTTTTTCCTGAGGATATTTCGTTTTTCACTAGAGGCCTCAACTGGCTACCAAATATCTCATTGTAGATTCCACAAAAACAGTGTTAGCACACTGCTCCACAAAAAGAAAGATGTTACTCTGTGAGATGAATACATGAATTACAAGGAAGTTTCTCAGAAAGCTTCTTTCTAGTTTTTATCTGAGGATATTTCCTTTGTGAAACTACACTTCAAAATGCTCCAAAATATCCCATTTCAGATTCTAAGAAAACAGAATTAGGGGTCTGCTCAATGAAAAGAATGGTGTAACATTGTGATATGAATTTACACATCACAAAGATCTTTCTCAGAAAGCTTCTTTCTACTTTTTATCTGAGGATATTTCCTTTGTCACTGTAGGCTTCAATGTGTTCCAAAACATCCCTTCTCGGAGTCCCCAAAAACAATGCAATCAAACTGATTCAAGAAAAGAATCATGTAACTCTGTGAGATAAATTCACAAATCGCAAAGCAGTTTCTCAGAAAGTATCTTTCTAGTTTTATCTGAAGATACTTCTTTTTCCACAGTAAGTTTCAATGCACTCTGAAATATCCCATTGCAGATTCCAAGAATACAGTGTTAACAACCTATTCAATGAAAAAAAAGTGTAACTCTGAGAATTGAATTTACACACCACAAAGCAGTTTCTGAGAAAGCTTCTTATTGGTTTTTCTATGAGGATATTTTCTTTGTCAACATAGGCTTCAATGCACTTCCAAATACCCTATTGCAGATTCCACGAAAACAGTGTTATCAAACTCCTCAATGAAAGGAATGGTGTAATTCTGTGAGATGAATTCACACATCGAAACGCAGTTTCTCATAAAACTTCTCTCTATTTTTTATCTGAGGATATTTCCTTTTTCACAATAGGACTCAATACACTCCCAAATATCCCTTTGCAGATTCCACAAAAACAGTGTTAGCAACCTGCTCCATGAAAGGAAAGGTGTAACTCTGTGAGATGAACTCACACATCACAATAACTTTCTCAGAAAGCTTCTTGCTAGTTTTTATCTGAGGTTATTTCCTTTCTTACTATATTCCTCAAAGTGCTCCCGAATATCCAATTGTAGATTCCATGAAAAAGGTGTTAACAAATGTATCCATGAATAAAAACGTGCAAATCTGTGAGATGAAATCAGGAATCGTGGAGCAGTTTCCCATAACTCTTTCTTTTGTTTTTTTTGTCTAATTATATTTCTTTTGTCACCCTAGGCTTCAATGCCATCCAATTTACCCCTTCTCAGTTTTCCAAGAAAGAGTACTACGAAACTGCTCCATGAAAGGAATGGTGTAACTCTGTGAGATGAATTCACACATCACAATGCTCTTTCTCAGAAAGCTTCCTTCTGGTTTTTATCTAAGGATATTTCCTTTTTCACCACATTCCTCAATGCGCTCCAGAATATCCCATTGCAGATTCCACAAAACAGGTGTTAGCAAACTGCTCAATGAAAGGAAAGTGTAATTATGTGAGATGAATTCACACCTCACAAAGTAGTTTCTCAGAAAGTTTCTTTCTAGTTTTCTTCTGAGGATATATCCTTCTTCACCACAGGCCTCAAT
>NW_012116799.1:466952-468322 GCF_000951035.1 Colobus angolensis palliatus | reverse complement strand
CGCTCATGAATATCCGTTTGTGAATTCCACGAAAATAGTGTTATTAAACGGCTCCATGAAAGGAAAGGTATTAATCTGTGAGATGAATTCACACACCACAAAGCAGTTTCTCAGAAAGCTTGTTTTTGGTTTGTGTCTGAGGATGTTTCCTTTATCACCATGGGCCTCAATGTGCTCCCAAATATTCTATTGCAGTTTCCACAAAAACAGTACTCATAAACTGTTCCAATAAACAAAACGTGTAACTCTGTTAGATGAGTTCACACATCAAAAAGGAGTTGTTCAGAAAGCTTCTTTCTACTTTTTATCTGAGGATATTTACTATGTCAACATAGGCTTGAATGTGATCCAAAATATCACTTCTCAGTTTTCCCTAAAACAGTGCTATCAAACTGATCCATCAAAAGAATCATTTAACTCTGTGAGATGAATTAACATATCACAAACTGGTTTCTCAGAAATCATCTTTCTAGTTTTTAAATGAGGATATTTCCTTTATCACCATAAGCTTCTGTGCGCTTTGAAATATGCCAATGCAGATTCGAAGAAAACAGTGTGATCAAAGTGCTCAATGAAAAATGTGGTGCAACTCTGTGAGATGAATTCTCACATCACAAAGCAGTTTAACAGAAAACTTCTTTCTAGTTTTTATCTTTGTATATTTCCTTTTTAACCATAGGCCTCAATATGCTCCCAATTATCCCTTTGCAGATTCCAGGAAGGCAGTGTTAGAAAATTACTCTATGAAAAGGAAGGTTTAACTCTGTGAGATGTATTCACTCATCACAAAGAATTTGCTTAGAAATTTTCTTTCTAGTTTTAATCTGAGGATATTTCCTTTGTCACCTTAGGCTTCAACGTGCTTCCAAATATCCTATTCCAGATTCCACGAAAACACAGTTAGCAAACTGCTCCATGAAAAGAATCGTGTAAAACTGTTAGATGAATGCACACATCACAAAGGAATTTCTCAGAAAGTTTTCTTTCATGTTTATTTGAGTATATATCCTTTGTCACCATAGGATTCAATGTACTCCCAAATATCCACTTTAAGATTCCACAAAACCAGTGTTATCAAACAGCACAATGAAACGAATGTTTTAACTCAGTGAGATGATTTCACACATAACAAAGCAGTTTCTCAGAAATAGTCTTTCTAGTTTTTATCTGAGGATATTTCATTTTTCACTGTAGGCCTCAATGCACTCTCAAATATCCCTTTGCAGATTCCATGAAAACAGTGTTATTAAACTGCTCAATGAAAAGAACAGTGTAAACATGTGAGATGAATTCAAACATCACAAAGCATTTATTCAGAAAGCTTCTTCCTGGTTATTATCTACAGATATTTCCTTTGCCACCATAGGCTT
>NW_012116799.1:456095-457887 GCF_000951035.1 Colobus angolensis palliatus | reverse complement strand
TTTTATCTGAGGATAATTCCTTATTCACTATAGGCCTCCATGTGCTCCCAAATATCCCTAGCAGTCTACACGAAAACAGTGTTAGCAAACAGCTCAATGAAATAAATTATGTAACTCTGTGAATGAACACATCAAAAAGCTGTTTTTCAGAAAGCTGCTTTCTAGGTTTTATCCTAGGATATTGACTTCTTCACAATAGGCCTCAATGTGCTCCCAAATATCCCTTTGCAGATTCTATGAAAATAGTGTTAGCAAATGGTTCCATGAAAAGAAAGGTGAAGCTCTTTGAGATGAATTCACACATCACAAGCAACTTTGTAAGAAAGCTTCTTTCTGATTTTGATCTGAGGATATTTCCTTTGTCACCACAGGTTTCAATGTAATCCAAAATATCTCTTCTGAAGTTTCCCAAATACAGTGCCACCAAACTGATACATGAAAAGAATCATGTAACTTGGTGAGATGAATTAACACATCACAAAGCAGTTTCTCAGATAGGTTCTTTCTACTTTTTCTATGAGGACACTTCCTATGTCACAGTAAGCTACAATGCAATCCAAAATATCCCATTTCAGATTCCAATAAAACAATGTTAGTAAACTGCTCAATGAAAAGAACAGTGTTATACTTTGAGATGAACTCACACATCACAAAGCAGTTTCTCAGAAAGCTTCTTTCAAGTTTTTATATGACTATATTTCCTATATTACCATAGACTTCAATGCGCTCCCATATATCCCTTTCCAGATTCCATGACAACAGTGTCATGAAACTGCTCAATGGAAAGAATGTTGTAACTGGGTGAAATGAACTCACACATCACAAAGCAGTTTCTCAGGAATATTCTTTCCTGTTTTTAGCTGAGGATATTTCCTTTTTCACCATAGGCCTCAATATGCTCCCACTTACTCCTTTGCAGGTTACACAAAAAGAGTGTTAGCCAATTGCTCCATGATAAGAACAGTGTAACTCTGCGAGATGAAGTCATGTGTCACAAAGCAGCTTCTCAGAAAGCTTCTTTCTAGTTTTTATCTGAGGATATTTCTCTTTTCACTATAGGCTCCAATGTCATCCAAAATATCTCTTCTCAGATTCCCCAAAAAACAATGTTTTCAAACTGCTCAATGAAAAGAATGGTGTAACTCTGTGAGATGAATTCACACATCAAAAAGTAGCTTCTCAGAAAGCTTCTTTCTAGTTTTTAGCTGAAGATATTTCCTTTTTCACTGTAGTCCTCAATGTGCTCCTAAATATGCCATTGCAGATTCCATGAAGACAGTGTTAGCAAACTTCTCCAAGAAAAGAAAGATGTAGCTCTGTGTGATGATTTCACACATTACAAAGAACGTTCTCAGCAAGCTTTTTTCTAGTTGTTATCTGAGGATATTTCCTTTGTCATCCTAGGCTTCAACGTGCCCCAAAATAGCACTTCTCAGATTCCCCAAAAACAGTGTTACCAATCTGGTCCATGAAAAGATTCATGTTACTCTGTGAGATGAATTCACAAATCAAAAAGCAGTTTCTCACAAAATTTCTTTCAAGTTTTTGTCTGAGGATATGTCCTTTTTCACCTTAAGCTTCAATGTGCCCCAAAATATCCCATTGCAGATTCCAATAAAACAGTGTTAGCAAACTGCTCAATGAAAACAGCAGTGTAACTCTGGGAGATGAATTCACATATCACAAAGCTGTTCCTCAGAAAGCTTCTTTCTAGTTTTTATATGATGATATTTCCTTTGTCACCATGAACCTCAACACACTCCAAACATCCCATTGCAGATTCCAAGATAAG
>NW_012116799.1:454533-456045 GCF_000951035.1 Colobus angolensis palliatus | reverse complement strand
CCCCAAAAAGCTTCTTTCTAGTTATTATTGGAGGATACTTCCTTTTTCACCATAGGCCTCAATGTGCTTACAAATATGGCTTTGCAGATTTCACGAAAACAGAGTTAGCAAACTGCCCCATGAAAAGGAAGCTGTAACCCTGTGAGATAAGTTCACACTTCACAAAGAGCTTTCACAGAAAGCTTCTTTGTACTTTTTATCTGAGGATATTTATTTTGCTGCTATATGCTTCAATGCAGTTCAAAATATGCGTTTTCAGATTCACCAAAAACAGTGCTACCAAACTCCTCCATGAAAAGAATCATGTAACTCTGTGAGATGAATTCAAAAAAACACAATGCAATGCCTCAGAAGGCTTATTTCTAGTTTTTGTCTGAGCATATTTGCTCTGTCACCGTAAGCTTCAATGGGCTTCAAAATAGCCCATTGCAGAATCCAAGGAAACAGAGTTAGCAAATTGCTAAATGAAAGAACGTGCAATGGTATGAATTCACACATCACAAAGCATTGTCTCAGAAAGCTTCTTTTTATTTTTTCTTGGATGGTATTTAGTTTTTCACCATAGGCCTCAATGTGCTCCCAAATATCCATTTGCAGATTCCATGAAAACAGTGTTAGCAAACCACTCCAGCAAAAGAAAGGTGTAACTGTTTGAGATGAATTTGCACATCAAAAAGAGTTTTCTAAGAAAGCTTCTTTCTAGTTGTTATGTGAGGATATTTCCTTTGTCACCATAGGCTTCAATGCACTCAAAGTATCTTCTTGCAGATTCCATGAAAACAGTGTTATCAAACAGCTCAGTGATAAAGGCAGTGTAACTCTGTGAGATGAATTCACACATCGCAAAGCATTTTCTCAGAAAGTTTTTTCTAGTTTTTATCTGAGGATATTAACTTTGTCACTGTAGGTTTCAATGCGATCCAAAATATCCCTTCTCAGATTCCCCATAAACAGTGCTAAAGAGTTGATCTAAGAAAGGATCGTATAAGTATGTGAGGTGAACTGACACATCACAAAGTGTTTTCTTAGAAAGCTTCTTTATCCTTTTTCTATGAGGATATTTCCTATGTCACCATAAGCTTCAATGAGCTATGAAATATCCCAGTGCAGATTCCAAGAAAAGAGTGTTAGCAAACTGCTCAATGAAAAGAACAGTGTATCATTGTGTGGTGAATTCACGCATCACAAAGCAATTTCTCAGAAAGCTTCTTTCTAGTTTTTATATGATGATATTTCCTTTGTCACCATGAACCTCAACACACTCCAAACATCCCATTGCAGATTCCAAGATAAGAGTATTATCAAACTGCTAAAGGAAAAGAACAGTGTGACTCTGGGAGATGAACTCACACATCACAAAGCAGTTTCTCAGAAAGCTTCTTTCCAGTTTTTATCTGAGCATAATTAATTGCTACCAGAGGCTTCAATGCAATACAAAATATCCTTTCTCAGATTACCCCAAGACAGTTTTACCAAACTGATCCATAAAAAGAATCGTGTAACACCATGAGA
>NW_012116799.1:452616-452955 GCF_000951035.1 Colobus angolensis palliatus | reverse complement strand
ATCCCATTGTAGTTTGCAAGAAAACAGTGTTAACAAACTGCTCAATGCAAAGAACACTGTAACTCTGTGAGTTGAATTCACACATCACAGAGCAGTTTCTCAGAGAGCTTCTTTTTGGTTTTTCTATGAGGATATTTCCTTTGTCACCATAGGGTTGAATGCACTCCCAAATATCCTATTGCAGACTCCAGGAAAACAGTGTTATCATATGTCTGAAAGAAAAGAATGGTGTAACTTGTGAGAATAATTCACCCATAAAAAAACAGTATCTCTGAAAGCTCCTTTGTAGTTTTTACCTGATGATATTTCCTTTCTCACCATAGGCCTCAATGCATTCCC
>NW_012116799.1:451534-451858 GCF_000951035.1 Colobus angolensis palliatus | reverse complement strand
TTCACAAACAGCTCAATGAAATGAACAGTGTAAATCTGTAAGATGAATTTACATAACACAAAGCAGCTTCTCAGAAAGACTTTTTTCTACTTTTTTCTCTGAGAATATTTCCTTTTTCACCATAGGCCTCAATGTGCTCCCAAACATCCCTTTGCAGATCCCACGAAAATTGCTTTAGCAATCTGCTCCATTGACAGAAAGGTGATACTCTGTGAAGTGAATACACACGTCTCAAATAAGTTTCTGAGAAAGCTTCTTTCTAGTTTTTATCTGAAGATATTTCCATTGTCAGCCTAGGCTTCAATGCAATCCAGATTATCACTT
>NW_012116799.1:450985-451484 GCF_000951035.1 Colobus angolensis palliatus | reverse complement strand
TCTCAAATAAGTTTCTGAGAAAGCTTCTTTCTAGTTTTTATCTGAAGATATTTCCATTGTCAGCCTAGGCTTCAATGCAATCCAGATTATCACTTCTGAGATTCCCCAAAAACAGTGCTGCTAAATTCCTCCATGAAAAGAATGGTGTAACTATGTGTGATGAATTCGCACATCACAATGCTGTTTTTCAGGCAGTTTCTTTCAAGTATTTATCTGAGGGTATTTCCTATTTCTCCTTATTCTTCAATGCACTGCAGAATGTATCATAGCAGATTCCATGAAAAAAGTGATAACAAACTTCTCAATGAATAGAACAGGGTAACTCTGTGAAATGAATTGACACATCACAAACCAGTTTCACAGAAAGACTCTTTCTTGTATTTGTATGAGTATATTTCATTATCAACATATTCCTCAATGCACTCGTGAATATCCTTTGCAGATTCCACGAAAATAGTATTAGCAAACTGCTCCATGAAAGAAAATGTGTAAATCTGTG
>NW_012116799.1:448818-449965 GCF_000951035.1 Colobus angolensis palliatus | reverse complement strand
AGCCTTGAATGAACTCCCAAATATCCCTTTGCAGATTCTTCAGAAGCAGTGTTAGCAAACTGCTCCATGAAAAGAAAGGTGTAACTCTGTGAGATGAATTCACACATCAAAAATAACTAACTCAGAAAGCTTCTTTCTATTTCTTTATCTGAGGATATTTCCTTTGTCACCATAGGCTCCAATGTGATCCAAAATATCCCTTCTCAGATTCCCCAAAGCAGTGCTATGAAACTAATCCATTGAAAGCATCCTGTAACTCTGAGAGATTAACTGACAAATCACAAAGGGTTTCTCAGAAAGTTTCTTTTTGTTTTTGTCTGACAATGTTTAATTTTTAACAATAGGCTTCAATGCACTCCAAAATATGCCATTGCAGATTCTAAGAAAAGAGAAAAGCTTATTCTTGGTATTTCTATGGAGAAATTTCCTTTGTCACCATAGGCTTCAATGCACTCAGAAATATCCTTTTGCAGACTCCACGAAAACAGTATAATCAAACAGCTCAAAGAAAAGAATGCTGTAACTCTGTCAGACGAATTCACCTATCACAAAGCAGCTTCTCAGAAAGCTTCTTTCTAGATTTAATCTGAGGATATTTCCTTTTTCACCATAGGCCTCAATGCACTCCCAAATATCCTTTACGGATTCCATGAAAACAGTGTTAGCAAACTGCTCCATGAAAAGAAAGGTGTAACTCTGTGACACGAACTCACACATCACAAAGAACTTTCTCAGAAAGCTTCTATCTAGTTTTTATCTGAGGTTATTTACTTTGTCACCATAGGCTTCAATGTAATCCAAGATATCCCCTCTCAGATTCCTGAAAATAGTTCCACCTAGCTGGTACACGTAAACAAGGTGTATCTCGGTTAGATAAATTCACAAATCACAAATCAATTTCTTAGAAAGCTTCTTTCTAGTTTTTGTCTGAGGGTATTTCCTTTGTCACCATAAGCTTCAATGCACTGCAAAATATCCCTTTACGGATTCCAAGAAAACAGTGTTACCAAACTGCTCAATGAAAATAACATTGTAATCTGTGAGATGTATTCACATATCACAAATAAACTTCACAGAAAGTGCCTTTTTCGTTTTTATCTCAGCATATTTCCTTTGTCTCCATAGACTTCAATGAGCTCCAAAATAT
>NW_012116799.1:446483-448338 GCF_000951035.1 Colobus angolensis palliatus | reverse complement strand
GTAGCCCTGTGAGATGAATTAACACATCACAAAGCGGTTTCTCAGAAAGCTTCTTTCTAGTATTTATATGAGGATATGTCCTTTGTCACAATAAGGTTCAGTGTGCTCGAAATGCCCCAGTACAGGTTCCAAGAAAACTATGTTAGGAAACTCCTCAATGAAAAAATAAGTGTAATTCTGTGAGATGAATTCACACCTCACAAAGCAGTTTCTCAGAAAGCTTCTTTCTACTTTTTATCTGAGGACATTTAATTTTTCACCTTTAGACTCAAAGCCCTCCCAAATGTCACTTTGCATGTATTCCACAAAAACAGTGTTTGCAAACTTCTCCATGAAATGGAAGGCGTAACTCTCTAAGTTGAATTCACACATCACAAAGAACTTTCTGAAAAACCTTCTTTCTAGTTTTTACCCGAGAATATTTCCTTTGCCAGCATAGGTTTAAATGCCATCCAAAATATCCCTTCTCAGATTCACCAAAAAAGTGCTACCAAACTGCTCCATGAAAAGAACCATGTAACTGTGTGAGATGAAATAAAGCATCACAAAGTAATTTGTCAGAAAGCTTCTTTCTAGTTTTTATCTGATGATATTTACATTGTCACAATAAGCTTCAATGTGCTCCAAAATATCACATTGCATATTACAAGAAAATAGGGTAACTAAATTTCTCATTGCAAAGAACAGTGTAACTCTGTGAAATGAATTCACACACCACAAAGATCTTTCTCAGAAAGTTTCTTTCTAGATTTAACTAAGAATATTTCCTTTGTCACCATAGACTTCAATGCAATCCAATATATCATATATCAGATTCCCCAAAAACAGTGCCACCAAACTGCTCCATGAAAAGAATCATGTAACTCTGTGAGATGAATTCACAAATCACAAAGCAGTTTTTCAGAAAGCATCTTTCTCATTTTTGTTGTAGAATGTTTCCTTTTTCACCATTCACCAGAAGGAGCTCCTGAATATCCCTTTGCACATAACACGAATTTAGTGTGAGCAAGCTGCTCAATGAGAAGAACAGTGTAACTCTGTGAGATGAATTCAAACAATAGAAAGCAGTTTCTCAGAAAGCTTGTTTTTGGTTTTTCTATGAGGATATTTCCTTTGTCACCATCAGCTTCAATGCACTCCCAAGTATCCTATTGCAGATTCCACGAAAACAGTGTTAGCTATCTGCTGAATGAAAAGAACAATGTGAATCTGTGAGATGAATTCACACATCACAAAGCAGGTTCCCAGAAAGATTCTTTCTAGTTTTTAACACAGGATATTTTCTTACCCACTATAGGTCTCAATCCGATACCAAATATCCCTTTGCAGATTCCACGAAGACAGTGTTTCCAAACTGTTCCATGAAAAGAATGGTGCAACACTGTGAGAGGAATTCACACATCACAAAGAACTTTCTGAGAAACTTTCTTTCTAGTTTTTTCTGATATTTCCTTTGTCACCATACGTTTAAATGCCATTAAAAATATTCTTTCTCACATTCCCCAAAACCAGTGCTACCAAAGTGTTTCATGTACAGAATCATGTAACTGCTTTAGATGAATTAAAACATCACAAAGTGGTTTCTCAGTATGCTTCTTTGTACTTTACATCTGAGGATAATTCCTTTGTCACCATAAGCTTCAATGTGCTCCAAAAAATCAGATTGCAGATTCCAAGAAAACAGAGTAAGCAAACTGCCCATTGCAAAGAACAGTGTAACTCTGTGAGATGAATTCACAGATCACATACAGTTTTTCAGAACGCATCTTTCTAGTTTTTATGTGAGGATATTTCCTTTTACACCTTAGGCCTCAATGTGCTCCCAAATATCCCTTTAGAGATTCCACGAAAACAG
>NW_012116799.1:442897-446433 GCF_000951035.1 Colobus angolensis palliatus | reverse complement strand
TCTAGTTTTTATGTGAGGATATTTCCTTTTACACCTTAGGCCTCAATGTGCTCCCAAATATCCCTTTAGAGATTCCACGAAAACAGTGTTAGCAAACTGCTCCATTAAAAGGATCTTGTATCTGTTTGAGATGAATTCACAAATCATAAAGAAGTTTCTCAGAAAGTTTCTATCTGATTTTTATCTGAGGATATTTCCTTTGTCACCGCAGGCTTCATTGAGATCCAAAATATCATTTCTAAGATTCCCCAAAAACAGTGCTACCAAATTGCTCCATGAAAAGAACACTGTAACTCTGTGAGATGAAATCACACTTCACGAAAGTTTTTCTCAGAAAACTTCTTTCTAGTTTTTTTCTGAGGATATTTCCTTTCTCACCATTTGCCTCAATGCACTCGCTAATATCCCTTTACAGATTCCAGGAAAACAGTGTTGCAATCTCATCTATGAGAAGAAAGATGTAAACCTGTAATACGACTTCACACATCACAAAGCAGTTTCTCAAATAGTTTCTTTTAGGTTTTTGTCTGAAGATATTTCCATTGTCACCATAGACATCAGTGCACTCCCAAATATTCTATTGCAGATTGCACGAAAGCAGTGTTATCAAACTGCTAAATGATAACAACAGTGTAACTCTGTGAGACAAATTCACAGATCACAAAGTAGTTTCTCAGAAAGCTTATTTCTAGAGTTTATCTGAGGATATTTCCTTTTCCACCATTAGCTTCAATGCACTCCAAAATATCCCTTTGTGAATTCCATGAAAAGAGTGTTAGCAAATTTTTTCCTGAAAAGAAAGGTGTAACTCAGTGAAATGAATTCACATATCCCAAAGAACTTTCTCAGAATTATTCTTTCTTTTTTTTATCTGAGGATATTTCCTTTGTCACCATAGGCTTCAATGCAATCCAAAATATCCCTTCTCAGATTGCCCTAAAACAGTGTTACCAAACTGCTCAATGGAAAAAAAAAGTGTAAATCTGTGTGTTTAATTCACATACCACAAAGCTGTCTCTCAAAAATCTTCTTTCTAGTTTAAATCTGAAGATACTTCCTTTTTCACCACAGGCTTCAATGTGCTACAAAATATTTCTTCTTAGATACCACAAAAACTGTGATGCCGAGCTGCTCAATCAGCAAAAAGTTTAAACTCTATGAGATGAATAGACACATCACAAAATTACTTCTCAAAAGCTTTTCTCCAGCTTTGATCTGAAGTTAGTTCCTTTTTCATCAGAGGTCTCTAGGAGCTCCCGAATATCCCTTTGCAGATTCCATAAAAACAGCACCACCCAACTGCTCCATGAAAAAAAATGTGTAACTCTGTTAGATGAATTCACAGATCACAAAGCAGTTTCTCAGAATGCTTCTTTCCAGTTTTTCTCTAAGGATAATTTCTTTGTCACCGAAAGCTCCAATGCCTTCAAAAATATCACATGGCCAATTGCAAGATAACAGTGTTAGCAATTTGATCAATGAAAAGAACAGTGTAGATCTGTGAGATGAATTCACACATCACAAAGCAGTTTCTCAGAAAGTTTCCTTTTGGTTTTTATCTAAGAATATTTCCTTTTTCACCATAGGCTTCAATGTGCTCCCAAATATCCTATTGTAGATTCCAAGAAAACATTGCTAGCAAACTGCTGAAGGAAAAGAACAGTGTAATTCTGTGAGATGAATTCACACATCAAAAAGCAGTTTCTCAGAAAGTTTATTTTTAGATTTTATCTGAGGATATTTCCTATTTCACTACAGGCCTCAATGGGCTCTGAAATATCCCTTTGCAGATTCCACGAAAATGGTGTTAGCAAACTGCTCCATAAAAAGTGAGCTGTAACGCTGTTAGATGAATTCACACATCACAAAAAACTTTCTCAGAAAGCTTCTTTCTAATTTTTATCTGAGGTTATTTCCTTTCTCATCATAGGTTTCATTGCGATACAAAATATCCCTTCTCAGATTCTCCAGACACAGTGCAACCAAAGAGCTAAATGTAAAGAATAGTGTAACACTGTGTGATGAATTAACACATCACAAAGCAGTTTCTCAGAAAGCTTCCTTTTCCTTTTATATGAGGATATTTTCTTTGTCAGCATTAGCTTCTGTGCGCTGAATCAACATGGGCTACAACACAATCCAAAATTTCCCTTCTCAGATTCCCCAAAAATAGTGCTACCGTCTGTTGTATAAAATGGATAGGGTAACACTGTGAGATGAATTCACACATCAGAAAGCATTTTCGCAGAAAGCTTCTTTCTAGATTTTATATGAGTGTATTTCCTTTGTCACCTTAAACTTCAATGCACTCTGAAATAAAGCCTTGCAGATGCCATGAAAACAGTGTTAGCAAACTGCTCAATGAACAGAATGGTGTAAATTTGTGAGATGAATTCACACATCACAAAGCAGTTTCTCAGAAAGCTTCTTTCTACTTTTTATGTGAGGATATTTGCTTTTCCACCATAGGCCTCAATGCACTCCCAAATATCCCTTTTCATATACCATCAGTGTTAGTCAATACATCCATGAAAAGAAACCTGTACCTCTCTGAGATGAATTCACACATCACAAAGTACTTTCTCTGAAAGCCCCTTGCTAGGTTTTGTCTGAGGATATTTTCTTTGTCACCATCGACTTCAGTGAAATCCAAAATATCCCTTCTCAGATTCCCCAAAAACAGTGCTACCAATCTACTCCATGAAAAGAATTGTGTAAGTCTGTGAGATGAATTCACTATTCACAAAGCAGCTTCTTAGAAAGCTTCTATCTTGTTTTTGTTGAAGATATTTCCTTTGTCACCGTAAGCTTCAATGCACTCCAAAATATCCCATTGCAGACTGCATGAAAACAGATTTAGCAAACTACTCAATGAATAAAACAGTGCAATTCTGCAAAATGAACTCACTCATCAAAAAGCAGTTTCTCAAAAAGCTTCTCTATAGTTTTTCTCTGAGAATATTTTCTTTTTCATCATGCACCTCAATGTGCTCCCGTGTATCACTTGCACATTCCACTGAGTGTTACGAAACAGCTCAATGAAAAGAATGGTGTAACTCTGTGAGATGAATTCACGTACCACAAAGCAATTTCTCATTAAGCTTATTTCCAGTTTTTATTTGAGGATACTATTTCACCATTGGACACAATATGCTCCCAAGATTCGCTTTGTAGATATCATGCAAATAGTGTTAGCAAACTGCTCTATGGAAAGAAAGGGGTAACTCTGTGAGATGACTTTCCATGTCCCAAAAAACTTTCTCAGAAACATTCTTTCTAGTTTTTATCTGAGGATATTTCCTTTATCACCATGGACCTCAATGTGCTCCAAAGTACCCCTTTGGAGACTTCACCAAGACCGTGTTAGTAAACTGCTCTATGAAAAGAAAGGTGTAAGTCTGTGAGTTGAATTCACACATCACAAAGAAGTTTCTCAGAAAGCTTCTTTCTAGTTGTTATCTGAGGATATTTCCTTTGTCACCATAGGCCTCAAAGCGATTCTAAATATTTCCTTCGGATACCACTAAAACAGTGCT
>NW_012116799.1:435629-442507 GCF_000951035.1 Colobus angolensis palliatus | reverse complement strand
GTCCTCCCAAATTTCCCTTTGAAGACTCCACAAAAAGAGTTAGCAAACTGGCATATATAAAGAAAGCTGCAACTCTATGAGATGAATTCATGCATCAAAAATAAGTTTATCAGAAAGCCTCTTTCTAGTTTTTTATCTATGGATATTTCCTTTGTCACCATAGGTTTCAAGGTGATCCAAAATATTCCTTCTCAGATATCCCCAAAACCCTGTTACCAAATTGATCCATGAAAATAGTAGTGGAGCTCTGTGAGATGAATTCACAAATCACAAAGCAGTTTCTCAGAAAATTTCTTTCTAGATTTTTCTGAGGATAATTCCTTTGTCACCATAAGCTTCGATGCACTCTGAAATATCCCAATGCAGACTCCAAGAAAGCAGTGTTACCAAACTGCCCCATGAGAAGAAAGGTGTAACCCTTTGAGATGAATTCACACACCAGAAAGCAGTTTCTGAGAAACTTTCTTTCCAGTTATTATCTGTGTATATTTTCTTTTTCACTCTAAGCCTTCTTGTGCTACCACATATTCTTTTGCAGAATCCATGAAAACAGTATTAGAAAACTGCTCCATGATAGGAAAGGTGTAATCTTGTGAGATGAATTCACACATTCCAAAGAACTTTCTCAGACAGCTACTTTCTAGTTTTTGTCTGAGGATATTTCCTTTGTCACCATGGGCTACAACACGATACAAAATTTCTCTTCTCAGATTCCCCAAAAACAGTGGTACCATCTGCTACATCAAAAGGATTTGGTAACCCTGGGTTATGAATTTACACATCAGAAAGCTTTTTCACATGAACCTTCTTTCTAGTTTTTATGTGAAGGCATTTAATTTGTCACCCCAAGCTTCAATGCACTCTGAAATAATCCTTTGAAGATTCCACAAAAACAGCATTGAAAAACTGCACAATTAAAAAATAGTATAAATCTGTGAGATGAATTCACACAATACAAAGAAGTTTCTCTGAAAACTTCTTTCTAGTTTTTATGTGAGTATATTTGCTTCTCCACCATAGGCCTCAATGTGCTCACATATATCCCTTTGAAATTTCCACGAAAACAGTGTTAGTAAACTGCTCAACAAAAAGGAAGCTATAACTGTGTGAGATGAATTCTCACATCACAAAGCAGCTTCTCTGAAATGTTACTTTTGGTTTTTATTGGAGATATTTCCTTTATCACCATAGACTTCAATGGGCTCAACAATATCTTATTGCAGATTTCACAAATACAATGTTATCTAATGGCTAATTAAGGAATGGGGTAACTCTATGAGATGAATTCACACATCACAAAGCAGTTTCTGAAAAATATTCTCTCTATTTTTTACCTGAGGATATTTCATTTTTCAATATAGGTCTCAATGCACTTCCAAATATCCCTTTGCCGATTACACGATAACAGTGCTAGTGAGCGGCTCCATGAAAAGAAAGGTGTAACACTGTGAGATGAATTCACACATCACAAAGAACTTTCTCAGAAAATTCTTTCTAGTTTTCATCTGGGATACATCCTTTGTCACCATAGGCTTCAATGCGATCCAGAATATCTCTTCTCAGATTCCCCAGAAAAAGTGTTACCAAACTGATCCATGAAAAGATTAGTGTATTTCTCTGAGATGAATTCATACATCTCAAAGAACTTTCTCGGAATCTTTCTTTCTAGTTTTTATCTGAGAATGTTTCCTTTGTCACCAAAGGCTTCAATGCCATTAAAAATATCCCTTCTCAGATTCCTGAAAAACAGTGTTATCAAACTGCTCCAGGAAAGAATTGTGTAACTCTGTGAGATGAATTAACATGTCAAAAAGCAGTTTCTCAGAAAGCTTCTTTCTACTTTTTCTATGAGGATATTTCCAATGTCACCATAAGCTTCAATTTGCTCTGAAATATCAAAGTGCAGATTCAAAGAAATCAGTGTTAGGAAACTGCTCAATGAAAAGTGAATTTACACATCACAAAGCAGTTTTCAGAGAGCTTCATTCTAGTTTTTATCTGAGGATATTTCCTTTTTCAACAAAGGCCTCAGTGCGCTCCAATATATTCCTTTGCAGATTCCATGAAAATAGTGTTAGCAAGCTGCTCAATGAAAAGAATGTTGTACCTTTGTGAGATAAACTCAATCATTACAAAGCAGTTTCTCAGCAAGCTTCTTTCTAGTTTTTATCACAGGATACTCCCTTTTTCACCATTGACCTCAATGTTTTCCCAAATATACCTTTGCAGATTCCATGAATACAGACTTGGTGAGCTCCTGCATGAAAAGAAAGCTATAACTCTGTTAGATGAATTCACACATCACAAAGAACTTTCTCTGATGGCTGTTTTCTGGTTTTTATCTGAGGATATTACCTTTGTCATCCTAGGCTTCAAAGTGATCCAGAATATCCCTTTTCAGATTCTCCAATAACAGTGCTACCAAACTGATCCATAAGTAGAATCATGTAACTTTGTGAGATGAATTCACAAATCGCTAAGTAGTTTCACAGAAAGCTTCTTTCTAGTTTTTGTCTGAGGATATTTAATTTGTCACCACAATCTTCAATGGGCTCTGAAATGTCACATTGCTGTTTCCACAAAAACAGTGTTAGCCAACTGCTCAATGAAAAGAACAGTGTAAGTCTGTGACATTAATTCACACACACCACAAAGCCATTTTTCAAAAAGCTTCTTTGTTGTTTTTATCTGAGAATGTTTAGTTTTCCACCACAGGCCTCTATGCGCTCCCAAGTATCCCTTTGCAGATTACAAGAAAACAGTGTTAGCAAACTGCTCCACCAATAAAAACGTGTAAATCTGTGATATATCACAAGATATTTCTCAGAATATTTCTTTCTATTTTTTTCTGTGGATATTTCCTTTTTCACCATAGGCTTCAATGCAATCCAAAATATACCTTCTCTCATATCCCAAAAACAGTGCTACAAAACTGATCCAGGAAAATATTCATATAACGCTGTGAGATGAATTAGCACATCACAAAGTGGTTTCTCAGAAAGCTTCTTTCTACTTTTTCTATGAGGAAATTTCCTCTGTTACATTGAGATTCAATGTGCTCCGAAATATCCCTTTGCAGATTCCAAGAAAGCATTGTTAGCAAACTGCTCACTGAGAAGATCCTTGTAACACTGTGAGATGAATTCACACATCACAAAGCAGTTTCTCAGAAAGCTTCTTTCCAGTTTTTACCTGAGGATATTTCCATTTTCACCATACACTTCAATGTGATCCAAAATATCCCTTCTCAGATTCCTGAAAAACAGTGCTACGAAGCTGCTCCATGTAAAGAATCATGTAGCTCAGTAAGATGAATTCACAAATCACAAAGCTGTTTCTCAGAATGCTTCTTTCAAACTTTTGTCTGAGGATATGTCCTTTGTCACCATAAGCTTCAGTAACCTCTGAAATATCCCATTGTGAATTCCATGAAAACAGGATTAAGAAATTGCTCCATGAAAATCACTGTGTAACTCTGTGAGATGAATTCACACATCACAAACCAGTATCTCAAAAAGCTTCTTTCTAGTTTTTATCTTAGGATAGTTGCTTTTCCCTCATAGGCCTCAATATACTCTAAAATATCCCTTTTCATCTTCCACAAAAACAGTACTAACAAATTCCTCCATAAAAAGAAAGGCATACCTCTCTGAGATGAATTCACACATCACAAAGATCTTTCTCAGAACGCCTGTTTCTAATATTTCTCTGAGGATACTTCCTTTGTCACCATAGGCTTCAATGGAATCCAAAATATCCCTTCTCAGATTCCCCCAAAACAGTTGAATTCACGGATCACAAAGCAGTTTCTCACAAAGCTTCTTTCTAGTTTTTGCCTGAGGATATTTCCTTTGTCATCATAAGCTTCAATGCACTCCAAAGTATCCTGTTGCAGATACCAAGAAAACAGTGTTAGCAAACTACTCAATGAAAAGAACAATGTAACTTTGTGAAATGAACTGACACATCACAAAGCAGTTTCTCAGAAAGTTTCTTTCTACTTATACCTGAAGATATTTCCTTTTTCACTATAGGCCTCAATGTGCTCACAAATAAAGACATGTGTAACTCTGTGAGATGGATTCACCCATCACAAAGAAGTTTCTTAGAAAGCTTCTTTCTAGTATTTATCTGAGGATATTTCCTTTGTCACCATAGGCATCAACGTGATCCAAAATGTCCTTTCTCAGATACCCCAAAAACAGTGCTACCAAAATCCTCCATAAACAGAAAGGTGTTACTCTGTGAGGTGAATTCAGTAATCAGAAAGTAGTTTCTCAGAAAGCTTCCTTCTAGTTTTTGTCTGAGGCTATCTCCTTCGTCACCAATAGTTTCAATGCATTCCAAAATATTCCATTGCAGATTACAATAAAACAGTGTTAACAAACTGCTAAATGAAAAGAACATTGTAACTCTGTGACATGAAATCACAGATCACAAAGCAGTTTCTCAGTAGACTTCTTTTTGGTTTCTATCTGAGGGTATATCATTTTCACCATAGGCTTCAATGCGATCGAAAATATCCCTTCTTAGATTCTATAAAAAAAAGGGCTACCAAACTCCTTCATGAAAATAATCACTAATCTCTGTGAGATGAATTCACAGATCCCAAAGTGGTTTCTCAGAAAGCTTGTTTCTAGATTTTGTCTGAGGATATTTCCAGTGTCACCATAAGGTTCAATTGGCCCTGAAATATCCCAATGCTGATTGCAAGTAAAAAGTGTTACCCAACTTCTCAATGAAAAGAGCAGTGTAATTCCGTGAGGTGATTTAACACATCACAAAGCAGATTCTCAGAAAGCTTCTTTTTGGCTAATCTGAGGATATTTCCTTTGTCACCATAGGTTTCAATGCACTCCAAAATATCCTATTGCAGATTCCTCTAAAATAGTGCTATTGAACTGCTCAGTGCAAAGAATGGTGTAACTCTGTGAGATGAATTGAAATATCACAAGTCTGTTTCTCAGACAGCTTCTTTGTGGTTTTCATCCGAGTATATTTTCTTTTTCACTATAGGCCTCAATGCGCTCCAAAATGTCCCTTTGCAAATTCCATAAAAACAGTGTTAGCAAGCTGCTCCATGAAAAGAAAGTTGTAACTCTGTGAGATAAATTCACACTTCTCAAAGAACTTTCTCAGAAAGCTTGTTTCTAGTTTTTATCTGAGTATATATCCTTGGTCTCCATAGGCTTCAATGTGATATTCAATATCCCTTCACAAATACCTCAAACACTGTACTACAGAACTGCTCCACGAAATGAAAGGTGTAACTCTCTGAGGTGAATTCACAAATCACAAAGCAGTTTCTCAGAAAGCTTCTTTCTAGTTTTCTTCTGAGGATATTTCATTTTTCACCATAGGCCTCAAAGAGCTCGTGAATATCCCTCTGTAGAAGCCACGAAAATAGTATTAGCAAATTTCTAAAGGAAAGAACAGTGTAACTCTGTCAGATGAATACACACATCACACAGCAGTTTCACAGAAAGTCTCTTTTTGGCTTTTATGTGAGAATATTTCCTTTCTTACCTCAATGTGCTCTGAAATTTCCTACTGCAGATTCCATGAAAACAGCGTTAGGAAACTGATGCAAGAAAAGAACTCTGTAACTCTGTGAGATGAATTCACACATCACAAAGCCGTTTCTCATAAAGCATCTTTCTAGTTTTTATCTAAGGATTTTCCTTTTTCACCCTATGTTTCAATGCTTTCCAAAATATCCCTTCTCAGATTCCCAAAAGCAGTGCTAACAAACTGATTCATGAAAAGAGTTGGGTATCCCTGTGAGGTGAATTACCACATCACAAAGCATTTTGTCACAAAGCTTTCTTTTAATTTTTATATGAAGATATTTCCTTTGTCACCATAAGCTTCAATGCACTCCGAAATATCCCATTGCAGATTCCAAGGAAACAGCATTGGCAAGCTGCTCAATGAAAAGAAAAGTGTAACTCTGAGATGAATTCACACATCACAAAGAACTTTCTCAGAAAGCATCTTTCATGTTTTTATCTGTGGATATTTCCTTTGTCACCATAGGCTTCTGTGATACAAAATATCCCTTCTCGGATTCCACAGAGCAGTGCTAGCAAACTGATTCATGAAAGGAATCGTGTAACTCTGTGAGATGAATTGACAAATCAGAAAGCATTTTGTCGGAAAGCTACTATCTGATTGCTATCTGAAGATATTTCCTTTTTTTACCATATTCTTCAATGCGCTCCCGAACATCCCTTTGCATATTCCACGATAAAAGTGATAGCAAACTTCTCAATAAAAGAATGGTGTACCTCTTTGCGGTGAATTCACATGTCACAAAGAATTTTCTCAGAAAGCTTCTTGCTAGTTTTTATCTGAGAATATTTCCTTTGTCCGTATAGTCTTTAATGCGATCCAGAATATCCCTTCTCCGATTCCCCAAAAACAGTTCCACAAAACTGCTCCATGAAAATAACCATGTTACTCTGTGAGATGAACTCACAAACCACAAAACAGTTTCTCACACTGCGTCCTTCTAGATTTTTTCTGAGGATTTTTTTTTATCATAGGCCTCAAAGCACTGCCAATCATACCTTTGCAGATTCCACAAAAATAGTGTTAGCAAACTGCTCCATGAACAGAATGGTGTTACTCTGTGAGATGAAGAAACAAATCACAAAAAAGTTTCTCAGAAAGCTTCTTTGTAGTATTTATCTGAGGTTATTTCCTTTGTCACCACTGGCTTCAACATGATCCAAAATATCCACTCACATATCCACAAAAACAGTGCTTCCAAACTGCCTAATGAAAAAGAATGATGTAACTGTGAGATGAATTCACACATCACAAAACTGTTTCTCAACAAACTTCTTTCTAGTTTTCATCTGAGGATATTTCCTTTT
>NW_012116799.1:428233-431654 GCF_000951035.1 Colobus angolensis palliatus | reverse complement strand
CAAATTCACACATTACAAAGAAGTTTCTCACAAAGTTTCTTTCTCATTTTAATCTGAGGATATTTCAATTTTCACCATAGACCTCAATGCACTCCCAGATATCCATTTGCAGATTTCACGAAAACAGTGATAGCAAAGTCTCAATAAAAAAGGAAGGTGTAACTCTTTGAGATGAATTCATACATCACAAAGCAGTTTCTCATAAAGCTTCTTTCTAGCCTTTATCTGAGGATATTTTCTTTGTCACCATATTCTTCAATGTGATACAAAATATCCCTTCTAAAATTCTCCCAAAACAGTGCTGTCAAACTGATCCATGAGAAGAATCATGTAACTCTGTGAGATGAATAAACACATCACAGAGCAGTTTCTCAGAAAACTTCTTTCTACTTTTTCTATGAGGACATATCCTATGTCATCATAAGTTTCAATGCGCTCTGAAATATCCCATTTATGATTCCAAGAAAACAGTGCTAGCAAAGTGTTCAATGAAAAGAACAGTGTAACTCTGTGAGATGAACTCACACATCACAAAGCAGATTCCCAGAAAGCTTGTCTTTGGTTTATCTATGAGTATATTTCCTTTGTCACCATAAACTTCAATGCTCTAAGAGATAACAGAGTGCAGATTCCAAGAAAACAGTGTAAACAAACTGCTCAATGCATAGTACAGTGTAACTGTGTGAGTTGAATTCACATATCACAAAGCAGTTTCTCAGAAAGCTTTTCTAGTTTTTATTTGGGGATATTTTCTTTGTCACCGTAAGCTTCAATTCACTCTGAAATATCAAATAGCAGATTCCAAGAAAATAGTGTTAGCAAATTGCACAATTAAAAGAACAGAGTGATTCAGTGAGATGAATTCACGCATCAAAATTAGTTTATCAGAAACCGTCCTTCTAGTTTTTAACTCAGGATATTTCTTTTTTCACCATAGTACTCAATGGGCTCCCAAATATCCTATTGCAGATTGAATGAAAACAGGGTCAAAACACTGCTCAGTGAAAAGAACCGTGTAATTCTCTGAGTTGAATTCACACATCCCAAAGCAGTTTCTCAGAAACCTTCTTTCTAGTTTTTATCTGAGGATATTTCCTCTTACACTATAGGCCTCAATGCACTTCCAAATATCCCAATGCAGGTTCAATGAAAACAATTTTAGCAAACTGCTCAATGAAAAGAAAGATGTAACGCTGTGAGATGAATTCACACATCACAATATTCTTTCTCAGAAAGCTTCTTTCTACTTTTTTTCTGAGGATATTTCCTTTGTCACTACACGCTTCAATATGATTCAAAATATCCCTTCTCAGATTCCCCAAAAACAGTGCTACCACTACTCCATGAAAAGAGTCATGTATCTGTGTCAGAGGAAATAAAACATCACAAAGCAGTTTACCAGAAAGCTTCCTTTTAGTATTCTTCTGAGGATATATCCTTTTGCACCATAGGCCTCAATGTGTTCTCATCCTTTTGGAGATACCATGAAAACAGTGTTAGCAAATTGCTCAGTGAAAAAAACAGTGTAACTCTGTGACATGAATTCACACATCACAAAGCAGTTTCCCAGAAAGTTTCTTTCCAGTTTTTATCTGAGGATATTTCCTATTTCATCATAGGCCTCAAGGTGCTCCCAAATTTCCCTTTGCAGATTCTATGAAAACAGTTTTAGTAAACTTCTCCATGGAAAGAAAGGTGTAACTCTGTGGGTTGAATTCACAATTCACAAAGCAGTTTCTGAGAAAGCTTCTTTCTAGTTTTTGTCTGAAGATATTTCCTTTGTCACCATAAGCTTCAGTGTGTTCTGAAATATCCCATTGCAGATTCCAAGAAAACACTGTTAACAAACTGCACAATGAAAAGTACAGTGTGACTCCTTGATGTGAATTCACACATCACAAAGCAGTTTCTCAGAAAGCTTCCTTCTAGTTTGTATCAGAGGATGTTTCCATTTTCCCTGAAGGCCACAATACGCTCCCAAATAACCCTTTGCAGATTCCACAAAAACAGTGTTAGCAATGTATTCCATGAAAAGTAATGTGTAATCATGTGAGATGAATTCACACATCACAAAGAACGTTCTAGGAAAGCTCCTTTCTAATTTTTATATGAGAGTATTTCCTTTGTCAACATTGGCTGCAATGCAATCCAAAAATATTCCTTCTCAGATTCCTCAAAAACAGTGCTACCAAACAGATACATGATAAGAATCGTGTAACTCTGTGAGATCAATTAACACATCACAAAGCAGTTTCTCAGATATCTTTCTTGTTTTTATCCGAGTATATTTAATTTTTCACTATAGACCTCAATGCACTCCAAATATCCCTTTGCAGTTTCCACGAAAATAGTGTTAGGAAACTGCTCCATGAAAAGAAAGGTGTAACTCTTTGAGATGAATTGACACATCACAAAAAACTTTCTAAGAAAGCTTCCTTCTAGATTTAATCTGAGGATATTTCCTTTGTCACCCTAGGCTTCAATGCAATCAAATATATCCTTTCTCAGATTCCCCAAAACGAGTTAACAAACTGGTCCATAAAAGTAATCATTTAAATCAGTGAGATGAATTAACACATCATAAAGTGGTTTCTCAGAAAGTTTCTTTCTAGTTTTTATATGAGGGTATTTCATTTGTCACATTTAGCTTCAATGCCATCCAAAGTATCCCTTTACAGATTCCACGAATATATTGTTAGTAAACTGCTTAATTAAAAGAACTTTTAAATTCTGTAAGATGAATTCACACATCACAAAGCAGCAGTTTCTCAGAAAACTTACTTCTAACTTTTATCTGAGGATATTTACTTTTTCACTGGAGACCTCAATGCGCTCCCATGTATCCCTTTGCAAATTGTACGAAAACACAGTTTGCAAACTGCTCCATGAAAAGAACTTTGTACACTGTTAGATTAATTCACAGACCACAAAGTGGTTTCTCAGAAAGCTTCTTTCTCGTTTTCATCTGAGGTTATTTCCCTTGTCACCATAGGCTTCAATGCAATCAAAAATATACCTTCTCTGATTCCCCAATAACAGTGCTACCAAACTAGTACATGAAAAGAATCTGTAACTCTATGAGATGAATTCATATATCACAAAGCATTTTCTCAGAATGCTTCTGTCTAGTTTTTATCTGAGGATATTTCCTATATCACCATAGGCCTCAAGGCACTCGCAAATAGACTTTTGCAGATTCTAGGAAAACAGTGGTAGCAAAGTGCTCCATGAAATGAAAAGGGTAACACCAAGAGATGAATTCACATATCACAAAGAACTTTCTCAGAAAGTTTCTTTCTAGATTTTATCTGTGAGTATTTGCTTTGTTTTATTATTATTATTATTACTATTATTATACTTTAAGTTCTAGGGTACATGTGCACAACGTGCAGGTTTGTTACATATGTATACTTGTGCCATG
>NW_012116799.1:415770-423847 GCF_000951035.1 Colobus angolensis palliatus | reverse complement strand
AAGCTTTGTGAGAAACTCTTTTATGATATGTACATTTATTTCACAGTGTTACACTCTTCGTTTCATTGAGCAGTGTGCTAACACTATTTTCTTAGAATATGCAATCTGATATTTCAGAGTGCGTTTATGTTTATGTTGACAGATGACATATTTTCATATAAAGACTAGAAAGAAGCTTTCTCAGAAACCAATTTGTGATGTGATAATTCATCTCGCAGAGATACACTATTCATTTCATGGACCAGTTTGGTAGCACCGTTTTTAGGTTATCTGAGAAGGAATATTTTTGATCTCATTGAAGCCTATGGTGACAAAGGAAATATCCTCAGATAAAAATTGGAATGAAGACTTCTGAGAAAGTCCTTTGTGATACGTGAATTCATCTCAGATTTTACACCTCTATTTTCAAGAAGTAGTTTGCTAACATTGTTTTATTGGAATCTGTAAAGGGATGTTTTGGAGAACATGGAAGCCTATGGTAAGAATAGCCTGCAGTGGAATCACAGAAGTGATATCTTGGATATCGTTTAATCGCATGGTAAAAAGTGAAATATCCTCAGATAAAATCTGGAGAGAAGCATTCTCAGAAACTACATTGTGATGCATAAATTCATCTCACAGAGTTACACCTTTGCCTCCATTGAGAAGTTTGCTAACACTGTTATCACAGAATCTGCAATGAGATATAAGTGTGCACATTGAGAATTGAAATGCACTCTGATAAACACAAGAAAGAAGCTTTCTGAGAAACTGTTTTGTGAGGTGTGATTTCATCTCACACAGTTACACTACTCTTTCATGTAGCCAACTCCTAGCATTTTTTTGTGGAATCTTAGATGTGATATTTTAAATCTCTTGAAGACTATATGGACAAAGGATATCCCCTCAGATAAAAACCAAAGATAACCTTTCTGAGAAACTGCTTTGCGATGTGTGAATTCACCTCACAGAGATACACCACTATTTCGTGCAGCCATTTGCTAACATTGTTTTGTGGAATCTGAGAACAGATATTTCGGATCGCTTTGAAGACTATACCAAGAAAGGAAATATCCTCAGATAAAAGCCAGAAGGAAGATTTCTGAGAAACTGCTTCATGATATGTGAATTTATCTCACAGAGTTACACCACTCTTTCATGGAGGAGTTTGCTAGCACTATTTTTGTGGAATCTGAGAAATGATATTTTGGATCACTTTAAAGACTATACAGACAAAGGAAATCTCCTCAGATAAAAACCAGAATGAAGCTTTCCGAGACACTGCTTTGTGATGTGGGAATTCAGCTCAGAGGTACACCACCGTTTCATGCAGGAGTTTGCTAGCACTGTTTACGTGGAATCACAGAAGAGATATCTTGGATAACATTGAATCGCACTTTGAAAAAAGAATTATCCTCAGATAAAAACTGGAGAGAAACCTTCTCAGAAACTGCTTTGTGATGTGTGAATTCACTTCACAGAATTACACCATTGCTTTCATTGAGAAGTTTGCTATCACTGTTTTCACAGAATCTGCAATGAGATATACAGGAGTGCATTGAGACCTGAACTATTCTCAGTTAAAAAAAGGAAAGAAGCTTTCTGAGAAACTGCTTTGTTATGTGTGACTTGATCTCACAGAGTTACACCACTATTTCATGGAGCCATTTGCTACCACTGTTTTGGGGAATCTCAGGAGTGATGTTTCGGATTGCATTGAAGACTATACAGACAATGGAAATATCCTCAGATAAAAACCAGAAAGAAGCTTTCTGAGAAACTGCTTTGTGATGTCTGAATTCATGTCACATTGTTACACGGAATCTTTCCTGGAGCCTTTTGTTAGCACTGCTTTTCTAGAATCTGAGAAGAGATATTTTGAATCACTAAGAAGAGTATACCAACAAAGGAAACATCCTCAGAGAAAAACCAGAATGAAGCTTTTTGAGAAACTGCTTTTTGATATGTGAATTCATCTCACAGAGGTACACCACTCTTTCTTGGATCCCTTAGCTAGCACTGCTGTTGTGGAATCTGAGAACTGATATTTCGAATTGCTTTGAAACTATACAGACAAGCTAAATATCCTCAGATAAAAACCAGAATGAAGCTTTCTGAGAAACTGCTTTGTGATGTGTGAATTCACCTCACAGAGTTACACCTCTCTTTCACGGAGGAGTTTGCTAGCACTGTTTTTGAGGTGTCTGAGAAGAGATATTTTGAATCACTATGAAGACTGTACAAAGGAAATATCCTCAGCTAAAAACCAGAAAGAAGGTTTCTGAGAAACTGCATTGTGATGTGTGAATTCATCTCACAAAGTTACACCACTATTTAGTGCAGCCATTTGCTAGCACTGTTGTTGTGGAATCTCATAAATGATATTTTGGTATTGTTGAATCCCATGGTGAAAAATACAATATCCTCAGATAAAAACTGGAGAGAAGCTTTCTCATAAGCTGCTTTGTTGTGGGTGAATTCAGCTCATAGAGTTACACCATTGCTTTCATTGAGAAGCTTGCTAACAGTGTTTTCACAGAATCTGCAATGAGACACAGGGGGTGCTTTGAGACCTGAAATATCCTCAGATAAAAACAACAAAGAAGCTTTCTGAGAAACTGCTTTGTGATGTGTGAATTCACCTCACATTTTTATACCACTCTTTCGTGAAGCCATTTACTAGCACTGTTTTTGTGGAATCTGAAAATTGGTATTTTGTATCACTTTGAAGTCTACGGTGACAAAGGAAAGATCCTCAGAGTAAACCAGAATGAAGCTTTCTGAGAAACTGCTTTATAATATGTGAATTTATCTCACAGAGTTACACCACTCTTTCATGGAGGAGTTTGCTAGCACTGCCTTTTTGGAATTTGAGAAGTAATATTTTGGATCACTTTGAAGCCTATGTTGAAAAAAGAAATATCCTCACATACAAACTGGAGAGAAGCCTTCTCAGAAACTGCTTTGTGGTGTGTGAATTCATCTCACAGAGTTACACCATTACTTTCATTGAGAAGATTGCTATCACTGTTTTCACAGACTCTGAAATTAGATATACGGGAGTGCCATGAGACCTGAAATATCCTCAGATAAAAACAAGAAATAAGTTTTCTCAGAAACCGCTTTCTGATGTGTGAATTCATCTCACATTGTTACGCCACCCTTTCATGGAGCCGTTTGCTAGTACTGTATTTGTGGAATCTCAAAAGTGATGTCTTTTGTCTATTTGAAGCCTATGGTGACAAAGGAGTGATCCTCAGAATAAATCAGAAGGAAACTTTGTGAGAAACTGCTTTGTGATATGTGAATTTATCTTCCACAGTTACACCACTATTTTGTGCAGTCGTTTACTAGCACTGTTTTTCTGGAATCTCAGAAGTGATATTTTCAATCGCTATGAGAACTATACAGACAAAGAAAATATCCTCAGATAAAAACCAGAAAGAACTTCTGAGAAACTGCTTTGTGATGTGTGCATTCATCTCACACAGCTACATGACTCTTTCATGCAGCCGTTTGCTAGTACTTTTTTATGGAATATAAGAACTGATATTTCAGATTGTTTTGAAGACTATATGGACAAAGTAAATATCCTCAGATAAAAACCAGATTAAAGCTTTCTGAGAAACTTCTTTGTGATGTGTGAATTCATCTCAGAGTCACACCACTCTTTCATGGAGGAGTTTGCTAGGACAGTTTTTGTGCAATCTCAAAAATGATATTTTGGATATCGTTGAATCCCAAGGAGAAAAATGAAAAAATGGAGAGAAACCTTTTCAGAAATGATTAGTTGTGGTTGAAGTCGGCTCACAGAGTTACACCATTGCTTTCACTGAGAAGCTTGTGTTTTCACAGAATCTTCAATGAGACCCCCGGGGGCACTTTATGTGAAATATCCTGAGATAGTAGCAAGAAAGAATCTTTCTGAGAAACTGCTTTGTGATGTGTGAATTAATCTCAGACAGTTACACCACTATTTCATGGAGTCAATTGCTTGCACTGTTTTTGTGGAATCTCAGAAGTGATATTTTGGAACGTTTTGAAGTCTACACAGAAAAAGGAAATATCCTCAGATAAAAATCAGAATGAAACTTTCTGAGAAATTGCTTTGTGATGTGTGAATTCACCTCAAAGGGTCACACCACTCTTCCATGGAGGAGTTTGGTAGGACAGTTTTTGTGGAATCTGAGAAGTAATATTTAGGATCACTTTGAAGCCTATGGGGACAAAGGAAATATCTTCAGATAAAAACCAGAAAGAAGCTCTCTGAAAAACTGCTTTGTGATCTGTGAATACATCTCACAATGTTATACCACTATTTCATGGAGCCGTTTGCTAGCCCTGTTACTGTGGAAACTGAGAATTGATAATTTTTATCTCTTTGAAGCCTTTGGTGACAAAGGAAAGATCCTCAGAATAAACCAGAAAGAAGCTTTCTGAGAAGCTGCTTTGTGATGTGTGAATTAACCTCACAGAGCTACAACACTGTTTCATGTACTGGTTTGCTAGCACTGTTTTTGTAAAATCTGAGAAGTTATATTTTGGATCACTGTGAAGACTATATGGACAAAGGAAATATCCTCAGATAAAAACCAGAAGGAAGCTTTCTGAGAAACTGCTTTGTGTTGTGTGAATTCATCTCACAGAGTTATACCACTATTTCATGGAGCCATTTGCTAGCACTGTTTTTGTGGAATCTGAGAACTGATATTTCTGATCACTTTGAAGACTATACAGATAAAGGAAATATCCTCACATAAAAACCAGAATGAGGCTTTCTGAAAAACTGCTTTCTGATGTGTGAATACAGCTCACAGTTACAATGTTATCTTCATTGAGCACCCTTCTAACACTGTTTTCTTGGAATCAATAAAGGGATTTTTTCAGTCCATTGAAGATTATGGTGACAAAGGAAATATCCTCTGAGAAAACCTAGAAAACAGGTTTCTGAGAAACTGCTTTCTGATGTGTGAAATCATCTCACAGAGTTATACCTTTGTCTTCATGGAGCAGTTTGCTAACAGAATTTTCGTGGAACCTGCAAAGTTATATTTGGGAGCACATTGAGGCCTATAGTGAAAAAGGAAATATTCTCAGATAAAAACTAGAAAGAACCTTTCTGAGAAACTGCATTGTGATGTGTGAATACATCTCGCAGAGGTACACTTTTCTTTTCATTGAGCAGTTTTCTAACACTGTTTTCCAGGACTCTACAATGGGATATTTCTTAGCGCAATGAAAGTTATGGTGACAAAGGAAATGTCCTCAGATAAACACTAGAAATCTTTCTGAGAAACTGCTTTGTGATGGGTTAATTCTTCTCACAGAGTTACACCATTCTTTTCACTGAGCAGTCTCCTAACTCCGTTTTGTGGAAAATGCAATAGGATGTTTGGGAGCTCGCTGAAGGTTATGGTGACAAGGAAATATCCTCAGATAAAAACCAAAAATATCCTTCTGAGATACTCCTTTGTGATGTGTGTATACATCTCACAGAGTTACAATGTTATTTTCATTGGGCAATCTGTGATCACTGTTTTCTTGGAATCCATAAAGGGATATTTGCAGTGCATTGAAGCTTGTCATGTCAAAGGAAATGTCATCAGAGAAAAACTGGAAAGAAGGTTTTTGAGAAACTGTTTTGTGGTGTGTGAATTCATCTGACAGAGTTACACATTTTTTTTCATGAAACAGTCTGTTAAAACATTTTTGGGGGAATCTGAGAAGGGATATTTTAAACCACATTGAAGCCTATGGTGACAAGGAAATATCCTCAGATGAAAACTAGAAAGAAGGTTTCTGAGAAAATGCATTGTGATGTGTGACTGTATCTCACAGAGGTACGCTTTTCTTTTCATTGAGCAGTTTTCTAACATTGTTTCCTTGGAATCTGCATTGGGATATTTCTTAGCGCAATGAAGGTTATGGTGACAAAGGAAATATCCTCAGATAAAAACTAGAAATCTTTCTGAGAAACTACTTTGTGATGGGTTAATTCATCTCACAGAGTTACACCATTCCTTTCATTGAGCAGTCTGCTGACACTGTTTTCCAGGAATATGCGTTAGGATATTTCATAGCTCATTGAGGCCTATGGTGACAAGGAAGTATCCTCAGATATAAACTAGAAAGAAGCTTTCTGAGAAAATGTGTTGTGGTGTGTGAATGCATCTGACAGAGTTACACTTTTCATTTTAGCAGTTTGCTAACACTGTTTTCTTGGACTCTGCAATGGGATATTTCTTAGTGCAATGAATCTTATGGTGACAAAGGCAATATCCTCAGAAAAAAACTGGAAAGAAGCTTATCAGAAACTGCTTTGTGATGAGAGAATTCACCTCACAGTGTTACACTGTTCTTTTCATTGAGCAGTCTGCTAACACTGTTTTCTTGGAACCTGCATGGGATATTTCTTATTGTAATGAAGCTTATGGTGACAAAGGAAATATCCTCAGATAAAAACTAGAAAGAAGCTTTCGGAGAAACTACTTTGTGATGTGTGAACTCATCACACACAGTTACACCGTACTTTTCATACAGCAGTTTGCTAACACTGTTTTCCTGGAAAATGCAAGAGGATGTTTGGGAGTGCATTGAAGCCTATGGAAACAAAGCAAATATCCACAGATAAAAAGGAAAAAGAAGCCTTCTGAGAAACTGCTTTGTGATGTGTGAATACCTCTCCCAGAGTTACAATGTTATTTTCATTGAGCAGTCTGCTAACTCTGTTATCTTGGAATCTGTAAAGGGACACTTCACATCTCTTTGAAGATTATGGTGACAAAAGAAATATCCTCAGAGAAAAACTAGAGAGAAGGTTTCTGAGAAACTGTTTTATGATATGTGAATTCATCTCACAGAATTACACTTTCGTTTCATGGAGCAGTCTGTTACCACTATTGTTGGGGAATCTGAAAAGGGATATTTTGGATTGCACTGAAGCCTATGATGAAAAGGGAAATATTCTCAGGGAAAAACTAGGGAGAAGGTTTCTGAAAAACTGATTTATTATGTGTGAATTCATCTCACAGTGTTGCATTTTCATTTCATGAAGCCATTTGCTAACACTGTTTACGTGGAATCTGCAAAGTGATATTTCAGAGCGTCTTGAGGACTATGGTGAAAAGGGAAATATCCTCAGAAAAAAAGCTAGAAAGAATATTTCTGAGTAACTGCCTTGTGATGTGTGAAGGCATCTCCCAGAGTTACAGTTTTCTTTTCATTCAGCAGTTTTCCAACACTATTTTCTGAGAATCTGCAATGAAATATTTCTTAGCACAAAGAAACTTATGGTGACAAAGGAAATATCCTCAGATAAAAACTAAAAAGAATCCTTCTGAGAAACTGCTTTGTGATGGGCTCACAGAGTTACACCATTCGTTTCATTGAGCAGTCTGCTAAGACTGTTTTTTTGGAATCTGCGTTAGGATATTTGGGAGTGCCTGGAAGCCTATGTGAACAAAGGAAATACCCTCCAATAAAAATCAAAAAGAAGTTTTCTGAGAAACAGCTTTTGATGTCTGAATTCATCTCACAGAGATACACGATTCTTTTCATGGATTACTTTGCTGGTACTCTTTTTGCGGAATCTGAAAGGGATATTTTGTATTGCATTGAAGCCTGTGGTGACAAAGGAAATATCCTCAGATAAATGCTGGAAACAAGCTTTCTGGGAAAGTTCTTTGTGATGTGTGTATTTATCACACAGGGTTGCACCTTTCTTTTCATGGAGTAGTTTGCTAACATTTTTCTGTGGAATCTGCAAAGAAACATTTGGGAGCACCTTGAGGCCTATAGTGTAAAAGGAAATATCCACAATTAAAAACTAGAAAGAAGCTTTCTGAGAAACTGCTTTGTGATGTGTGAATTCAACACACAGAGTTACACCTTTCTTTTCATACAGCAGTTTGCTAACACTGCCTTTGTGGAAAATGCAAGAGGATGTTTGGAGCACCTTGAAGCCTATGGTGAAAGAGAAAATATCCTCAGATAAAAACCAAAAAGAAGTTTTCTGAGAAATTGCTTTGGATGTGTGAATTCATCTCACCGAATTACATGATTCTTTTCATGAATCACTTTGTTATCACTGTTTTTGTGG
>NW_012116799.1:413147-415275 GCF_000951035.1 Colobus angolensis palliatus | reverse complement strand
GATGTGTGAATTTATCTCACAGAGTTGCACCTTTCTTTCCATGGAGAAGTTTGCTAAAACTATTTTCATGAAATCTGCAAACTAATATTTGGGAGCAGTTTGAGGCCTATAGCGAAAAATGAAATATCCCGAGATAAAAAGTGGAAAGAAGCTTTCTGAGAAACTTCTTTGTGATATGTGAATTCATCATACAGAGTTACACCATTCTTTTCATACAGCAGTTTACTAACACTGTGTTCGTGGAAAATGCAATAGGATATTTGGGAGTGCATTGAAGCCTATGGTGACAAAGGAAATATCCTCAGATAAAATCAAGAAAGAAGCCTTCTGAGAAACTGCTTTCTGATGTGTGAATCCATTTCACACAGTTAAAATGTTCTTTTCATTGAGCAGTCTGCTAACACTGTTTTCCTGGAATCTGTACAGGGATATTTTGCAGCACATTGAAGCTTACGGTGACAAAGGAAATATCCTCAGAGAGAAACTAGAAAGAAAGTTTCCGAGATACTGCTTTCTGATGTGTGAATTCATTTCACAGAGTTACACTTTCCTTTCATGGAGCAGTCTGTTACCACTGTTTTTGGGGAATCTGAGAAGGGGTATTTTGGATCACATTGAAGCCAATGCTGACAAAGGAAATATCCTCAAATAAAAATTAGAAAGAAGCTTTATGAGAAATGTCTTTGTGATGTGTGAATTCATCTCACAGAGTTACAGCTTTCTCTTCATGAAGCAGTTTGCTAACACTCTTTTGGTGGACTCTGCAAAGTGATATTTGGTCACACATTGAGGCCTAGGGTGAAAAAGGAAATATCCTCAGATATAAACTAGAAAGAAGTCTTCCGAGAAACTGCATTGTGATGTGTGAATCCATCTCACAGTGTTACACTATTGTTTTCATTGAGCAGTTTGCTAACACTGTTTTCTTAGAATCTGCAATGGGATATTTCTTACTTCAATGACACTTATGATGACAAAGGAAATATTCTCAGGTAAAAACTAGAAAGAATCTTAATTAGAAATTGCTTTGTGATGGGCGAATTCTTGTAAAACAGTTACACCATTCTTATCAGTGAGCAGTGTGCTAAAACTGTTTCCATGGAATCTGCATTAGGATATTTTGGAGCACATTGAAGCCTATAGGGACAAAGGCAACATCCTCAGATAAAAAAACACAAAGAAGCTTTCTGAGAAACTGCTTTGGATGTGTGAATTCATCTCTCCGTGTTACACTATTCTTTTCATGAATAACTTTGTTAGAACTCTTTTTGGGGAATCTGAAAGGGATATTTTTGATTGCATTGAAGCCTAAGGTGACCAACGAAATATCCTCAGATAAATTGCGAAAAGAAGCTTCTGAGAAACTGCTTTCTGAAGTGTTAAATCATCTCACAGTGTTACACAATTCTTTACATGGATAAGTTTGGTAGCACTGTTTTTGGGTAACCTGAGAAGGGATATTTTGGATTGCATTGAAACCTATGGTGACAAGGAAATACTCTCACATAAAAACTGAAAAGAAGCTTTCTGAGAAAGTTCTCTGTGATGTGTGAATTCATCTCATAGAGTGGCAACTTTCTTTTCATGGGGCAGTTGGTTAACACTGTTTTCTATGAATCTGCAATGGGATATTTCGTAGCACAATGAAGCTTATGGTGACGAAGGAAATATTCTGAGATAAAAAATGTAAAGAAACTTTGTGAGAAACTGCTTTGTGATGGGTTAATTCATCTCACAGAGTTACACTGCTTTTTTCATTGAGCAGTCTGCTAGCACTGTTTTCATGGAATCTGCATTAGGATATTTAGGAGTGCATTGAATCCTATGGGGACAAGGGAAATATCCTCAGATAAAAACCAAAAAGCAGCTTTCTGAAAAACTGCTTTGGATGTCTGAATTTATCTCACAGATATACACGATTCTTTTTATGGATCCCTTTGTTATCACACTTTTTGCTGCATCTGAAAGGTATATTTTAGATCACATTGAAGCCTACAGTGACAAAGGAAATATCCTCAGGTAAAAGCTGGAAAGAAATTTTCTGAGAAAGTTCTTTGTGATGTGTGAATTTATCTCACAGAGTTGCACCTTTCTTTTCATGGAGTAGTTTGCTAACACTCTATTCCTG
>NW_012116799.1:409640-412407 GCF_000951035.1 Colobus angolensis palliatus | reverse complement strand
TGTGATGTGTGAATTTATCTCACAGAGTTGCACCTTTCTTTTCATGGAGTAGTTTGCTAACACTCTATTCCTGGAATCTGCAAAGGGATATTTAATAACACATTGAGCCTATAGTGAAAAAGGAAATATCCTCAGATAAAAACTAGCAAGAAGCTTTCTGAGAGACTTCTTTGTAATGTGAGTATTCATCTCTCAGAGTAACATCTTTCTTTTCATGGAGCAGTTTGCTAACACTGCTTTTGTGGAATCTACAAAGTGATATTTAGGAGCCAGTTCAGATCTATGATGAAAAGGAAAATATCCTCAGATAAAAACTGGAAGGAAACTTTCTGAGAAAATGCCTTGTGATGTGTAAATTCATCTCACAGTTACACCACTCTTTCCTTGGAGCAGTTTGCTAAAAGTGTTTTTGTGGAATCTCCAATAGGATATTTTGGAATGCATTGAAACCTTTGGGGACAAACGAATTATTCTCAGACAAAAACAAAAAAGAAGCTTGCTGTGAAACTGCTTAGTGATGAGTGAATTCATGTCACAGAGTTACAGCTTTATTTTCATGGCACAGTTTGGTAGCACTGTTTTTGGGGAATCTAAGAGGGGATATGTTGGATCGCATTAAAGCCTAAGGTGACAAAGAAAATATCCTCATCCATAAACTAGAAAGAAGCTTTCTGAGAAACTGCACAGTGTTTTGTCAATTCATCTCACAGTGTTACACTGTGGTTTTCACTGAGCTGTTTGCTAACACTGTATTGTTGGAATCTGCAATCTGATATGTTGGAGTACATTGAATCTTAGGGTGACAAAGGAAATATCCTCATATAAAAACTAGAAAGAAACTTTCTGAGAAACCACTTTGCAACATGCTAATTTATCTCAGAGAGTTACATGATTCTTTTCATGGATCAGTTTTATAGCACTGCTTTTGGAGGATCTGAGAAGAGTTATTTCCAATTGCAATGAAGCCTATAGTGACAAAGGAAATAGCCTCAGATAAAAAATAGAAAGAAGCTTTCTGAGATATTTCATTGTGATGTGTGAATTCATCTCACAGAGTTACACCTTTCCTTTTATGAAGCAGTTTGCTAACACGGTTTTCAAGGAACCTGCAAAGGATTATTTGGGAGCTCACTGAGGCCAATACTGAAAAAGGAAGAATCCTCAGATATAAGCTGGAAAGTAGTTTTATGAAAAATTGCTTTGCGATTTGTGAATTTACCTTACTGAATTATACCATTCTTTTCACTGAGCACTGCTTTGGAAAATCTGCAAAGGGATATTCGGCACCACATGGAGTCCAATGGCGCAAAAGGAAATAACTTCAGGTAAAAACTAGAAAGAAGCTTTCTGAGAAACCCTTTTGTGATGTGTGCATTCATCTCATTGTGCTAAACGTTTCTGTTGAGGGAGCACTTTGGCATGAATTTTTTTGTGGTGTCAGAGAAGGGAAATTTGGGAACACTTTGAAGCCTATGGTGGTAAAGGAAATAGGCTCATATAAAAACTAGAAAGAAGCCTTTTGAAAAACTACTTTGTTCTGTGTTAATTCATCTCACAAAGTTACATGACTCTTCATGGAGAAGTTTGGTAACAATATTTTTGGGGAATCTGAGAAGGATTGTTTTGGATCACATTCAAGTCTATGGTGACAAAGGAAATATTCTCAGATAAAAACTAGAAAGAAACTTTCTGAGGAAGTTCTTTGTGATGTGTGAATTCATCTCACAGAGTTACACCTTTCTTTTCATGGAGTATTTGCTGTCAGTGATTTCTGGAATCTGCAAAGAGATATTTGGGAATACATTGAGATTGTAGCGGAAATGGAAATATTCTCAGATAAAAACAAGAAAGATGTTTTCTGAGAAACTATTTTGTCATGTGTGAACTCATCTCACAGAGTTACACCATTCCTGTATTTGAGGAGTTGGCTAACACTGTTTTCTTGGAATCTGTAATGGGATATTTCAGAGATCATTGACGTATAGGGTGACAAAGGAAATATCCTCAGAAAAAAAATAGAAAATGGTTTCTGAGACACTGATTTGTGAGTTGTAAACTCATCTCACAGAGTTACAAGATTCCTTTCAAGGAGCAGTATTGTAGCACTTTTTTTGGGGAATCTGAGAAGGGATATTTTCGATCACATTGAAGCCTGTGGTGACAAGGGAAATATGCTCAGTAAGACAGTAGAAATCAGCTTTGTAAGAAACTTATTTGTGATATATGTATTCATCTCACAGAGTAACAACTATCTTTTCATGGAGAAGTTTGCTAACACTGTTTTCGTGGAATCTGCAAAGAGATATTTGTGACTGCTTTGAGACCTATAGTGAAAAAGGAATTATCCTAAGATAAAAAAGAAAAGATTTCTGTTGATTGAGCAGTTTGGCATCACTGTTTTTGTGGTGTCTGAGAAGGGATATTTGGCAGTGCACTGAGGCTGATGGTTGTTTAGTAAATATGCAGAGATGAAAACTAGAAAGAAAATTTATGATAAACTGTTTTGTGATGGGTGAATTCATCTCACAGAGTTAAATCCTTCTTTTCATTGTGCAGTTTGTTAACACTGTTTTTGTGGAATATACAAAGGGATATTCGGGAGTGGATAAAGGCCAATATTGAAAACGGAATTATCTTCAGGTAAAAACTGGAGAGCATGTTTCTGTTAACTCTTTCATGATGTGTGCATTCATCTCATAGAGGTAAAGCTTTCTGTTGAGAGAATACATTGGCATCACTGTTTTTGTGGTTTCTGAGAAGGAATCTT
>NW_012116799.1:402278-404520 GCF_000951035.1 Colobus angolensis palliatus | reverse complement strand
TCATGGAGAAGTTTGGTAACAATATTTTTGGGGAATCTGAGAAGGATTGTTTTGGATCACATTCAAGTCTATGGTGACAAAGGAAATATTCTCAGATAAAAACTAGAAAGAAACTTTCTGAGGAAGTTCTTTGTGATGTGTGAATTCATCTCACAGAGTTACACCTTTCTTTTCATGGAGTATTTGCTGTCAGTGATTTCTGGAATCTGCAAAGAGATATTTGGGAATACATTGAGATTGTAGCGGAAATGGAAATATTCTCAGATAAAAACAAGAAAGATGTTTTCTGAGAAACTATTTTGTCATGTGTGAACTCATCTCACAGAGTTACACCATTCCTGTATTTGAGGAGTTGGCTAACACTGTTTTCTTGGAATCTGTAATGGGATATTTCAGAGATCATTGACGTATAGGGTGACAAAGGAAATATCCTCAGAAAAAAAATAGAAAATGGTTTCTGAGACACTGATTTGTGAGTTGTAAACTCATCTCACAGAGTTACAAGATTCCTTTCAAGGAGCAGTATTGTAGCACTTTTTTTGGGGAATCTGAGAAGGGATATTTTCGATCACATTGAAGCCTGTGGTGACAAGGGAAATATGCTCAGTAAGACAGTAGAAATCAGCTTTGTAAGAAACTTATTTGTGATATATGTATTCATCTCACAGAGTAACAACTATCTTTTCATGGAGAAGTTTGCTAACACTGTTTTCGTGGAATCTGCAAAGAGATATTTGTGACTGCTTTGAGACCTATAGTGAAAAAGGAATTATCCTAAGATAAAAAAGAAAAGATTTCTGTTGATTGAGCAGTTTGGCATCACTGTTTTTGTGGTGTCTGAGAAGGGATATTTGGCAGTGCACTGAGGCTGATGGTTGTTTAGTAAATATGCACAGATGAAAACTAGAAAGAAAATTTATGATAAACTGTTTTGTGATGGGTGAATTCATCTCACAGAGTTAAATCCTTCTTTTCATTGTGCAGTTTGTTAACACTGTTTTTGTGGAATATACAAAGGGATATTCGGGAGTGGATAAAGGCCAATATTGAAAACGGAATTATCTTCAGGTAAAAACTGGAGAGCATGTTTCTGTTAACTCTTTCATGATGTGTGCATTCATCTCATAGAGGTAAAGCTTTCTGTTGAGAGAATACATTGGCATCACTGTTTTTGTGGTTTCTGAGAAGGAATCTTTGGGAGAGTATGCCAGCCAATTGTGGAAAAGGAAATATCCTGGGATAAAAACTAGGAAGAAGAATACTGAGAAATTTCTTTGTGATGGCTGAATTCATCACACAGAGTAACAAAGTTGTTTTGTTTGAGCAGTTTGGTAGCACTGTTTTTGTGGAATCTGCAAAGGGATATTCAGAAAGTCCTGAAAGCCTATGGTGGAAAAGGAAAAAATTCAGCTAAATACTAGACACAAACTTTTTGGGAAACAGTTTTGTGATGTGTGTATTCATCTGAAATTGTTTAACCTTTTTGTTGATTGAACAGTTCGGCATCACTGTTGTGGTGGTATCTGAGAGGAGTGATTTTTGAGCACATTGAAGCCTATTGTGAAAAAGAAATATACTCAGATTTAAACTACAAAGAAACTTTCTGAGATATTGCTTTGTGATGGGTGAATTCATCTAACAGTTACACCTTTCTTTTCATTTAGCAGTTTGGTAACACTGTTTTTGTGGAATCTGCAAAGGGATATTTGGGAGATCAAAGAGTGCAATGGCGAAAAAGGAAATATCTTCAGGTAAAAACTGGAGAGAAGCTCTCTGAGAAACTCCTTTGTGATGTGTATATTCATCTCAAAGAGCTAAAAGTTTCTGTTGAGGGAACACTTTGGCATCACTGTTTTTGTGGTGTTGAGAAGGGATAATTGGGAGCACATAGAAGCCTAAGGTTTAAAAGGAAATATCCGCATATAAAGCTAGAAAGAAGCTTTCTGAGGAACAGCTTTGTGATGTGTGAATTCATCTCACAGAGTTACAACATTATTTTCAAGGGAGCAGTTTGGTAGCACTGTTTTGGGGAAACTGAGAAGGGATATTTTGGATCACATTGAAGCCTATGATGACAAAGGAAATATCCTCAGATAAAATTTAGAAATTTTCTGAGAAAGTTTTTTGTGATGTGTGAATTCATCTCACAGAGTTACACCTTTCTTTTCATGGGGCAGTTTGCTAACAATCTTCTTGGAATCCGCAATGGGATATTGTTGAGCACATTGAAGCTTAGGGTGAG
>NW_012116799.1:398662-401505 GCF_000951035.1 Colobus angolensis palliatus | reverse complement strand
CTACTTTGTGGTGGGTTAATTTTTCTCACAGAGGTAAACCATTCTTTTCATTACACAGTTTGGTAGCACTTGTTTTGTGGAATCTGCAGTGGGATATTTTGGAGCACATAGAGACCTAAAATGAAAAAGAAAATTCTTCAGGTAAAAACTGTAGAGAAGCTTTTGGAGAAACTCCTTTGTTGTGTGTACATTCATCTCATAGAGCTTAACGTTTCTGTTGAGGGAGCACTTTGGCATCTCTGTTTTTGTGGTGTCAGAGAAGGGATATTTGGGAGTGTATTGAAGCCCACAGTGAAAAGAAAATATCCTCAGATAAAAACCACCCAGAGGCTTTCTGAGAAACTGCTTTGTGATGAGTAAATTTATCTCATAGTTACATCATTCTTTTCATGGAGCAGTTAGCATTGTTTTTGTGGAACCTGCAGAGGGACATTTTGGAGCTCATAGGGGTGTGAGGTGAGAAAAGAAACTTCTTCAGGTAAAAACTGGAGAGAAGCTTTCATAGAAACTCTTTTGTGATGTGTGTGTTCATCTAATAGAGCTATATGTTTCTGATGAGGGAGCAGTTTGGCATCACTGTTTTTGTGGTGTCCAAGAAGGGATTTTTGGGAGCACTTTAAAGCCTCTGGTGGAAAAGGAAATATGCTCAGATAGAAACCAAAAAGAAGAATTCTGAGAAACTCCTTTGTGATGTGTGAATTCATCTCAAAGAATTACACTGTTCTTTTCTGGTGCAGTTTGCTAACACTGTTTTCTTGGAATCTGCAATGGGATATTATGGAGCACATTGAAGCTGATGGTGACAAAGGAAATATACTCATATCAAAACTAGAAAGAAGCTTTCTGAGAACCCGATTTGTGATGTGTTAATTCATCTCACAGTGTTACAGGATTCTTTTCAGGGTCAGTTTGGTAGCACTGTTTTTTTAGTGTCTGAGAAGAGATATTTGGGCATGCATGGAAGCCGATGGTGGAAAAGGAAATATCCTGAGATAAAAACTAGACAGAAGCTTTCTGAGAAATTTCTTTGTGGTGGGTGAATTCATCACGCCAAGTTACACCATTGTTTTCTTTCAGCAGTTTGCAAGCACTGTTTTTAAGGTATCTGCAAAGGGATATTCAGGAACTCCTAGAGGTCTAAGGTGAAAAAGGAAATAACTTCAGATAAAAACTGGAGAGAAGATTTTTGAGAAACAGTTTTGTGATGTATGTATTCATCTCAGAGAGCTTAACCTTTTTGTTGATTGAGCAGTTCGGCATCACTGTTTTGTGGTATCTGAGAGGAGATATTTCGGAGCACACTGAAGCCTATGGTGAAAAAGGAAGTATCTTCAGATTTAAACTAGAAAGCTTTCTGAGTAACTGCTTTGTGTTGGGTGAATTCATCTCACAGAGTTACACCTACCTTTTCTTTAAGCATTTCAGTAACATTGTTCCGTGGAATATGCAAAGGGATACTCCTGAGCACACAGGGTCCAGTGGTGAGAAAGGAAATATTTTCAGGTTAAAAAGTGAAGAGAAACTTTCTGAGAATCTCCTTTGTGATATGTGCATTTGTCTCATAGAGCTAAACATTTCTGTTGAGGGAACACTTTGGTATCACTGTTTTTGTGCTGTCTGAGAAGGGTATTTGGGAGTACATTGAAGGCTAGGATGGAAAAGGAAATAACCACTGAAAAAAATTGGAAAGAAACTTCCTGAGAAACTGATTGGTGATGTGTTAATTAATCTCACAGGGTTACATTATTCCTTTCATGGAGCAGTTTGGTAGCGCCATTTTTGGGGAATCTGAGAAGGGATAATTTGGATCACATTGAAGCCTATGGTGACAAAGGAAATATCATCAGATAAAAACAAAAAATAATTTTTCTTAGAACCTGCTTTTTGATGTGTGAATTCATCTCACACAGTTACACTGTTCTTTTCATTGAGGAGTTTGCTAACACTGTGTTCTTGAAATCTGCAATGGGATACTTCTGAGTGCATTGCAGCTTAGGTTGACAAAGCATATATCCTCAGACAAAAACTAGTAGGAAACTTTCTGACAAACTGCTTTATGAGTTGTGAATTCATCTCACAGGGTTACAAGACTGCTTTCATGGAGCAGTTTGGTAGCACTGTTTTGGGCAGTCTGAGAAGGGATATTTGTGAGAACTTTGAGGCCTATAGTGAAAAGGACATATCCTTAGATAAAAACTAGAAAGAAACTTTCTGAGAAACTGCTTCATGATGTGTGCATTCATCTCAAAGAGTTACATTATTATTTTCTTTGAGCAGTTAGATAACACTGTTTTCTTGGAATCTGCAGTAGGATATTTGGGAGCGCAATGAAGTTTATTGTGACAAAGGATACATCCTCAGATCAAGACCAAAAGGAAGCTTTCTGTGAAACTGCTTTGTGACGGGTAAATTCACCTCATAGAGTAACAAAGTTCTGTTCATTGAGAAGTTTGCTAACACTTTTTTCCTGGAATCTGCAATGAGATATTTTGGAGCTCATTGATGAATATGGTAAAAAAGGAAATATTCTCATATAAAAACTAGAAAGAAGCTTTCTGAGTAACTGCTTGTTATGTGTCAAATCATCTCACAGAGTTACACCAATCTTTTCCTGAAGCAATTCTGTAGCACTGTTTTTGGGGAGTCTGAGAAGGGATATTTTGGATATCATTGAAGCCTAAGGTGACAAAGGAAGTATCCTCATAAAAGAACTTGAAAGAAGCTTTCTAAGAAACTGCTTTGTGTTGTGTGAATTCATCTCATAGAGTTACACGATCCTTTTCATGGAGTAGTTTCGTAGCACTGTTTTTGGGGAATCTGAGAATGGATATTTTGAATCACAT
>NW_012116799.1:398298-398612 GCF_000951035.1 Colobus angolensis palliatus | reverse complement strand
GAAGCCTATGGTTACAAATGAAATATACTTAGATAAAAACTAGAAAGAAGGTTGTTGAGAAAGGTCTTTGTGATGTGTTAATTCATTTCACATAGTTAAACCTTTATTTTCATGGAGCTGTTTGCTCAAACTGTTTTCTTGGAATCTGCCAAGGGTTACTTGGCAGTGCCTTGAGACCTATGGTGAAAGAGGAAATATCTTCAGATAAAAATCTAAAAGAAGCTTTCTGTGAAGCTGCTTTGTGATGTGTGAATTCATCTCACAGAGTTACCAAGTTCTTTTCATTGAGAAGGTTCCTCAATGAATCTGCAATG
>NW_012116799.1:396278-398248 GCF_000951035.1 Colobus angolensis palliatus | reverse complement strand
AAGCTTTCTGTGAAGCTGCTTTGTGATGTGTGAATTCATCTCACAGAGTTACCAAGTTCTTTTCATTGAGAAGGTTCCTCAATGAATCTGCAATGGGAACTGCAATGGGATATTCTGGAGAGCATTCAGGTATATGGAGAAAACGGAAATATGTGCAGTTAAAATCTAGGAAGAAGTGGTCTGAGAAACAGCTTTGTGATGTGTGAATACATATTACAGAATTACACCATTCTTTTCATGGAACAGTTTGGTAGCAACGTTTTTGGGGAATTTGAGAAGGGATATTTTGGATCACCTTGAAGCCTAGGGTGACAATGGAAATATAATCAGATAAAAACCAGGAATAATCTTTCTGAGAAACTTCTTTGTGATGTGTGCACTCATTCCATAGAGTAACACCTTTCTTTTCATGGAGCTGTTTGCTAACACAGTTTTCATGGAATATACAAAATGATATTTTGGAGCGAGTTGAAACTTATGGTGAAAAAGGAAACATCCTCAGAAAAAAACCAGAAGGAAGCTTTCTGAGAAAATGCTTTGTGGTGTGTGAATTCATCTCACAGTTACACCACACTTTTCTTGGAACACTTTGCTAACACTGTTTTCATGGAATCTGCAATAGGATATTTCGGATTGCATTGAAGCTTTTGGTGACAATAGAAATAGCATCAGAGCAAAAAAAAGAAGCTTTCTGTGTAAGTGCTTAGTTATATATGAATTTTCCTCACAAAGTTACACCTTTATTTTCATGGCGCAGATTTGTAACACTCTTTTTGGGGAGTCCGAGAAGGGATATTTTGGATCACATTGAAGCCTATGGTGACAAAGGCAATGTTGTCAGACAAAAACTAGAAAGAACCTTTGTGAGAAATCGCTTTGTGATGTATTTATTCACCTCAGAGAGTTACATGATTTTTTTCATGGGTCAGTTTTGTTGCACTGTTTTTGGGGAATCTGAGAAGAGTTATTTTCAATGGCAATGAAGCCTATGGTGACAAAGGAAATGTCCCCAGATAAAAGCCAGAAAGAAACTTTCTGAGTTATTTCTTTGTACTATGTGAATTCATCTCCAGTGTTACACCTTTCTTTCATGGAGCAGTTTCCTACCATGGTTTTCGTGGAATCTGCAAAGGGATAGTTTGGAGTGCACTGAGGCCTACACTGATGAAGGAAATATCCTCCGAAAAAAAGTAGGAAGAAACATTCTGAGTAACTGCTTTGTGATGTGTGAATTACAGATCTTTACCTTTCTTTTTATTGAGCAGTCTGATAACACTGTTTTCATGGAATCTGTAATAAGATATTTGGTTGTTCACTGAAGCCTATGTGGAAAAGGAAGTATCCTCAGATAAAAAACTAAAATAAGCTTTCAGAGAAACTAATTTATGATGTGTGAATTCATCTCACAGTGTTACACCATTACTTCCATTGAGAAGTTTGCTAACACTTTTTACCTGGAAACTGCATTGGGATATACAGGAAGGCATTGAGGCCTATGGTGAGAGAGGAAATATCCTCAGAGTAAAACTAAAAAGAAGATTTCTGAGAAACACTTTTGTGGTGTGTGAATTCATGTCACGGAGCTACACAATTCTTTTCTTGGAGTAGGTTGCTAACACTGTTTTCATGGAATCAGCAATAGGATATTTGGGATAGCGTTGAAGTCTACAATGACAAAGGAAATATCCTCAGACTAAAACTAGAAAGAATCTTTCTGAGAAACTGCTTTGTGATTTGTGAATTCATCTCACAGAGTTGCAGGATTCTTTTAATGGACCAGTTTGGTAACAAAATTTTGGGCAATCTCTGAAGTGATATTTTACATTATGTTGAAGCCTATGGTGACAAAGGAAATATCCTCAGATAAAAACTAGAAAGATGTTTTCTGAGAAAGCTTTTTGTGATGTATGAATTCATCTCACAAAGTTACATCTTTCTTTAATGGAGCAGTTTGATAACACTGTTTTCGT
>NW_012116799.1:394299-396228 GCF_000951035.1 Colobus angolensis palliatus | reverse complement strand
TGAAGCCTATGTGGAAAAGGAAGTATCCTCAGATAAAAAACTAAAATAAGCTTTCAGAGAAACTAATTTATGATGTGTGAATTCATCTCACAGTGTTACACCATTACTTTCATTGAGAAGTTTGCTAACACTTTTTACCTGGAAACTGCATTGGGATATACAGGAAGGCATTGAGGCCTATGGTGAGAGAGGAAATATCCTCAGAGTAAAACTAAAAAGAAGATTTCTGAGAAACACTTTTGTGGTGTGTGAATTCATGTCACGGAGCTACACAATTCTTTTCTTGGAGTAGGTTGCTAACACTGTTTTCATGGAATCAGCAATAGGATATTTGGGATAGCGTTGAAGTCTACAATGACAAAGGAAATATCCTCAGACTAAAACTAGAAAGAATCTTTCTGAGAAATTGCTTTGTGATGTGTGAATTCATCTCACAGAGTTGCAGGATTCTTTTAATGGACCAGTTTGGTAACAAAATTTTGGGCAATCTCTGAAGTGATATTTTACATTACGTTGAAGCCTATGGTGACAAAGGAAATATCCTCAGATAAAAACTAGAAAGATGTTTTCTGAGAAAGCTTTTTGTGATGTATGAATTCATCTCACAAAGTTACATCTTTCTTTTAATGGAGCAGTTTGATAACACTGTTTTCGTGGAGACTGCAATAGGATATTTTGGAGTGCTTTGAATCCTCTAGTGGAAAAGGAAATATCCTCAGATAAAACACAAAAATAAGCTTTCTGTGAAAATGCTTTGTGATGTTTGAGTTGATCTTACAGAGTTACACCATACTTTTGATTGAGAAGTTGGCTAACTCTTTTTTTGTGGAACCTGCAATGGGATGTTCTGGAGTACATTGAGTAATATGGTGAAAAGGAAATATCCTCAGTTAAAAACTAGAAATAATATATCTGAGAAACAGCTTTGGATGTGTGAATTCATCTCACAGAGTTACACCACCCTTTCCATAGAGCAGTTGTGTAGCACTCTTTTGGGGGAATCTCAGAAGGGATAATTTGAATAGTATTGAAGCCTATATTGAAAAAGGAAATATCCTCAGATAAAAACTTGAAAGAAGCTTTCTGAGAAACTGCTTTGTGATGTGTGAATTCATCGCACAGATTTGCATGACTCTTTACTTGGAGCAATTTGCTAACACTGTATTCCTGGAATCTACAATAGGATATTTGGGAGTGCATTGAAGTCTAAAATGACTAAGGAAATATTGAGAGACAAAAAACAAAAGGAAGCTTTCTGAGAAACAGGTTTGTGATGTGTGAATTCACCTCACCGATTTACACCTTTATTTCATGGAGCACTTTTCTAACACTATTTTCGTGGAAACTACAAAGGGATATTCGGGAGCGAATTGAGACCTATGGTGAAAAAGGAAATATCCTCAGACAAAAAATAGAAAGAAGCTTTCTGATAAACTACTTTGTGGTTTTTGAATTCATCTCACAGAGTTATTCAATCGTTTTCATGGAACATTTTGGTAGCATGTGTTTGGGAAATCTGAGAAAGGATATTATCAATCGCCTTGAAGCCCATGGTGACAAAGGAAATATCCTCATATAGAAACTAGAAAGAATCTTTCTAAGAAATTGCTTTTTGATGTGTGAATTCATCTCAGAGTTACAACTTTATTTTCTTGCAGCAGATTGTTAACACTATTTTCGTGGAATATGCAAAGGGATATTTGGGAACACATTGAGGCTTTGGTTTAAAAGGAAATATCCAGAAATAAAAACTAGAAAGAAGGTTTCTGAGAAACTACTTTTTGATGTGTGAATTCACCTCACAGAATTACACTGTTCTTTTCATTGAGCAGTTTGTTAACACTGTTTTCTTGGAATCTGCAATGGGATATTTCAGAGGGCATTGAAGCTTGTGGTGACAAAGGAAATATCCTCAGACAAAAACTGCAA
>NW_012116799.1:393799-394234 GCF_000951035.1 Colobus angolensis palliatus | reverse complement strand
GGCACACCAGGAGAATATATCCCACACACGGCCAGGAGGGTGCCACGCCCACGGAGCCTCCCTCACTGCTAACACAGCAGTCTGCGGAGAACTAACTGCAAGGCAGCAGCGAGGCTGGGGGAGGGGCGCCCACCATTGCTGAGGCTTAAGTAGGTAAACAAAGCCGCTGGGAATAACGCACTGTAAGCACACTGGCACACCAGGAGAATATATCCCACACACGGCCGGGAGGGTGCCACGCCCACGGAGCCTCCCTCACTGCTAACACAGCAGTCTGCGGAGAACTAACTGCAAGGCAGCAGCGAGGCTGGGGGAGGGGTGCCCGCCATTGCTGAGGCTTAATTAGGTAAACAAAGCCTCTGGGAAGCTCGAAATGGGTGGAGTTCACAGCAGCCCAAGGAAACCTGCCTGTCTCTGTAGACTCCACCTCTGGGG
>NW_012116799.1:373378-383049 GCF_000951035.1 Colobus angolensis palliatus | reverse complement strand
GTTATGCACATGTACCCTAGAACTTAAAGTATAATAAAAAAATATATAAAATATTTAAAAAATAAAAAATGAAAAAAAGAAGTTTGCTAACACTGTTTTCATGGAATCTGGAAAGAGACTTTTCAGAGTGCATTGAAGCTTAAGGTAACAAAGGAAATGCACTCATATAAAAACTAGAAAGATGCTTTCTGAGGAAACGTTTTCTGATGTGTTCATTCTTCTCATAGAGTTACATGATTCCTTTCATACAGCAATTTGGTGACACTGATTTTTGGAATCTCAGAAGGGACATTTTTGATAGCATTGAATACTATGGTGATGAAGGAAATATCCTCAGATAAAATCTAGGATGAAGCTTTCTCAGAAAGATTTTATGACGTGTGAATTCATCTCACAGAAATAAACCTTTCTTTTCATGCAGTAGTGTTCTAACACAGTTTTCATGGAATTTGCAAAGGAGTATTTAGGAGCACATTGAGGCCTGCAGTGACAAATGGAATATCCTCAGATAAAAACTGGAAAGAAACATTCTGAGAAACTGCTTTGTGACGTGTGAATTTGCCTCACAGAATTTCTCTGTTATTTTCATTGAACAGTTTGCTAACACTGTTTTCTTGGAATTTGCAATGGGATATTTTGGAGCACATTGAAGCTTCCGGTGACAAAGGAAATATCCTTAGACAAAAACTAGAAATACGCTTTCTGAGGAACTGCTTTGTGATTTGTGAATTCATCTCACAGAGTTGCGTGATTTACGTAATGAATCAGTTTAGTAGCACTGTTTTTGGGGAATCTGAAAATTTATATTTGGCATCATATTGAAGTCCATTTTCAAAATTAAATACCCTCAGATAAAAGCTAGAAATAAGCTTTCTGAGAAAGTTCTTTGTGACATGTGAAGTCATCCCACAGAGTTACACAGCTCTTTTCAATGAGCAGCTTGATAACACTGTTTTTGTGGAAACTGCAATACTGTGTTTGGGAGCACATTGAAGCCTATGGTGACAAAGGAAATATCCTCAGATAAAAACCAAAAAGTAGATTTCTGAGAAACTCTTTCATGATGCGTAAATTCATTTCACAGAGTTGCACCATTCTTTTCATTGAGAAGTTTGCTAACACTGTTTTCGTGGAATCTGCAATGGGATATTTCGGAGTGCATTGAAGCTTAAGGTGACAAAGGAAATACACTCATATAAAAACTAGAAGGACGCTTTCTGGTGAAACACTTTCTGATGTGTTAATTCATCTCACTGTGTTACAGAATTCTTTTCATGGAGCAGTTTGGTAACACTGTTTTGTGGAGTCTGAGAGGGGACATTTTGGACAGCATTGAAGACAATGGTGGCAAGGGAAATATCCTCAGATTAAAACTAGAAAGAAGGTTTCTGAGAAAGGTTTTGTGACATGTGAACGCATGTCACAGAGTTACACCTTTCTTTTCATGGAGCAGTTTTCTAACACTGGTTTCATGGAATCTGCAAAGGAGTATTTGGAAGCACATTGAGGCTTATAGCGGAAAAATGGAATAACCTCTGTAAAAACTAGAAAGAAGCTTTCAGAGAAACTGCTTTGTGATGTATGAATTCATCTCAAAGAGTTACACTGTTCTTCACGTTGAACAGTTTGCTTACACTGTTTCCTGGTAATTTGCAATTGGATATTTTGGAGTGCATTGAAGCTTTGGGTGACAAAGGAAATATTCTCAGACAAAAACTAGAAAGAAGATTTCTGAGAAACTGCTTTGTGATTTGTGAATTCATCTAACAGAGTTACACCTTTCTTTTCATGGAGCAGTTTGGGAGCCCTATTTTTTGGAATCCCAGAGGAGATATCTTGGATTGCAATGAAGCCTATGGTGACAAAGGAAATATCCTAAAATAAAAACTAGGAAGAAGCTTTCTGAGAAACTTCTTTGTGATGTGTGAATTCATGTAACAGAAGTACACCTTCCTTTACATGGCACTGTTTGCTAACACTGTTTTTGTGTAATCTGCAAAGGGATATTTGGGAGTGCATTGTGGAATATAGTGACAAAGGAAACATCCTCAAATAAAAAATAGAAAGAAGCTTAGTGAGAAACTGCTTTGTGATGTGTGAATTCACCTCATAGAGTTACACTGTTCTTTTCATTGAGCAGTTTGATAACACTGTTTCATAGAATCTGCAATGGGATAACTTGGAGCACATTGAAACTTATGGTAACAAAGGAAATAACCTCAGATAAAATCTAGAAAGAATCTTTCTGACAAACTTTGTGATGTGGGAATTTATCTCACAGAGTTACACCGTTCTTTTTGTTGAGCTGTTTGAAAACAGTGTTTTCGTGGAATCTGCAAAGGGATATATTGGAGTACATGAGGCCTATGGGGAAAACGGAAATATCTTCAGATAAAAAAATGGAAGGAAGCTTTCTGAGAAACTGCTTTTTGATATGTGAATTCATCTCACAGAGTTACACTCTTATTTTCATTGAGCAGTTTGCTAGCACTGTTTTCATGGAATCTGCAATGGGTTATTTCGGAGCACATTGAAGTTTATTGTGACAAACGAAATATCCTCAGACAAAAACTAGAAAGCAGCTCTCTGAGAAACTGCTTTGTGATTTGTGAATTCATCTCACAGTGCTGCACTACTGTTTTCATGGATCACTTTGGTAGCACTCTTTTCAGAGAATCCGAGAAGGGATATTTGGGATCTCATTGAAGCCTATGGTTACCAATTAAATATTCTCAGATGAAAACTAGAAAGAAGTTTTTTCCGGAAGTACTTTGTGATGTGTGAATTATTCTCACTAAGTTCCAACATTCTTTTCATGGAACCATTTGCTAGCACTCTTTTCGTGGACTCTTCAAAGGATATTTGGGAACATATTAGGCCTATGGTGAAAAGCTGAATATCCTCAGATAAGAACTAGAATGAAGCATTCTGAGAAACTGCATTGTGACATATGAATTCATCTTTCAGATTTACACTGTCCTTTGCTTTGAGTAGTGTGCTATAACCATTTTCATGGAATCTACAAAGGGATATTTGGCAGCACTTTGAGGCCTATAGTGAAAAAGGAAATATCGTCAGAATAAAACTAGAATGAAGCTTTCTGAGAAACTACCCTGTGAAGTTTGAATCCATCTTACAGATTTTCACTGTACTTTTCATTGAGCGGTTTGATAACACTGTTTTCGTTTAATCTTCAAAGGGATATTTGGGAGAGCATTAAGGCCTATGGTGAAAAACTAAATATCCTCAGATAAAAGCTAGAAAGAAGCTTTCTGAGAAACTGCTTTGTGATGTGTGAATTCGTCTAGCAGATTTACACTGTTGATTTCATTGAGCAGTTTTCTGACACAGTTTTCGTGGAATCTGCAATGGGATATTTCAGAGTGCATTGAAGCTTATGGTGACAAAGGAAATATCCTCAGGAAAAAGCTGGAAAGTAGCTTTCTGAGAAACTGCTTTGTGATATATGTATTCATCTCACAGAGTAACATCTTTCTTTTGATGGATCAGTTTGCTAACAATATTTTCTTGGCATCTACAAAGAGATATTTGGGAGTGAGATGAGGCCTATGGTGAAAAAGGAAATATCGTCTGAAAAAAACTTGAAAGAACCTTTATGAGAAACTGCTTTGTGATGTGTGAATTCATCTCACTGAGTTACACCACTCTTTTCATGGAGAAGTTTTGTCGCACTGTTTTTGGGGAATCTGAGAAGGGGTGATTTCAATCACATTGAAGCCTATACAATATACAACTGAAGCCTATACAAAGGAAATAACCTCAGATAACAATTAGAAAGAAGGTTTCTGAGAAAGTTCACTGTTACATGTGAATTCCTCTCACAGAGATACACCATTGTCTACATGCAGCAGTTTGTTAACACTGTTTTCATGGAATCTGCAGAGTGATATTTGAGAGCACATAGAGGCCTATATTGAAAACGGAAATAAGCTCAGATAAAAACTAGAAAAAAGCTTTTGAGAAATGGCTTGCAATGTGTGTATTCATCTCCCAGAGTGACATTGTCCTTTTCTTAGAGCAATTTGCTAACACTGTTTTCTTGGGTTCTGTAATCTGATATTTTGGAAGGAATTGAAGCTGAGGGTGACAAAAGAAATATCCTCTCATAAGAAGTAGAAAGAAGCTTTCTGAGAAAACGCTTTGTGATGTTTAATTCATCTCACAGAGTTACAAGATTCTTTTCATGAATCTGATTGGTAAAAATGGCTTTGGGGAAACTGAGAAGAGATATTTTCACTAGCATTGAAGCCTGTGGTGACAAAGTAAATATCCTCAGATAAAAGTAGAAAGAAGCTTTCTGAGAAACTTCTTAGCGATGTGTGAATTCACCACACAGAGTTACACCTTTCTGCAATTGGATATTTGGGAATGTATTGAGTGCTATATTGAAAAACAAAATATCCTCGGATTAAAACTGGAAAAAACCTTCCTGAGGAACCAGTTTGTGATGTGTGAATTTATCTCACAGAGTCACACCGTTCTTTCCATTGAGCAGTTTTCTAACACTGTTTTTGCAGAATCTTCAAAGGGATATATGGGAGTGCATTGAGGCCTATGGGGTAAAAGGAAACATCCTTAGTTAAAAACTAGAGAGAAGCTTTCTGAGATTCTGCTTCATGATGTGTGAATTCATCTCACAGTGTTACAGTGTTCTTTTCATTCAGTAGTTTGCTAACACTGTTTTATTGGATTCTACAGTTGGATATTTCAGAGCACACTGAAGCTTATGGTGACACAGGAAAAATCCTCATAGAAAAAGTGGAAAGAAGCCTTCTGAAAAACTGGTTTGTGATGTGGTAACTCATCTCACAGAGTTACATGATTCTTTCCATGAGTCAGTTTGGTAGCACTGTTTTTGGGGAATCTGAGAATGGATATTTGGGATCATATTGAAGTCTACAGTGACAAAGCAAATATCCTCAGATAAAAACTAGAAAGAAGCATTCTGAGACAGTTCTTTTTGATGTGTGAACTCATCTCACAGAGTTACACCATTCTTTTTATTGAGCAGTTTGATAAGACTCTTTTTGAGAAATCTGCAGTAGGATATTTGGGAGTACATTGAAGCCTATGGTGACAAAGGAAATATCCACAGATAAAAACAAAAAACCAGCTTTCTGAGGAACTGCTTTGTGATTTTTGAATTCATCTCACAGAGTTACACCTTATTTTTCATGGAGCAGTTTGTTATCACTGTTTTTGGGGAATATGCAAAGGGATATTTGGGAGCACATTGAGGCCCATAGTGAAAAAGGAAATATCCTGAGATAAAAACTAGAAAGTAGGTTTCTGAAGAAGTGCTTTGTTATGTGTGACTTCCTCTCACATATTTACAGCATTGTTTTCATTAAGCAGATTGATATTATTGTTTTCATTGAATCTGCAATAGGGTATTTGGGAGCACATTGAAGCTTATGGTGAGAAAGGAAATATCCCCAGATAAAAACCAAAAAGAAGACTTCTGTGAAACTTGTGTGACTTCCTCTCACATATTTACAGCATTGTTTTCATTAAGCAGATTGATATTATTGTTTTCATTGAATCTGCAATAGGGTATTTGGGAGCACATTGAAGCTTATGGTGAGAAAGGAAATATCCCCAGATAAAAACCAAAAAGAAGACTTCTGTGAAACTGCTATTTGATGCTTGAATTCATCTCACAGAGTTACACTTTTCTTTTCATTGAGAAGTTTGATAACACTTTTTTCGTGGAATCTGCAATGGGATATTCAGGAGCAGAGTGAGAAATATGGTGAGAAAGGAAATATCCTCAGATAATAACTAGAAAGAAACTTTGTGAGAAACAGTTTTGTGATGTGTGAATACAACTCACAGTTACACCTTTCTTTTCATGGAGCAGTTTGCTAACTCTGCTATTATTTAAGATGCAAAGGGATATTTCAGAGCAAATTGTGGACTATAGTGAAAAAAAAATATCCTAAGAGAAATCTACAAAGAAGCTTTCTGCGGAACTGTTTTGTGATGTGTGAATTCACCTCATGGAGTTACACCATTCTTTTAATTGAAGAGTTTGCTAACACTCTTTTCTTGAAATCTGCAATGGTATATTTAGGAGCACATTGGAATTTATGGTGACAAAGAAAACATCATCATATAAAAAATAAAGAAAATATTGCTGAGAAACCGATTTTTGATGAGTTTATTGATCTCACAGAGTTACAGGATTCTTTTCATGGATCATTTTGGTAGCATTGCTTTTGAGGAATCTGAGGAGGGATTTTTCGATCACTTTGAAGCCTATGATGACAGTGGAAATATCATCAGATCAAAACTAGAAAGAAGCTATCTGAGAAACTTCTTCATGATGTGTGAATTCATCTCATAGAGTTACACGTTTCCTTTCCAGGAGCATTTTGCTAACACTCCTTTCATGGAAACTGCAAATTGATATCAGGGAGCATATTGGGGTCTATGGTGAAAAATGATATATTCTCACATAAAAAATAGAAAGAAGTTTTCTGAGAAACTGCTTTGGGATGCGTGAATTCATCTCAGAGAGTTACAATGTTGTTTTTATTGAGCAATTTGCTAACACTGTTTTCTTGGAATTTGCCATTGGATATTTCAGAGTGTATTGAAGGTTATGGTGACAAAGGAAATATCCTCATAAAAAAACTAGAAGGAAGCCTTCTAGAAACTACTTTGTGTTTGTTGAATTCATCTCACAGGGTTACACCATTCTTTTCATGGAGAAGTTTAATAACACTGTTTTTGGGGAATGTGAGAGGGGATATTTATGATCACCTTGAAGTCTAGGGGGAAAAAGGAAATACCCTCAGATAAAGACTAGAAAGAAGCTTTCTGATAAACTTCTTCAAGATGTGTGTATTCATCTCACAGAGTAGCATGATTCTTTTCTTGGAGCAGTTTGGTAAAAGTGTTTTCATGGAATCTGCTATAGGATATTTGGGAGTGCATTGAAGCCTAGGGTGGCAAAGGAAATATCCTCAAGCAAAAACTAGAAAGAAACATTCTATGAAACTGCTTTCTTATTGTGAGTTAATCTCACAGACTTACACAATTCTTTCCATGGAGAAGCTTGGGAGCACTGTTTTTGGGGAATCTGAGAAGGGATATTTTGGATCACATTGAAGCCTATGGTGACAAACAGAATATTCTCAGAAAAAAACTAGAGAGAAGATTTTTGAGAAACTGCTTTATGATGTGTGCATTCATCTCATAGAGTAGCATGATATTTTTCTTGGAGCAGTTTGCTAAATCTGTTTTCGTGGAATCTGCAAAGGGATATTCGGGAACGTATTGAGGAATATGGTGAGAAAGGAATTATCCTCAGATAAAAAGTACAAAGAGGATTTCTGAGAAATAGTTTTGTGATGTGAGAATTCATCTCACAGAATTACACCATATTTTTCACGATGAAGTGTATTAGCACTGTTTTGGGGGAATTGGAGAAGGGATATTTGGAATTGCATTGAAGCCTATGGTGACAAAGGAAATATCGTCAGAAAACAACTAGAAAGAAGCTTTCTGAGAAACTGCTTTGTGATGTGGGAATTCATCTCAGAGAGTTACAATGTTGCTTTCATTGAGTTGTTTGCCAACACTGTTTTCTTGGCATCTGCAATGGGGTATTTCGGAGCTCATTGAATCTTATGGTGACAAAGGAAATATTCTCATATAAAAGCTGGAAAGAAGCTTTCTGAGAAACCGCTTTGTGATGTGTTAATTTATCTCACAGATTTACATGATTCTTTCCATGGATTAGTTTGGTAGCACTGTTTTTGGGGAATCCGAGAATGGATATTATGGGTCACATTCTAGAATATGATGACCAAGGAAATATCCTCAGAAAAAGTCTAGAAAGAAACTTTCTGAGAAAGTTCTTTGTTACGTGTGAATTCATCTCACAGAGTTACAGCTTTATATTCATGGTACCTTTTGCTAACACTGTTTTCCTGGAATGTGCAAAGGGATATTTGGGAGTGCATTGGAGCCTATGGTGACAAAGGATATATCCAAGATAAAAAGCAAAAAGCAGCGTTGTGAGAAACTGCTTTGTGACATGGGAATTCATCTCACATAGTTACACTGTTCTTATCATTGAGCAGTTTGCTAACACTGTTTTCATGGAATATGCAAAGTGATATTTTGGTGCACATTGAGGCCTAGAGTGAAAAAGAAAATATCCTCAGATAAACACCAGAAAGAATCTTTCTGAGAAAGTTATTTGTGATGTGTGAATTCACTCACAGAGTTACACCATTCTTTTCATTGACCTCTTTGATAACACTGTTTTCATGGAATCTGAAATAGGATATTTTGGAGCTCATTGAATCCCATGGTGAAAAAGGAAATATCCTCAGATAAAAACCATAAAGAAGCTTTTTAGAACCTTATTTGTAAAGTTCGGATTCATTTCACAGAGTTACACCTTCCTTTTCATGAAATAATTTGCTAACATAGTTTTCATGGAATACACAAAGGATATTTGGGAGCACATTTTGGCCTATGGTGAAAAACTAAATATCCTCACGTAAAAATTAGAAAGAAGCTTTCTGAGAAACTTCTTTGTGATGTGTGAGTTTATCACACGGAGGTAAACCATTCTTTTCATTCAGATGCTTGATAAAACTGTTTTCATGGAATCTGCAATAGGATATTTGGGAGTACATTGAATCCTAGGGTGGCATAGGAAATATCCTCAGATAATATCCAACAGGGATATTTCTGAGACACTGCTTTGTGATGTGTGAATTCATCTCACAAAGTTACACTGTTCTTTTCATGGAGCAGTTTACTAACACTGTTTCCTTGGAATCTGCATTGGGATTTTTGGAGCATATTGAAGGTTAGGGAGCCAAAGAAAATATCCTCAGACAAAAATTAGAAAAATCATTCTGAGAAACTGCTTTGTGATTTGTGAATTAATCTCACAGAGTTACATGATTCTTTTCATGGATCAGTTTGGTAGCACTCTTTTTGAGTAATCTGAGAAGGGTTACTTAGGATTGCATTGAAGCCTATGGTGACAAAGGAAATATCCTAGGATAAAAACTAAAAAGAAGCTTTCTGAGAAAATTCTTTGCATTGTGTGAATTCATCTCACAGAGTTACACCTTTCTGTTCATGGAGTAGCTTACTAACACTTTTTACGTGGAATCCACAATGGGCTATTTGGGAGTGCACTGAGGCCTATAGTGAAAAAGGAAATATCCTCAGATTAAAACAAGAAAGAAGCCTTCAGAGAAACTGATTTGTTATGTGTGATTTCATCTTGCAGAGTTACACAGATCTTTTCATTGAGCAGTTTGCTAAAACTGTTTCGCTGGAATCTGCAATGGGATATATCAGAGCGCATTGAAGTCTATGTTGACAAAGGAAATATCCACATATAAAAACTAGAAAGAAGCTATCTGAGAAACCCCTTTGCGATTTGTTAATTCATCTCACAGAGTTACATGATTCTTTTTATGGATCAGTTTCGTAGCACAGTTTTTGTGCTGTCTTAAAAGGGATATTTTGGAGCACTTGAAGCCAATGGTGGATAAGGAAATATCCTGAGATAAGAACTATATGGAAGCTTCCTGAGAAATTTCTTGGTGATGCGTGATTTCATCACATGGAGATAAACCTTTGTTTATTTTGAGCACATTGGTAGCACTGTTTTT
>NW_012116799.1:372277-373328 GCF_000951035.1 Colobus angolensis palliatus | reverse complement strand
TGTTTTTGTGGAATCTGCAAAGTGATATTCGGGAGCTCCTAGAGCTCTATGGTAAAAAAGGAAATGACTTCAGATAAAAACAGGAGAGAAGCTTTTCAAGAAACAATTTTGTGATGTGTGTATTCATCTCATAGAATTTAATCTTTTTTTTTAATTGAACAGTCTGGCATCACTGTTTTTGTGGTATGCAACAAGAGATACTTGGGAGAACAATGAAGATTATGGTGAAAATGGAAGTACCCTTAGATGTAAACTAGAAAGAAGGTTTCTGAGAAACTGCTTTGTGATGGGTGAATTCATCTCACAGAGTTACACCTTTCTTTTCATTGAGCAGTTTGGTAACACTGCTTTGGGGAATCTGCAAAGGGATACTCAGGAGCACATAGAGTCCAATGGTGATAAAGGAAATAACTTCAGGTAAAAACAGGACAGAAGCTTTCTGAGAAACCCATTTGTGATGTGGGTATTCATCTCATAGAGCTAAACGTTTCTGATGAGGGAGCACTTTGGCATCACTGATTTTGTGGTGTCTGAGAAGGGATACTTTGGAGCACTTTGAAGCCTATGGTTGCAAAGGAAATAGGCTCATATAACAATAGAAAGAAGCCTTCTGAGAAACTGCTTTGTGATGTGTTAATTCATTGCACAGGGTTACATGATTCTTTTCATTGAACAGTTTGGTACCAATGTTTTTGGGGAACCTTAAAGGAATATTTTGGATCTCATACAAGCCTATGGTGACAAAGGAAATATCCTTTGATAGAAACTAGAAAGAAGCTTTCTGAGAAAGTTCTTTGTGATGTGTGAATTCATCTCACAAAGTTACACCTTTCTATTCATGGAGTAGTTTTCTATCACTGTATTCCTGGAATCTGCCAAGGGATATTTGGCAATGCATAGAGCCTATAGTGAAAAAGGAAATATCCTCAGATGAAAACTAGAAAGAAACCTTCTGAGAAACTGCTTTTTGATGTGTGAATTCACCTTGTAGAGTTGCACCATTCCTATCATTGAGCAGTTGGCTAACACTGTTTTCTTGGAATATGCAATG
>NW_012116799.1:365817-368051 GCF_000951035.1 Colobus angolensis palliatus | reverse complement strand
TGAGAAAGCCCTTGTTATATGTCAATTCATCTCACAGAATTACACCATTATTTCAATGCAGCAGTTTGGTAGCACTGTTTTTGTGGAATCTGAGAGAGGATATTTTGGATCACTTTGAAGCAAATGGTGACAAAAATAGTATCCTCAGATAAAAACTAGAAAGAATCTTTCTGAGAAAGTTCTTTGTGATGTGTGTATTTATCTCACAGAGTTAAACTTTTCTTATCATGTATCAGTTTGGTAACACTGTTTTCATGGAATCTGCAGTAGGATATTAGGGAGTGGACTGCAGCCTATGGTGACAGAGAAAATATCCTCATAAAAAAACCAAAAAGAAGATTTTTGAAAAAATGTTTTCTGATGTGTGAATTCATCTCACAGAGTTACACTATTCTTTTCGTTCAGCAGTTTGCTAACACTGCTCTCTTGGAATCTGAAATGGGATATTTCGGAGAACATTGAAGGTTATTGTGACAAATGAAATATCCTGAGACATAAAACAGAAAGAAGCTTTCTGAGAAACTGCTTTCTAATTTGTGAATTCATCTCACTGACTTACATAGTTCATTTCAGGGAGCAGTTTGGTAGCAGTGCTTCTGGGCAATCTGAGAAGGGATATTTTGGATTGCATTGATGCCTAAGGTAACAAAGGAAATATTCTCAGATAAAAACTAGAAAGAAATATTCTGTGAAAGCTATTTGTAATGTGTGAATTCATTTCACATAGTTACACCTTTCTTGCTTTGGAGCAGTTTGCTTACACTGTTTCTGTGGAATCCTAAAAGGGATATTTGGGAGTGCATTGAGACCTATGGTGAAACAGTAAATATCCTCAGATAATAACTAGAAAGAAGCTTTCTGAGAAACAGTTTTCTGATGTGCTAATTCATCTCAAAGAGTTACACAGTACTTCTGATCGAGCAGTTTGAGAACACAGTTTTCGTGGATTCTGCAAAGGGTTATTTCGGAGTGCATTGAAGCTTTTGGTGACAAAGGAAATATCCGCACAAAAAAACTAGAAGAAGCTTCCTGAGGAAACACTTTCTGATGTGTTAATTCATCTCACAGTGTTACACGATTCATTTCTTGGAGCAGTTTGGTGACACTGTTTTAAGGGAATCTGAGAAGGGATATTTTGGATCACATTGAAGCATATTTTGACAAAGTAAATATCCTCAGATAAAAACTAGAAAGAAACTTTCTGAGAAAGTTCTTTGTGGTGTGTGAAGTCATCTCACAGAGTTACACCTTTTCTTCCATGGAGCAGTTTGCTAACACTATTTTCGTGATATCTGCAAAGCAATACTTGTGAGCGTATTTAGGCCTATGGTGAAATAGGAAGTATCCTCAGATAAAAATCAGAAAGAAGCTTTCTGAGAGCCTGCTTTGTGATGTGCGCGTTCATCTCACAGAGTTACACTATTCTTTTCATTGAGCTGTTTGATAACACTGTTTTAGTGGAATGTCCAAAAGGATATATAGGAGTGCTTTGAGGTCTATGGTGAAAAACAAAATATCCACAGATAAAAACTATGAGGAAGTTTTATGAGAAGCTGCTTTATGATGTGTGAGTTCATCTCACAGAATTACACTGTAATTTTCATTGAGCTGTTTCCTAAGACTGTTTTTGTGAAATCTGCAATGGGTTATTTAGGAATGTATTGAAGGTTATGATAACAAAAGGAACATTCTCAGACAAAAAGAAGAAAGAAGCTTTCTGAGAAATTGCTTTGTAATTTGTCAATCTTCTCACAGAGTTACTCGATTCTTTTCATTGATCAGTTTGATAGCACTGTTTTGGGGGAGTCTGAGAAGGGATATTTTGGATCGCATTGAAGCCAATGGTGATGAACGAAATATCCTCAGATAATACGAGAAAGAAGATTTCTGAGAAACTTCCTGTGATGCATGTATTCATGTCACAGAGTAACACCTTTGCTTTCATGGAGCAATTTGCTAACACTATTTTGGTGGAATCAACAAAGGGATATTTGTGAGAAAAGTGAGGCCAATGTTGAATAATGAAATATCCTCAGAAAAAAAGCAAGTTTCTGAGAAACTGCTCTGTGATGTGCAACTTCATCTTACAAAGTTACACTGTTCTTTTCATTGAGCTGTTTGCTAACACTGTTTTCTTAGAATCTGCAGTGCAATATTTTGGAGCGCATTGAAACTTATCGTGAAAAGGAATTATCCTCAGTTAAAAACTGGAAAGAAGCTTTCTGAGAAACTAC
>NW_012116799.1:360900-365767 GCF_000951035.1 Colobus angolensis palliatus | reverse complement strand
TGCATTGAAGCTTTTGGTGACAAAGGAAATATCCGCACAAAAAAACTAGAAGAAGCTTCCTGAGGAAACACTTTCTGATGTGTTAATTCATCTCACAGTGTTACACGATTCATTTCTTGGAGCAGTTTGGTGACACTGTTTTAAGGGAATCTGAGAAGGGATATTTTGGATCACATTGAAGCATATTTTGACAAAGTAAATATCCTCAGATAAAAACTAGAAAGAAACTTTCTGAGAAAGTTCTTTGTGGTGTGTGAAGTCATCTCACAGAGTTACACCTTTTCTTCCATGGAGCAGTTTGCTAACACTATTTTCGTGATATCTGCAAAGCAATACTTGTGAGCGTATTTAGGCCTATGGTGAAATAGGAAGTATCCTCAGATAAAAATCAGAAAGAAGCTTTCTGAGAGCCTGCTTTGTGATGTGCGCGTTCATCTCACAGAGTTACACTATTCTTTTCATTGAGCTGTTTGATAACACTGTTTTAGTGGAATGTCCAAAAGGATATATAGGAGTGCTTTGAGGTCTATGGTGAAAAACAAAATATCCACAGATAAAAACTATGAGGAAGTTTTATGAGAAGCTGCTTTATGATGTGTGAGTTCATCTCACAGAATTACACTGTAATTTTCATTGAGCTGTTTCCTAAGACTGTTTTTGTGAAATCTGCAATGGGTTATTTAGGAATGTATTGAAGGTTATGATAACAAAAGGAACATTCTCAGACAAAAAGAAGAAAGAAGCTTTCTGAGAAATTGCTTTGTAATTTGTCAATCTTCTCACAGAGTTACTCGATTCTTTTCATTGATCAGTTTGATAGCACTGTTTTGGGGGAGTCTGAGAAGGGATATTTTGGATCGCATTGAAGCCAATGGTGATGAACGAAATATCCTCAGATAATACGAGAAAGAAGATTTCTGAGAAACTTCCTGTGATGCATGTATTCATGTCACAGAGTAACACCTTTGCTTTCATGGAGCAATTTGCTAACACTGTTTTGGTGGAATCAACAAAGGGATATTTGTGAGAAAAGTGAGGCCAATGTTGAATAATGAAATATCCTCAGAAAAAAAGCAAGTTTCTGAGAAACTGCTCTGTGATGTGCAACTTCATCTTACAAAGTTACACTGTTCTTTTCATTGAGCTGTTTGCTAACACTGTTTTCTTAGAATCTGCAGTGCAATATTTTGGAGCGCATTGAAACTTATCGTGAAAAGGAATTATCCTCAGTTAAAAACTGGAAAGAAGCTTTCTGAGAAACTACATTGTGATATTTTGTTTCAGTTCACAGAGTTACATGATTTTTTCATGGTTCAGTTTGGTACTACTGTTTTGGGGGAATCTGAGGAGGGATATTTGGATCATATTGAAGCCTATGTTGTCAAAGGAAATATCTTCAGATAAAAACTAGAAAGAAGTTTTCTGAGAAAGTTCTTTGAGATGTTTGAATTCATCTCACAGATTTACACCTTTCTTTTCATGGTGCAATTTGCTAACACTATTTTCGTGGAATCTGCAAAGGGATATTTGGGAGTGCATTGAGGCCTATAGTAAACAAGGAAATATCCTCAGATAAAAACTAGAAGGAAGCTTTCTGAGAAACTGCTTTGTCATGTGTCTATTCATATTACAGAGACACACCATTCTTTTCATTCAGCAGCTTGATAACACTGTTTTTGAGGAATCTGCAATAGGATATTTGGAATCACAATGAAGCCTATAGTGACAAAGGTATTCTCCTCAGATAAAAACTAGAAAGAAACTTTCTGAGAAACTTCCATGTGATTTGTGAATTAATCTCACAGAGTTACATCTTTCTTTTCATGGAGCAATTTGTTAACACCATTTTCATGGAATCTGCAAAGGGATATTTGGGAGTGCAATGAGGCCTATAGTAAACAAGGAAATATCCTCAGATAAAAACTAGAAGGAAACTTTCTGAGAAACTGCTTTGTGACGTGTGTATTCATCTTACAGAAACACACCATTCTTTTCATTGAGCAGCTTGATTACATTGTTTTTGTGGAATCTGCAATAGGATATTTGGGAGTATATTGAAGCCTACAGTGTCAAATAAATTATCCTCAGATAAAAAACAAAAATAAGCTTTCTGTGAAACTTCTTTGGGATGTGTGAATTCATCTCACAGAGTTACACCTTTCTTTTCTTTGAGAACTTTGCCAACGTTTTTTCGTGGAATCTGCAATTGGGTATTCTGTAGCGCATTGAGGATTACGGTCAAAAAGGATATAAACTCTGAGAAAAACTAGAAAAAAGTTCTCTGAGAAAGAGCTTTGAGATGTGTGAATTCGTCTCTCAGAGTTGCACCACAGGTTTTATGGAGTTGTTTGGTAGAACTACTTTTGGGATCTGAGAAGGCATAATTTGAATTGCACTGAAGTCTACGGTGAAAAGAAAATATCCTCAGATTAAAATTGGAAAGAAGCCTTCTGTGAAAGTCCTTAGTGATGAGTGGTTTCACCTCACAGAGATAAACTGTTCTTTTCATTGAGCAGTTGGCTAACACTGTTTTCTTGGAATCTGCTATGGGATATTTAGGACCGCATTGAAGTCTATGGTGACAATGGAAATATCCTCATATAAAAACTAGAAAGAAGCTTTCTGATATACCACTTTGTGATGTGTTAATTCAACTCACAGGGATACACGATTGTTTTCATGGATAAGTTTTGTAACAGTGTTTATTTAGGAATGTGAGAAGGAATATTTTGGATTTCATTGATGCCTATGGTGAGAAAGAAAATATCCTCAGATAAGAACTAGGAAGAAATATTCTGAGAAACTGCTTTGTGATGTATGAATTCATCTCACAGAGTTACACAGTTCCTTTCCTTGAACTGTTTGGTAACACTGTTTTTGTAGAATCTGCAAGGGGATATTTAGGAGCGCATTGAGGCCTAAGGTGAAAAACTATATATTGTCAGATAAAAGCTAGAAAGAAGTTTTCTGAGAACATGCATTGTGATGTTTGAATTCATTTCACAGAATTACACCGTTTTTTACTTGACCAGTTTGCTAACACTGCTTTCTTGGAATCCTCGATGGGATATTTCAGAGCCCATTTTAAGACTATGGTGACAAAGGAAACACCTCCAAATAAAAACTATAAAGTAGCTTTCTAAGAAACTGCTTTGAGATTTGTGAAATCATGTTTAACAGAGTTACACTGTTCTTTGCATTGAGCGGTTTGCTACAACTGTTTTCTTGGTATCTAGAATGGGATATTTCAAGCTCATTGAAGATTATGATGACAAAGGGAGTTTTCTCATATAAAAACTAGAAAGAAGCATTCTGAGAAACTGCTTTGTGATGTGTGAATTTGTCTCACAAAGTTACACAGTTCTTTCCATTAAATAGTTTCTCAACACTGTTTTTGTGGAATCTGCAATGGGATATTACAGAGCATATTGAAACTTATGGTGACAGAGAGAATATCCTCAGATAAAAATGAGAAAGGAAGCTTTCTGAGACACTGCTTTCTGATTTGTGAATCCATCTCACAGAGTTAAATGAATCCCTTATTGGAGCAGTTTTGTAGCGCTGTTTTTTGGGGATCTGAGAAGGAATATTTTGGATCACTTTGAAGCCTATGGTGACAAAGGAAAATTCCTCAGATAAAAACTAGAAAGAAGCTCTCTGAGAAACTGCTTTGTCACGTGTGAATTCATCTCACAGAGTTACACTGTACTTTTCATTGAGCAGTTTCTTAACTGTTTTCATGGAATCTGCAATGGGATATTCCAGAGGGCATTGAAGCTTATGGTAACAAAGGACACATCCTCAGACAAAAACTAGACATGAGCTTTCTGAGAAACTCTTTTGTGATTTCTGAATTCATCTCACAGAGTTACACGATTCTTTTCATGCAGCAGTTTTGTAGCACTGTTTTTGGGGAATCTGAGAAGGGATATTTTGGATCACATTGAAGCCTATGGTGAAAAACAAAATATCCTCAGATAAAAACAAGAAAGAAACTTTGTGACAAACTGCTATGTGATGTGTGAATTCATCTCACAGTGTTACACTGTCCTACTCAGTGAACAGTTTGGTAACACTCTTTTCTTGGAATCTGCAATGGGATAATTCAGAGCACATTGAAGCTCATGGTAACAGAGGAAATATCCTCACAGAAAAAGTAGAAAGAAGATTTCTGGTAAATCGCTTTGTGATATGGTAATTCATCTCACAGTTACACGAATCTTTTCATTCATCAGCTTAGTAACACTGTTTTTGGGGTATGTGAGATGGTATATTTTCGTTCACCTTGAAACCTATGGTGAAAAAGGAAATATCCTCCGTTAAACACTAGAAAGAATCTTTCTGACAAAGTTTTGTGATATGTGAATTCATTTCACAGATTTACACTTTTTTTGATGGAGCAGTTTGCTAACACTCTTTTTGTGTAAAGTGCAAAGGGATATTTTGGAGTGCATTGAGACCTTTGGTGAAAAACTAAATAGTCTCAGATAAAAAATATAAAGAAGCTTTTTGAGAAACTGCTTTGTGATGTGTGAATTCATCTCACACAGTTACACTGTTCTTTTAATTGAGCAGTTTGCTAACAATTTTTCCTTGGAAACATCAATGTTATTTTTCAGAGCCCATTGAAGATTATGGTGACAAAGGAAACATCCTCAAACAAAACATCCTCAAACAAAAACTAGAAAGATTTCTGATAAACTACTTTGTGATTTGTGAATTCAATGAATTCAAAAATTACGTGATTCGTTCCATGAATCAGTTTGGTAGCATTGTTCTTGGGAATCTGAGAAGTGATATTCTGGATTGCTTTGAAGCCTATGGTGAACAAAGGAAACATCCTCAGATAAAAACCAAAAGAAGCTTT
>NW_012116799.1:357879-360035 GCF_000951035.1 Colobus angolensis palliatus | reverse complement strand
ATCTGCAAAGGGATATTCATGAGCAAATAGAGGCAACCAGTGTAAAGGAAGAAATCCTCAGACCAAAACTGGAAAGAAGCTCTCTGAGAGCTCCTTTGTGATGTGTGAATTCATCTCATAGAGTTACACCTTTCTTTCCATTGAGCAGTTTTTTAACACTGTTTTCGTGGAATCTGGAAAGGGATATTTGGGAGAGCTTTGAGGCCTAGGGTGAAAAAGGAAATGCCCTCAGATAAAAAACTAGAAAATGCTTCCTGAGAAACTGCTTTGTGACATGTTAATTCATCTGACAGAATTACATCAAACTTTTCATTGAGCAGTTTGATAACACTCTTTTTGTTTTGAATATGCAATAGGATATTTGGGAGCACTGTGAAGCCCATGGTGAAAAAGGGAATATCCTCAGATAAAACCTGGAAAGAATCTTCCTTAGAAACTGTTTTGTAATTTGTGAATTTATCACATAGGGTTACATGATTGTTTTCATGGATCAATTGGGTAGCCCTATTTTTCAGGAATCTGAGAAGGGATATTTTGGATTGCATTGAAGCCTGTGGTGATGAAGGAAATATCCTCCAATCAAAACTACAAAGAAAAATGCTGAGAAGATTCTTTCTGATTAGTTAATTCATTTCACAGATGTAGACTTTTTTTCATTGAGCAGTTTGATAACACTGTCTTCCTGGAAACAGCAACAGGATATTTGGTAGCTCATTGAAGCCTGTGGTGACAAAGGAAATATCCTCAGACAAAAACCAAAAAGAAGCTTTCTGAGAGACTCCTTTGTGATGTGTGCATTGATCTCACAGAGTTACACTGTTCTTTTCACTGAGTAGTTTGCTATTACTGTTTTCTTGGTATTTGCAATGGGATATTACAGATCACATTGAAGCCTATGGTGACAAAGGAAATATCCTCAGACAAAAAAGTGAAAGAGGCTTCCTGAGAATCTGCTATGTGATATTTGAATTCATCTCATGGAGTTACACCTTTCTTTTCATGGAGCAGTTTGGTAGCACTCTTTTTCAGGAAACTGAGAAGGGAAGGGATTTTGTGGGTGGCGTTGAAGCCTATGTTGTAAAAGTAAGTATCCTCAGATAAAAACTAGAAAGAAGCTTTCTGATAAACCACTTTGTGTTGTGTGAATTCATCTCACAGATTATGTCTTTCTTTTAATGGAGCAGTTTACTAACACTGTTTTCATGAAATCTGCAATAGGATATTCTGGAGCACTTTGAAACTTATTGGTTCATAGGAAATATGCTCATATAAAAACTAGAAAGAAGTTTTATGAGAAACTGCTTTGTGATGTGTTAATTCATCTCACAGACGTACACGATTCTTTTCATGGATCGGTTTGGTAGCACTGTTTTGTGGGAATCTAAGAAGGAATATTTAGGTTCGCCAGGAAGCCAATGAAGAAAAGAAAATATCAGCAGATTAAAAAGTAGAAATAAGCTTTCTGAGAAAGTTCATTGTGATGTGTGAATTCATCTCACAGTGTTACACCGTTCTTTTCATTCAGCAGTTTGATAACACAGTTTTCAAGGAATTTGAAACTGGATATTTGGGAGCACACTGAAGCCTATGGTGACAAAGGAAATATCATCAGATAAATACTAGAAAGAAGCAACCTGATAAACTTCTTCATGATGTGTGAATTAATTACAAGAAGTTACACCTTTCTTTTCATGAATCCGTTTTTCTAACACTGTTTTGTGGAGTTTGCACATGGATATTTTTGCATACATTGAGGCCTATAGTTACAAAGGAAATATCCTCAGATAAAAACTAGAAAGACACGTTCTGAGAAATTGCATTGTGATGTGGGAATTGATCTCACAGAGATAAACCATTCTATTCTTTCAACCGTTTGCTAACACTCTTTTCATGGAATCTGCAAAGGGATATTTTGCAGAGCGTTGAGATTTAAGGTGGCAAAGGAAATACCCTCGTATAAAAACCTGAAAGAATCTTTCTGAGTAAATACTTTCTTATGTGTTAATTCATCTCACAGAGTTACAAGATTCTTTTCATGAATGAGTTTGTTAGCACTATGTTCGTGGAATCCGCAAAGTGATATTCTGCAGCTCATGGAGGCCTATAGAGAAAAAGGGAATATACTCAGATAAAAACTAGAAAGAAGCTTTCTGAGA
>NW_012116799.1:354796-356978 GCF_000951035.1 Colobus angolensis palliatus | reverse complement strand
TTGGAATCTGCAATAGCATATTTCAGAACTCATTGGAGCCTCATTAAAAATTAAATATCCTCAGACAAAAACTAGAAAGAAACTTTCTGAGACACTCCTTGGTGATTTGTGAATTCATCTCACAGAGTCACACAATGTTTTCAATGGATAAGTTTGATAGCACTGTTTTTGGGGTATCTGAGTTGGGATATTTTGAATCACATTGAAGCCTATGGTGACAAAGGAAACATCGTCAGAAAAAAAACAGTAAGAAGCTTTTGGAGAAAGGTCTTTTTGATGTGTGAATTCATCTCACAGAGTTACACCTTTCTTTTTATGGAGCAGTTTGCTAACACTGTTTTTGAGGAATCTGCAAATGGATATTTGTGAGCGCTTTGAGGCCTACACTGAAAAAGGAAATATCCTCAGATAAAAACTAGCAGGATACTTTGTGAGAAACTGCTTTGTGATGGGTGAATTCAACTCACAGAGCTACACTGTTTGCTTCATTGAGCCATTTGATAACACTGTTTTTGTTGAGTCTGTAATAGGATATTTGGGAGTGCATTCAAGGCTATAGTGACAAAGGAAATATCCCCATAGGAAAAGCAAAAAGAAGTTTTCTGAGAAACTGATTTGTGATGTGGAAATTCAAGTCACATAGTTACCCTGTTCTTTTCATTGAACAGTTTTCTAACACTGTTTGCTTTGAACTTGCAGTGTGATACTTTGGAGTGCCTTGAAGCTTATTGTGAAAAAGTAAATATCCTCAGAAAATATCTAAAAAGAAACATTCTGAGAAACCACTCTGTGATTTGTGCCTTGTGGTGTGTAAATTCATGTCATAGTGTTACATGATGCTTTTCATGCAGCAGTTTGGTAGTACTGCTTTGGGGAATCTGAGAAGGGATATTTTGGATCACTTTGAAGCCTATTTTGACAACAGAAATATCCTCAGATAAAAATGTGAAAGAAACTTTCTGAGAAACTGCTTTGTGATGTGTGAAATCATCTCACAGAGTTTCAACATTCTTTTCATTGAGCGGTATGATAAAACTGTTTTCTTGGAATCTGAAATAGGATATTTGGGAGCACACTGAAGCTTATGGTAACAAAGAAAATATTCTAACAGAAAAACCAAAAAGAATCTTTCTGAGAAACTGCTTTGTGATGTGTGAATTCAACTCACGGAGTTACACCATTCTTTTCATTGAGCAGTTTGCTGACAGCTTTCTTGGAATGTACAATGGGATATTTTGGAGCGCATTGAAGCTTATCATGACTGAGGAAATATCCTCAGACAAATAAAGAAGGAAACTTTCTGAGAAACTCCTTTGTGATTTGTGAATTCATCTCCCAGAGTTACAGGATCCTTTTCATGTATCAGTTTGATAGCACTGTTTCAGGGGAGACTGAAAAGGGATATTTTGGATTGCATTGAAGCCTATGGTGATTAAGGAAATATCCTCAGATAGAAACTAAAAAGAAACGTGAGAAATTGCTTTGTGATTTGTGAATTCATCTCACAGAGTCACACGATCCTTTCCATGGAGTGGTTTGGTAGCACTGTTTTTGTGGAATCTGAGAAGTGATATTTTGGATCACATTGAAGACTAAAGTGACTAAGGAAATATCCTCAGATAAAAACTAGAAGGAAGCTTTCTGAGAAATTTTTTCATGATGTGTGAATTCACCTCATAGAGATACACCTTTCTTTTCATGGATCATTTTGCTAACACAGTTTTCATGGAATCTGCTAAGGGATGTTTATGAATGCATTGAGGACAATAGTGAAAAAGCAGATATCCTCATTGAAAAATGAGAAAGAAGCTTTCTGAGAAAATGCCTAGTAATGTGTGAATTCATCTCAAAGAGTTACACTATTCTTTTCATTGAGAAGTTTGTTGATGCTGCTTTCTTGAAATCTGCTTGGCATATTTCGGAGTACATTGAAGCCTATTGTTAAAAATTAAATATCCACAGACCAAAACTATGAAGAAACTTTTTGAGAAACTCCTTTGTGATTCATAAATTAATCTCATGATGCTTTCAATGGATCAGTTTGATAGCATTGTTTTTGGGGAATCTTAGGAGGGATATTTTGGATTGCATTGGAGCCTATGGTGTCAAAGGAAATATCCTGAGGAAAAAACTAGAAAGAAGCTTTGTGAAAAACTGCTTTGTGATGTGTGAATTCATCTCA
>NW_012116799.1:351077-354041 GCF_000951035.1 Colobus angolensis palliatus | reverse complement strand
CTTTCTGAGAAACTGCTTTGTGGTGTGGGAATTCAACTCACAGTGTTACCCTGTTCTTTGCATTGAGTAGTGTGCTATCACTGTTTTTCTGGATCTACGATAGGATATTTTGGAGTGCAGTGAAGCTTTTTGTCAAAAAGTAAATATCCAGACAAAAACTAAAAAGAAACATTTTGAGAAAGTGCTTTGTGAATTCATCTCACAGAGTTACATGATTTTTTTCATGGATCAGTTTGATAGCAATTTTTCTGGGGAAATTTTGGAAGGATATTTTGGATTGCATTGAAGCCTATGGAGACAACTGAAATATCCTGATAAAAAGTAGAGAGAAGCTTTCTGAGAAAGTCCTTTGTGATGTGTAAATTCATCTCAGAGAGTTACACCTCTCTTTTCATGGAGCTGATTGCTAACACTCTTTTCATGGAATCTTCAAAGTGATATTTGGGAGCACATTGAGGCCTATGATGAAAAAGGAAATATCCTCAGATAAAAACAGGAAAGAAGCTTTCTGAGAAGGTTCTTCAAGATTTGTGAATTCATCTCATAGAGTTACACCTTTCCTTTCATGGTGCAGTTTGCTAATACTGCTTTCGTGGAATGTCCAAAGGGATATTTGGGAGCACAGTGAGGCCTATAGTGAAAAAGGAAATATCCTAAGACAAAAACTAGAAAGAAGCTTTCTGAGAAGCTGCTTTGTGATGTGTGAATTCATCTCACAGTGCTACACCATTCTTTTCATTGAGTCATTTGATAACACTGCTTTCGTGGAATCTGCAAAAGGATATTTGGGAGCGCATTGAAGCCTATGGTGACAAAGGAAATATCCTCATAGAAAAAACAAAAAAATCTTTCTGAGAAACTGGTTTTGATATGTGAATTCAACTCAAAGAGTTACACTGTTCTTTTCACTGAGCAGTTTGCTCTAACTGATTTCTGGGAATTTACAGTGGGATATTTCAGAGCGCATTGAAGCTTACTGTGAAAAAGGAAATATCCTCAGACAAAAAGTAGAAAAATCTTTCTGAGAAACTGCTTTGTGATTTGTGAATTCATCTCACAGAGATACATGATTCTTTTTTTGGTTCAGTTTGATAGCATATTTTTTGGATAATGTGAAAAGGGATAGTTTGAATCGCCTGAAGCCTGTGGTGACAAAGGAATTATCCTCAGATGAAAACTAGAAGGAAGATTCCTGAGAAAGTTCTTTATGATGTGTGCATTCATATCACAGATTTACACCTTTATGTTCTTTCAGCAGTTTCCTAACAGTGTTTTCATGATATCTGCAAAGGGATATTTGGGAGCGCATTGAGGCCTATGATGTAAAAGGAAATATCCTCAAATAAAAGATACAAAGAAGCATTATGAGAAACTGCTTTGTGATGTATGAATTCATCACACAGGGTTACACTGTTATTTTCATTGAACAGTTTCCTTACACTGTTTTCTTGGAATCTGCAATGGGATATTTAGGAGTGCATTGAAGCTTATGGAGACAAAGGAAATATCCTCAGACAAAAACTAGAAAGAAGATTTCAGGGAAACTATTTTGTGATTTGTAAATTCATTTCACAGAGTTACACGATTCTTTTCATGCAGCAGTTCAGTAGCACTGTTTTTGGGGATTCTTAGAAGGGATATTTTCCTTTGCATTGAAGACTATGGTGACAAAGGAAATATCCTCAGATAAAAACTAGGAAGAAGCTTTCTGTGAAAGCTCTTTGTGATGTGTGAATTCATCTCACTGAGTTACAACTTTCTTTCATGGAGAAGTTTGCTTACACCATTTTCGTGGAATCTGCAAAGGGATATTTGGGAGTGCATTGAGGCCTACAGTGAAAAAGAAAATATCCTCAGATAAAAACTAGAAAGAAGCTTCTTGAGAAAATGCTGTGTGATGTGTGAATTCACTTCAAAGTGCTACATGATTCTTTTCCTTGAGCAGTTTGATAACGCTTTTTTCATGAAAACTGCAATAGGATATTTGGGAGCACATTGAAGTCTATGGTGACAAAGGAAATATATTGAAATAAAAACCAAAAAGAAGTTTTCCGAGAAAATGGTTTTGTTGTGTCAATTCATCCCATGGAGTTACACTGTTGTTTTCATTGAGCAGTTTGCAGACAGTTTTCTTTAATCTGCAACGGGATATTTCATAATGTATTGAAGCTTATGGTGACAAAAGAAGTATCCTAAGACAAAAAATAGAAAGAGGCTTTCTGAGAAACTGCCTCCTGGTTTGTGAATTCATCTCACAGAGTTACATGATTCTTTTCATAGAGTAGTTAATAGCACTGTTTCTAGGGAATCTGAGAAGGGATATTTTGGATCACATTGAAGCCTATGGTGACTAAGGAAATATCCTCATATAAAAACTAGAAAGAAGCTTTCTGATAAAGTTCTTTGTGATGTGTGAATTCATCTCATAGAGATACACTTTTCTTTTTATGGAGAAGTTTGCTAACACAGTTTTCATGGAATGTGCAAAGGGATATTTGGGAGTGCATTGAGGCCTATGGTAACAAAGGAAATATCCTCAGATTAAAAGTGGAAAAAAGCTTGCTGAGAAACTACTTTGTCATGTGTGAATTCATCTCACAGAGTTACACTGTTCTTTTCATTGAGCAGTTTGCTTACAACGTTTTCTTGGAATCTGCAATGGGATATTTCGGAGCGCATTTAAGCTTACGGTAACAAAGGAAATATCCTCATATAAATACTAGAAAGAGGCTTTCTGAGAAACCACGTTGTGATCTGTTGATTCATTTCACAGAACTACATGATTGTTTTCATGGAGCAGCCTGTTAGCAGTGTTTTTGGGGAATCTGAGAAGGGATATTTTGAATCGCATTGAAGCCTGTGGTGACAAAGGAAATATCCTCATATAAAAACCAGAAAGGAGGTTTCTGAGAAAGTTTTCTGAGATGTGCGAATTCATCTCACAGAATTACACCTTTTTCTTCA
>NW_012116799.1:348808-349172 GCF_000951035.1 Colobus angolensis palliatus | reverse complement strand
CCAGCACCAAACCGCTTTGTGATGCGTGAATTCAACTCACAGAGTTACAATGTTCTTTTCACTGAGCAGGTGGCTAACACTGTTTTCTTGGAATCTACAATGGGATATTTCGGAGTTCATTGAAGCTTATTGTGAAAAAGAAAATATCCTCAATCAAAAACTAGAAAGAGTGCATTGAAGGTTGTGGTGACAAAGAATATATCCTCAGACAAAAACCAGAAGCTTTCTGAGAAACTACCTTGTGTTTCATGAATTCGTCTCACTGATTTACATGAAGCTTTTCATGGAGCAGTTTTGTAACAGTGTACCTAAGGAATTTGAGAAGGGATATTTTGGATTGCATTGAAGCCTGTGGTGACAAAGG
>NW_012116799.1:338890-348603 GCF_000951035.1 Colobus angolensis palliatus | reverse complement strand
GGTCGATTTGGTAGCATCGTTTTTGTGGTGTCTGAGAAAGGATATTTAGGAGCACATTGAAGCTGATGTTGGAAAAGGAAATATCCTGAGATAGAAACTAGAAAGAAGCTTTTTGTGAAATTTCTTTTTGGTGGGTGAATTCATCACACAGAGTTACACTTTCTTTTTCTTTGATCAGTTTGGTAGCACTGTTTTTAAGGAGTCTGCAAGGAAGTGTTCGGGAGCTCCTAGGGTCCTACAGTGAAAAAGGAAATAACTTCAGATTAAAACTGGAGAGAAGCTTTTTGAGAAATGGTTTTGTGATGTGCGCATTCATGTCATAGAGTTTTACCTTTCTGTTGATTGAGCAGATGTTCTTACTATTTTTGTGGTTCCTTAGAGGAGTTATTTGGGAGCACATTTAAGCCTATTGTGACAAAGGAAATATAATCAGATAAAAAACAAAAAGAAGATTTCTCAGTAACTGTTTGTGATGTGTGAATTCATCTCCTGGATTTACACCTTTATTTTCATGGAGCAGTTTGCTAACGTTATTTTTGTGGAATCTGAAAAGTGATGTTCACAAGCGCTTTGAGGCAAATGGTGAAACAGGACATATCCTCAGACAAAAAGTAGAAAGAAGATTTCTGAGAAACTGCTATGTGATTAGTGAATTCATCTCACAGAGCTACATGATTCGTTTCATGGATCAGTTTGGTAGCACAGTTGTTGTGGAATCTGAGAAGGAATATTTTGTATCACATTGAAGCCTTTGGTGACAAAGGAAATATCCTCAGATAAAAATTAGAAAGAAATTTCCTGAGAAACTTCTTTGTGATGTGTGAATTAAGCCCACAGTTACACTGTTCTTTTCACAGAGATATACTGTTATTTTCATTGAGCAGTGTGATTACACTGTTTTTGTGGAATCTGCAATAGGATATCTTGGAGTGCATTGAAGCCTATGGTGACAAAGGAAATATACTAACCAAAAAATAGAAGCATTCTGAGAAACCGCTTTGTGATGTGTGAATTCATCTCACAGATATACACCTTTCTTTTCATGGAGCAGTTTGTAAACGCTATTTTCGTGAAATCTTCAAAGGGATATTCAAGAGTGCATTGAGGCAAACTGAAAAAGGAAACATCTTCAAACAAAACTAGAAAGAGGATTTCTGTGAAAAAGCTGTATGATGATTGAATTCATCTCACAGAGTTACACTGTTTTTTTTCCTGAGAGGTTTGAGAACACTATTCGTGGAATCTGCAATGGCATATTCCAGAGCTCATTGTGGATTATGGTGAAAAAGATAATATCCTCAGATAAAAATTAGAAAGTAGATTTCTGAGAAACAACTGTGTGATGTTTGAATTCATCTCACAGAGTTACTCCATTCTTATCATGGAGCAGTTTGTTATACTGTTTTTGGGGAATCTGAAAAGGGATATTGTGGATCGCATTGATGCCTGTGGTGACAAAGGAAATATCCTCAGACAACAATTTGAAAGAAGCTTTCTGAGATAGTTCTTTGTGACGTGTGAATTCATCTCACAGAGTTACACCTTTCTTTTCATGGAGAAGTTTGCAAACCCTATTTTTGTGGAATCTGCAAGGTGATATATGGGAGCGCATTGAGTCCTATGGTGAAAAAGGAAACATTCTTAGATAAAAACTGGAAAGGTTTCCGTGAAACTACTATTGGATGTGTGAATTCATCTCACAGATACAATGCTGTTTTCATTGAGGAGTTCAATAACACTGTTTTTGTGGAATCTGCAATAGGATATTTGGGAACTCATTGAAGAACATAGTGATAAAGAAAATATCCCCAGACCAAACCAGAAAGAAACTTTCTGAGAAACTTTTAAGTGATGTGTGAATTCATCTCACAGAGCTATACCTTTCTTTTCATGGAACAGTTTGCTGACACTGTTTTCAGGGAATCTGCAAAGGGATATTTGTGAGCGCATTGAGGCCTATTGTGAAAAAGGAACAAACCTCAGAAAAAAATGACAAAGAAAATTTCTGAGAAACTGCTTTGCGATGTGTGAATTCATCTCACAGAATTAGACCTTTCCATTCATGAAGCAGTTTTCTAACACTGTTTTCGTGAAATCTGCAAAGGGATAATTGGGAGCACATTGAGGCCTACGGTGAAGAAGTAATATCCTGAGTTAAAAACTAGAAACAAGCTTTCAGGAAACTCATTTTTGATGCATGAGTCCATCTCACAGATTTACGCTCTTCTTTCCATTGAACCGAATTGCCAACACTATTTTCTTAGACTCTACAATCTGATATTTGGGAGTGCATTGAAGCTTATGGTGACAAAGAAAATATCCTCATATAAAAACTAGAAAGAAGCTTTCTGATAAACCACTTTGTGATGTGATAATTCATCTCACAGAGTTACACGATTATCTTCATGGATCAGTTTGGCAGCACCGTTTTTAGGTAATCTCAGAAGGGATATTTTGGATCTCATTGAAGCCTATGGTGACAAAGGAAATATCCTAAGATAAAAACTAGAAAGAAGCATTCTGAGAAAGTTCTTTGTGATATTTGAATTCATCTCACAGAGTTACACCTCTATTTTCATAAAACAACTTGCTAACACTGTTTTCGTGGAATTTGCAAAGGGATGTTTTGGAGTGCCTTGAGGCCTACAGTGAGAAAGGAAATATCCTATGATTAAAATAAGAAAGAAGCTTTCTGAGAAAGTGCTTTGTGATGTGTGAATTCAACTCACAGAGTTACACTGTTCTTTTCATTGAGCAGTTTTCTAGCACTGTTTTCTGAGATTCTGCAATGGGATGTTTCAGAGCATATTGAATCTTATGGTGACAAAGGAATTAACCTCATATAAAAACTAGAGGGAAGATTTCTCACCAACCACTTTATGCTGTGTTAAATCGTCTCACAGAGTTACATGACTCTTTTCATGGAAGAGTTTGGTAGCACTGTTTGTGGTTAATTTGAGAGGGGATATTTTGGATAACGTAGAAACCTAGGGTGACAAAGGAAATATACTCCGATAAAAATTAGAAGAAGCTTTCTGAGAAAGTCTTTGGGATGTTTGAATTCATTTCACAGAGTTACACCATACTTTTCATGGTGCAGTTTGCTAACACTGTTTCCCCGGAATCTGTACAGGGATATTCAGGAGTGCTTTAAGGCCTGTAGTGAAAAAGGAAATATCCACAAATAAAACCCGAAAAGAAGCTCTCTGAGAAACTGCTTTCTGATGTGTGAATTCATCACACAGAGTTACACTGTCCTTCTCATTGAGCAGTTTGCTAACACTGTTTTGTTGGAATCTGCAATGGGATTTCAGAGCACATTGAAACTTATGGTGACAAAGGAAATATCCTCAGACAAAAACTAGTAAGAAGCTTTTTGAGAAATTTCTTTGTGACTTGTGAATTCATCTCACAGAGTTACACGTTTCTTTTCATGGAGCAGTTTGGTAGCACTGTTTTTGGGGAATCTGAGAAGGGATATTTTGGATCGTATTGAAGCCAATATGACCAGAAAACTATCCCCAGATAAAAGTTAGAAAGAAGCCTTCTGAGAAACTGCTTTGTGATGTGTGAATTCATCTCAAGTAGTTACAGGATAGTTTTCTGGAACAGTTTGCTAACACTGTTTTTGTGACTTCCACAATAGGACTTTTGGGTGCATTTTGAAGCCTACGGTGATAATGGAAATACCCTCAGACAAAAACCAAAAGGAAGCTTTCTGAGAAACTGATTTGTGAAGTGTGAATTTATCTCACATATTTACAGCTTTCTTTTCATGCAACAGTTTGCTAGCAGTATTTTCCTGGAATGTTAAAAGGGATATTCATGAGCACATTGAGGCAAATTTTAAAAAAGGAAATATCCTCAGACAAAAACTAGAAAGAAGTTTCCTGAGAAACTGTTTTGTAATTTGTGAATTCATCTCACAGAGTTACATGATTCTTTTGTTGAAGCAGTTTGGTAGTAGTTTTTTGGGGAATCTGAGAATGGATATTTTGGATTACATTGAAGCCTATGGTGACAAAGGAAATATCCTCATATAAAAACTGGAAAGGAGCTTTCTGAGAAACTTCTTCTTGATATGTGAATCCATCTCACAGAGTTACACTGCTATTTTCATTGTGAAGCTTGCTAACACTTTTTACTTGGAATCTGTGATAGGATATTCCAGAGTGCATTGTGAAATATGGTGAAAAGGGAAATATCCTTGGATAAAAAACAGAAACAAGCTTTCTGAGAAACAGCTTTGTGACGTGTGAATTCATCTCACAGAGCTACACTGTTTTTTTGCAATGAGAAGTTTGTTTACACTGTTTTCTTGGAATCTGCAATCTGATATTTTGGAGTGCATTGAAGATTATGGAGACAAAGGAAATAACCTAATATAAAAACTAGAATGAAGCTTTCTGAGAAATGGCTTTGTGATTTTTAAATTCATCTCACAGAGTTACACAATTCCCATCATGAATCAGTTTGCTAGCACTGTCTTTGGGGAATGTGAGGAGGATATTTTGATTGCACTGAAGCAAATGGTGTGAAAGGAAACATCCTTAGATAAAAACTAGAAAAAAACTCTCTGAGAAAGTTATTTGTGATGTGTGAATTCATCTCAGAGAGTTGCACCTTTCCTTTCAAGGAGCAGTTTGCTAACACTCTTCTCATGGAATCTGCAAAAGGGATATTTGGGAGAGCATTGAGGCCTGGGGTGAAAAAGGGAATATCCTCACATAAAAACTAGAAAGAAATTTTCTGAGAAACTTCTTCATGATACATGAATTCACCACACAGAGGTACACTTTTGTTTTCATGGAGCAGTTTGCTAACACTGTTTTCCTGGAACCTGCAAAGTGATATTTGGGAGCGCGTTGAGGCCTATGGTGAAAAAGAAAATATCCTCAGATAAAAACTAGAAAGAAGCTTTCTAAGAAACTGCTTTATGGTGTGTGAATTAACCTCACAGAGATACACTGTTCTTTTCATTGATCACTTTGCTATCACTGTTCTCTTGGAATATTCAGTGGGATATTTTGGAGTGCATTGAAGCCCATGCTGACAATGGAAATGTCCTCATATAAAAACCAGAAAGAAGCTTTCTGGGAAATGGCCTTGTGATTTGTAAATTCGTGTCACAGAGTTACATGATTATTTTCATGGATCAATTTGGTAGCAGTGTTTTAGAAGAATTTGAGAAGGGATATTTTGGATTGCATTGAAGCCTATGGTGTCAAAGGAAATATCCTCAGATAAAAGCTAGTAAGAAGCTTTCTGAGAAAGTTCTTTGTGATGCATTTTTTCATCTCACAACGGTACACATTTCTTTTATGGAACAGTTTATTAACACTGTTTTCGTGGAATCTGCGTGGATATACTTGGGAACATATTGAGGCTTATGGTGAAAAAGGAAATATCCACAGATAAAAACTAGAAAGAAACTTTCTGAGAAACTGCTTTGTGATGTGTGAACTCATTTCAGAGAGTTACACATTTCTTTTCATGGAACAATTTGATAACACTATTTTCGTGGAATCTGCAAAGGGATATTTGGGAGCGCATTGTGGCCTACTGTGAAAAAGGAGCTATCCTCAGATAAAAACTAGAAAGAAGCTTTCTGGGAAACTGGTGTGATGTGTGAATTCATCTCAAAGAGTTACACTGTAGTTTTCAATGAGAAGTTTGATAACACTGTTTTCTTGGAAACTGCAATGGGATATTTTGGAGCACAATGAATCCTATGGTGACAAAAGAAATATCCTCATATTAAAACTAGAAAGAAGCTTTCTGAGAAACCCCTTGGTGATATACTAATTCATCTCAAAGAGTTACACGAGTCTTTCCATGGATCAGTCTGGTAGCACTGTTTTTGGGGAATCTGAGAAAGGATATTTTTTATCACATTGAAGAACATAGTGACAAAGGAAATATCCTCAGATAAAAACTACAAAGAAACTTTCTGGGAAAGTTATTTATGATGAGTGAATTCATTTCACAGAGTTACACCTTTCTTGCCTTAGAACAATTTGTTTACAATATTTTTGTGGAATCTGCAAACGGATATATGGGATAGCTTTGAGGCCTATTTTGAAAAAGGAAATATCCTCAGATAAAAACTAGAAAGAAGCTCTCTGAGAAACTGCTTTGTGTTCTGTGAATTCATCTCACAGAGTTTCACTCTTCTTTTCTTTGAGCATTCGGCAACACTGTTTTTGTGGGCTCTCCAATGGGTCATTTAAGAGCGGACTGAAGCTTAGGGTGACAAATGAAATATCCTCAGAGAAAAGATAAAGAAGCTTTCTGAGAAACTGCTTTTTGATTTATGAATTCATCTCACATATTTCAAGATCCTTTACATGGAGCAGTTTGGTAGCACCCTTTTTGGGGAATCTGAGAATGGATATTTTGGATCACATTGAAGCCCAGGCAGACAAAGGAAATATGCTCAGATAAAAACAAGAAAAAAGCTCTCTGAGAAAGTTGTTTGTGATGTGTGAATTCATCTCACAGAGTTACACTGTTCTTTTCATTGAGATGTTTGATAACACTGTTTTCGTGAAATCTGAATTAGGATATTTGGGAAATCATTGAAGCTTATGGTGACAAAGGAAATATCCTCAGATAAAAACAAAAAGAACTTTCTGGGAACCTGCTTGTAATGTGTGAATTCATCTTACAGAGGCACACTGTTCTTTTGTTTGAGCAGTTTACTAACACTGTTTTCTTGGAAATTGCAAGGGGATATTTCGAAGCACATTGAAGCTTATGGTGAAAAAGTAAATATCCTCAGACAAAACCAAGAAAGAAGCTTTCAGAGAAACTTCTTTGTGTTGTCAAATCTTCTAACTGAGTTACAATATTCTTTTCATAGGGAGATATGAGACGGGATTTTTTTTCACATTGAAGCTTACAGTGACAAAGAAATATCCTCAGGCAAACACTACAAAGATATTTTCTGAGAAACTGCTTTGTGATTTGTGATTTAATCTCACAGAGTTACACCATTATTTTCATTAAGCTGTTTTCTAACACTGTTTTCGTGGAATCTGCAAAGAAATATCTGGGAATACATTGAGGCCTATATTGAAAAGGGAATATCCTCAGATAAAAACTAGAGAGAAGCTTTCAGAGAAACCGCCTTGTGATATGTGAATTCATCTCACAGAGTTACACTGTTGTTTTCATTGAACAGTTCGCTATCACCGTTTTCTTGGAATTTGCAATGGGATATTTGGGAGCACATTGAAGCTTATGGTGACAAAGGGAATATTCTCAGACAAAAAGTAGGAAGAAGCTTTCTTAGAAACTGCTTTGTGATGTGTGAATTCATCACACAGAGTTACAGGACAATTTTCATGGATCTGTTTGGTAGCACTGTATTTGGAATATCTGAGAAGGGTTATTTTAGATCACATTGAAGCCTGTGGTGGAAAAGGAAATATCCTCAGATAAAAAGCAATAAGATTTTTCTGAGAAACTGCTTTGCAACTTGAGAATTCATCTCACAGAGCTACAATGTACATTTCATTGAACAGTTTGCTAACACTGTTTTTAGGAAATTGCAAAGGGATATTTGCGACTTCAGGCCTATAGTGAAAAAGGAAATGTCTTCAGATAAAAACTAGAAAGAAGCTTTGTGAGAAAGTTCCCTGTGTTGTGTGAATTAATGTCACAGAGATACACCTCCTTTCTTTCATGGAGCAGTTTGCTAACACTGTTTTCATGGAATATGCAAAGGGATATTTGGAAGCACATTGAAGTCTATAATGAAAAAGCAAATATCCTCAGATAAAAACTAGAGAGAAGCTTTCTGAGAAACTGCTTTGTGATGTGTGAATTAATGTCACAGAGTTACACTGTTCTCTTCATTGAGCAGTTTGATAACACTGTTTTCGTGGAATCTGCAATAGGATATCTGGGAACATATTAAAGCCTCTCGGGACAAAGGATATATCCTCAGATTAAAAATAAAAATAGAAGCCTTCTGAGAATCTACTTTGTGATGTGTGAATTCATCTCACAGAGTTACACTGTTCCTTTCATTGAGAAGTTTGCTAACACTGTTTTCTTGGAATCCGCAATGGGATGTTTCGGAGAGCATTGACACTTATGGTGACAAAGGAAATATCCTCAGACCAAAACTAGATAGAAACTTTCTGAGAAACTTCTTTATGATTTGTGAACTCATCTCAGAGAGTTACACCTTTATTTTCATGGAGCAGTTTGGTAGCACTGTTTTTAGGGAATCTGTGAAGGGATACTTAATATCACTTTGAAGGCTATGGTGACAAAGGATATATAATCAGATAAAAACTAGAAAGCAGCTTTCTGAATAAGTTCTTTGTGTTATATGAATTCATCTCACAGAGATAAACCTTTCTTTCATGGAGGAGTTTGCTAACACTCTTTTCTTGGAGTGTGCAAAGGGATATTTGGGAACACATTGAGGCCTATAGTAAAAAAGGAAATATTCTCAGATAAAAACTCTAAAGAAGCTTTATGAGAAACTGCTTTATGATGTGGAAAATCATCTCACAAAGTTACATCGTACTTTTTTCATTGACAAGCTTGATAACACTGTTTTCATGGGATCTTCAATAGGATAATTAGGAGTGCATTTAAGCCTATGATGACAAAGGATATATCCTCAGATAAAAACCAAAAAGAAGCCTTCTGAGAAACTGCTTTGTGATGTCTGAATTCATCTCAATGAGTTATACTTTTCTTTTCATGGAGCAGTTTGCTAACACTGGTTTTGTGGAATCTACAAATGGATATTTGAGAGTGCATTGAGGTCCGTGGTGAAAAAGCAACTATCCTCAGAAAAAAAATTAGAAAGAAGATATCTGAGAAACCAGTTTGTGACGTGTGAATTCATCTCTCAGAGCTACCTTGCTCTTTTCGTTGAGCAGCTTACTAACCCTTTTTTTTTGGAATCTGCAATGGGACATTTCAGAGCACATTTTAAGCTTATGGTGGCAAAGGAAATGCCCTCATATAAAAACTAGAAAGAAGATTTCTGAGAAACCATTTTGTGATGTGTTTATTCATCTCACAGTGTTACACGATTCTTTTCATGGGTCAGTTTTGTAGCACTGTTTTGGGGGAATCTGAGAAGGGATGTTTTGGATTGCATTGAAGCCTATGGTGACAAAGGAAATATCTTCAGAAAAAATAACAAAAAAACTTTCTGAGAAACTGCTTTGTGATATGTGAATTCAACTCACAGAATTATACTGTTCTTTTCATTGAGCAGTTTGCCAACACTGTTTTCTTGGAATCTGCAATGGGATATTTCAGAATGCATTGAAACTGATCACACAGAAGCCCAATGTGACAGAGGAAATATCCTCAGACAGAAACCAGAAAGAACTTTCTGAGAAACTGCTTTCTGATTTGTGAATTCATTTCGCAGAACAACACCTTTCCTTTCATGGAACCATTTAGTAGCACTGTTTTTGGGGAATCTGAGAAGGGATAATTTGGATTGAATTGAAGGCTATGGTTACAAGAGAAATATCCTCAGATTAAAACTAGAAATAAATTTCTAAGAAACTTCTTTGTAATGTTAGTATTCATCTCATGGAGTTACATCATTTTTTTCATTGAGAAGTTTGCTAACACTGTTTTCATGGAATATCCAAAGTGATATTTGGGAGTGCATTGAGGCCTATGGTGAAAAAGGAAATATCCTCAGACAAAAACTAGGAAGAAGCTTTCTG
>NW_012116799.1:330565-338840 GCF_000951035.1 Colobus angolensis palliatus | reverse complement strand
TTGGGAGTGCATTGAGGCCTATGGTGAAAAAGGAAATATCCTCAGACAAAAACTAGGAAGAAGCTTTCTGAGAAACTACTCTGTGATGTGTGAGTTCATCTCACAGAGTTACAATATCCTTTTCATTGAGCAGTCTGCTAATCCTGTTTTCTTGGAATCTGCAATGGGATATTATGGAGTGCATTTTAACCTTATGGTAGCCTCATACAAAAGCTAGAAAGAAACTTGCTGAGAAACCATTTTGTGATGTGTTAATTCATCTTGCAGAGTTACACGGTTGTTTTCAGGGACCAATTTTGTAGCAACGTTTTTGGGGAATCTGAGAAGGGGTATATTGGATTACCTTGAAGATTATGGTGACAAAGGAAATATCCTCAGTTAAAAACTAGATAGAAGCTTTCTGAGAAAGAAATTGTTTTGTGATGAATGATTTCATCACACAGAGTTATACCATTGTTTTCATTGAGAAGTCTACACATACTTTTTCTGTGGAATCTGCAAGGGTATGTTATGAGCACATTGATGAATATGGTGAAAAAGGAAATATCCTCAGATAAAAACTAGAAAGAAGTTATGAGAAACAGCTTTGTGATGCGTGAATTCACCTCACAGTGTTACACCATTATTTCATAGAGCAGTTTGGTAGCACTGCTTTTGGGGAATCTGAGAAGGGATATTTAGGATCACATTGAAGCCTATGGGGCCAATAGGAATATCCACAGATAGAAACTAGAAAGAAGGTTTCTGAGAAACTTTTTTGTGATCTGTGTATTCATATCACAGAGTAACACCTTTGTTTTGAAGGAGCAGTTTGGTAACACTGTTTTCGTGGAACCTACAAAGGATATTTGTGAGCAGGATGAGGCCTATGGTGAAAAAGGAACTATCCTCAGAGAAATAATAGAAAGAAGCTTTCTGAGAAGCTTCTTTGTTATTTGTGAATTCATCTCACAGAGTTGCACCTTTCTTTCAATGGAGCAGTTTGCTAACACTGTTTTTGTGGAATCCGCCAAAAGATATTTGGGAGCGCACGGGGGACAATGGTATAAAAGGAAGTATCCTCAGATAAAAACTAGAAAGAAGTTTTTTGAGAAAGTTCTTTGTGATGTTTGAGTACATGTCACAGAGCTACAGCTTTATTTTCACAGAGCAGTTTCCTAACAGTGTCTTCGTTGAATATGAAAAGGGATATTTGGGAGTGCATTAAGGTTTATGATGAAAAAGGAAATATCCTCAGATGAAACCTATAAATAATCTTTCTGAGAAACTGCTTTGTGATGTGTTAATTTGTCACACAGAGTTACACTGTTCTTTTCATTGAGAAGTTTGCTAACGCTGTTTCCTTGGAATCTGCAATGGGATATTTTGAAGCACATTGAAGCTTATGGTGACAAAGGAAATATCTTCACATAAAAACTAGATAAAAGCTTTCTGAGAATCTGCTTTGTGATGTGATAATTCACCTCACAGTGTTACATGATTCTTTTCATGGATCGGTTTGTTAGCAGTGCTTTTGGGAATCTGAGAGGGGATATTTTGGAAAGCACTCAAGCCTATGATGAAAAGGAAAAATCCTGTGATAAAAACTACAAAGAAACTTTCTGAGAAAATACTTTTTGATGTGTGAATTCATCTCACAATGTTGCATGATTCTTGCCCTGCAACAGTTTGCTAACAGTGTTTTCGTGGAATCTGCAATTGGAAATTTTGGAGTGCATTGAAGAATACAGAGACAAAGGAAATATCCTCCCATAATAACCAAATAGAAGCATTCTGTGAAACTGCTTTGTGATGTCTGAATTCATCTTACAGAGTTACTCTGTTATTTTCATTGAGAAGTTTGCTAATACTATTTTCGTGGCATCTACAAAGGGATATTCATGAGCTCATTGAGGCCTATGGTGAAAAAGGAAATATCCTCAGACAAAAACTAGAAAGAAGCTTTCTGAGAAAGCACTTTGTGATTTGTGAATTCATGTCACAGAGTTAGGTCTTTCATTTCCTGGAGCAGTTTTGAAGCAAGTTTTTGGGGAATCTGTGTAGGGATATTTTATATCACATACAAGCCTATGGTGACAAAGGATTTATACGCAGATAAAAATTAGAAAGAAGCTCTCTGAGAAATTGTTTTGTGATGTGTGAATTCATCTCACAGAGTTACAACTTTCCTTTCATGGAACAGCTTGTTATCACTGTTTTTGTGGAGTGTGCAAAGGGATACTTGGGAGCACAGTGAGGCCTATAGTGAAAAAGGAAATATACTCAGATAAAAAGTACAATGAAGCTTTCTGTGAAACAGCCTTGTGATGTGTGAATTCATCTCACACAGTTACACTGTACTTTGCATGGAGCAGTTTGTTAACACTATTTTTGAGGAATCTGCAATAGAATATTTGGGAGCACATTGAAACCAATGGTGACAAATATTAGCCAAAAGAAGCTTTCTGAGAATCTGCTTTGTGATGTGTGAGTTCATCTTACAGAGTTACACTGTTTATTTCATTGAGTAGTTTGTTAACACTGTTGTCTTGGAATCCACAAAGGGATATTTCAGACAGCAAGTTTATCTTATGGTTACAAAGGAAATGCCCTTATATAAAAACTAGAAAAAAGCTAGAACATTTAGTTTTTCACCATAGGCCTCAATGCGATCACAAATATACATTGGCAGATTCCACGAAAAGAGTGTTAGCAAACAATTCCATGAAAAATAAGGTGTAACACTATGAGATGAAAACCCACGTCACAAAATTCTTTCTCAGAACACTTCTTTGTAGTTTTTATCTGATGGTGTTTCATATGTCAACATGAGCATCAATGCGATCCAAAATATCCCTTCTCAGATTCCCCAAAAAGAGTGCTACCAATCTGTTCCATGAAAAGAATCAGGTAATGCCGTGAGATGAATTCAGAAATCACAAAGCAGTTTCTCAGAAAGCTTTTTTCTAGTTTTCGTCTGAGGATATTTCCTTTGTCACCATAAACTTCAATGCTGTCTGAAATATCCCATTGCAGATCCCCAGAAAACAGTGTTAGCAAACAGCTCAATGAAAATATAAGTGTAACCCTGTGAGATGAATTCACTCATCAAAAAGCAGTTTCTCAGAAAGCTTCTTTCTAGTTTTTATGTGAGGATATTTTCTTTCTCATTATATGCCACAATCCGCTCCCAAATATCCCTTTCAAGATTACACAAAAACAATGTTTTCAAACAGCTCAATGAAATAAATGATGTAACCCTGTGAGATGAATTCACATATCATAAAGCAGTTTCTCAGAAAGCTTCTTTCTAGTTTTTATCTGAGGATATTTAGATTTTTGACATAGACTTCAATACGCTCTGAAATATACCTTTGCAGATCCCAAGAAAATAGTGTTAGCAAGCTGCAGAATGAAAAGGACAGTGTAACACTGTGATATGAACTCACACATCACAAAGTAGTTTCTCAGAATGTTTCTTTTTGGTTTTTATCTGAGGATACTTTGTTTTTCATCCTAGGCCTCAATGTGCTCCAAAATATGCCCTTGAAATTTACATGAAAACAGTTTTAGCAAACTGCTCCGTGGAAAGAAAGTTTTAAATCTGTGAGATGAATTCACAAATCACAAAGAACTTTCTCAGAACGCTTCTCTGTAGATTTATCTGAGGACATTTCCTTTTCAACATAGTCTTCAGTACGATCCAAAATATCCCTTCTCAGATTCCCCAAAAACAGTGCCACCAAACTGCTCCATGAAAAGTATCATGTAACTCTGTGTGATGAATTAACAGGCCACAAAGCAGTGTCTCAGAAAACTTCATTCCAGTTTTTCCCTGAGGATATTTCTGTTGTCACAATAAGCTTCAATGGACTCTGAAACATGCTTTGCAGATTCCAAGGAAACAGTGTTGGCATACTGCTCAATTAAAGGAACAGTGTAACTCTGTGAGATGAATTCACACATCACAAAGCAGTTTCTCAGAAAGCGTCTTTTTGCTTTTTATCAGAGGATATTTCCTTTGACACCATAAGCTTCAAAGCGCTCACAAATATCCTATTGCAGAATCCATGAAAACAGTGTTATCAAACTACTCATTTTAAAGAACCATGTAACTCTGTGAGATGAATTCACACATCACAAAGCAGATTCTCAGAAAGCTTCTTTCTCTTTTTTTCTGATGATATTTTCTTTTTCACTATAGGCCTCAAATTGCTCCCAAATATCCCTTTGCAGATTCCATGAAAACAATGTTAGGAAACTGATTCATGAAAAGGAATGTGTATCTCTGTGAGATGAATTCACATATCAGGAAGAACTTTCTCAGAAAGCTTCTTTCTAGTTCTTATCTGATGATATTTCCTTTGTCAACACAGGCTTCAATGTGATCCAAATATGCCATCTCAGTTTCCCCAAAAACAGTGTTACCAATGATCCATGAAAAGAATTGTACCACTCTGTGAGATGAATTAACACATCACAAAGAAGTTTCTCAGCAAGCTTCTTCTGGGTTTTTATCTGAGGATATTACCTATGTCGCTATAGGCTTTAAGGCACTCCCAAATATCCTAAGGTAGATTCCACGAAACCAGTGTTATCAAACTGTTCAAAGAACCGTGTAACTGTGTGCAGTGAATTCACACATCACAAACTACTTTCTCAGAAAACTTCTTTCTAGTTTTTTTCTGATGATATTTCCTTTGTCAATAGAGTCTTCAATGGGAGCCAAATATGTCTTCTCAGATTCCCCCAAAAAAAGTGTTACCAATGATCCATGGAAAGAATTGTGCAACTCTGTGAGATGAATTAACACTTTACAAAACAGTTTCTCAGAATGCTTCTTTCTCTTTTTTAGCTGAAGATATTTCCTTTTTCACTATAGGCATCAATGCACTCACAAATATCCCTTTGCAGGTTCCACGTAAACAGTGTTAGAAAACTGCTCCATGAAAAGAAAGGTGTAACTCTGTTAGATGAATTCACACATCACAAATAACTTTCTCAGAAGGCTTCTTCCTAGTTTTTGTCTGAGAATATTTCCTTTGTCACCATAGGCTTCAATGCAATTCAAAATATTCCTTCACTGATTCCCCAAAAACATTGCTACCAAAGTGCTCCATGAAAATAATAGTGTAACTTCGTGAAGTTACTTCATACATCACAAAGCTGTTTCTCAGAAAACTTCTTTTTAGTTTTTATCTGAGGATATTTCCTTTTCACTATATTCCTGAATGTGTGCCCGAATATGCATTTGCAGATTATATGAAAAGAACGGTGTAGCTCTGTGAGAAGAATTCACACATCACAAAGAATTTTCTCAGAAAGCTTGTTTTTAGTTTTTATCTGAGGATATTTCCTTTCTCACCATAATCTTCAATGTGCTCCGATATATCCCACTGCAGATTCCAATAAAACAGCATTAGCAAACTGCTGAGTGAAAAGTACAGTGTAACTCCGTGAGATGAATGCACACATCACAAAGCAGTTTCTCAGAATGCTTCTTTCTATTTTTTATCTGAGGATAATAACTTTTTCAACACAGGCCTCAATTTGCTCTGAACTATACCACTGTAAACTCCAAGAAAGAGTGTTAGAAAACTGCTCAATGAAAAGAAAAGTGTAACACTAAGAGATAAATTCACACATCACAGAGCAGTTTCTTAGAATGCTTCTTTTTTTTATCTGAGGATATTAATTTTTTCACTGTAGGCCTCAATGTGATCCCAAATATCCCCTTGAAGATTACATGAAAACAGGTTTAGCAAACTGTTTCCTGGAAAGAAAGTTGTAACTATGTGAGATAATTTCAAAAACCACAAAGGAATTTCTCAGATAACATCTTTCTAGATTTATCTGATGATATTACCTTTTCAACATAGGCTTCAATATGATCCAAAAGATCCCTTCTCATATTCTCCAAAAACAGTGCGACCAAATTGTTGCATGAGAAAAAACGTGTAACTCTGTAAGATGAATTAACATACCACAAAGCAGTTTCTCAGAAAGTTTCTTTCTAATTTTTGTTTGAGGATATTTCCTTTGTCACAATAAGCTTCAGTGCAGTCTGAAATATCCCATTGCAGATTCCAAGGAAACAGTGTTAGCATACAGCTCAATTAAAGTGTAACTCTGTGAGATGAATTCACACATCACAAAGCAGTTTCTCAGAAAGTGTCTGTTTGTTTTTTATCAGAAGATATTTCCTTTGTCACCATAGGCTTCAAAGTGCTCCCAAATATCCTATTTCAGATTCCACAAAACATTCTTATCATACTGCTCAGTGTAGAGAATGGTGAGACTATGTGAGATAAATTCACAGATCACAATGTACTTTTTCAGAAAGCTTCTTTCTCATTTTTTTCTGATGACATTTCCTTTACCACTATAGGCCTCAAAGCGCTCCCAAATATCCCTTTGCAGATTCCATGAAAACAATGTTAGGAAACTGATTCATGTGTGTAACTTTCTGAGATGAATTCACCCATCACAAAAAAGTTTTCTCAGAAAACTTCTTTCTAGTTTTTATCTGAGAATATTTCCTTTGTCACTATGTTCCTGAATGTGTGCCCTTATATCAGATTGTAGATTAAACGAGAAAAGTGTTAGCAAACTTCTCAATGAAAAGAATGGTATAAATCTGTGAGATGAATTCATACATCACAAAACATTTTTTCAGAAAGCTTATTTCTTGTTTCTATCCGAGGATATTCCCTTTGTCACTGTAATCTTCAATATGCTCCAATATATCTGACTGCAGATTCCAAGAAAACAGTGTTAGCAATCTGCTTAGTGAAAAGTACAGAGTAACTCCGTAAGATGAATTCACACATCACAAATCAGTTTCTCAGAAAGCTTCTTTCAAGTTTTTGTCTGAGGATAATTCCTTTTTCACCATAGGCCTCAATTTGCTCCAAAATATCCCTTTGCAGATTCCAGAAAAAGAGTGTTAGGAGACTGCTTAAGGAATAAAGGAGTGTAACTCTGTGAGATGAATTCACACTTCACAAAGCAGTTTCTCAAAAAGCTTCTTTTAAGTTTTTATCTGAGGATATTTCCCCTGTCACCATAGGCTTTAATGAGATCCCAAATATTTTATTGCAGATTCCACAAATACAGTTTATCAAACTGATCAATGAAAAGAGCTGTGTAACTCTGTGAAATGAAATCACATATCACAAACTACATTCTCAGAAAAATTATTTCTAGTTTAATTCTGAGGATATTTCCTTTTTCAACACAGGCTTCAATGTGATCCAATATATGCCTTCTCAGATTCCCCAAAAACAGTGTTACCAAAAGATCCTTGAACAGATTGGTGCAACTCTGTGAGATGAACTAACACATCACAAAGCGGTTTCTCAGAATGCTGTTTTCTCACTTTTATCTGAGGATATTTCCTTTCTCACTATAGGCCTCAATGCATTCAAAAATATCCCATGGCAGATTCCACGTAAACAGTGTTAGAAAACTGTTCCCTGAAAAGAAAGGTGTAACTCTGTTACATGCATTCACACGTTGCAAAATCTTTCTCAGAAAGCTTCTTTCTAGTTTTTGTCTGAGGATATTTCTTCTTTCTAGTTTTTGTCTGAGGATATTTGCAGATTCCACGAAAACAGTGTTAGCAAACTACCCAATGAAATGAACGCTGTAACACTGTGAGATGAATTCATACATCACAAATCAGTTTCTCAGAAATCTTCTTTCTACTTTTTATCTGTGGATACTCCCTTTTTCAAGATAGTCCTCAATGCGCTTGCAAATATCCCTTTGGAGATTCCACCAAAACAGTGTTAGCAAATTGCACCATGAAAAGAAAGCTGAATCTCTGTGAGATGAATTCACACATCACAAAAAATTTTCTCAGAAAGCTTCTTTCTAGTTTTTATCTGAGGATATTTCCTTTTTCACTTTATCCCTGAATGTTTGTCCGAATATCCCATCGCAGACTACACAAGAAAAGTGTTAGCAAACTTCTCAATAAGAAAATGGTGTAACTGAGTGAGATGAAATCACGTATCACAAAACTGTTTCTCAGAAAGCTTATTTTTGATTTTTATCTGAAGAAACTTCCTTTGTCACCATAGGCTTCAATGTGATCCGAAATAACCCTTTGTAGATTCCAAGAAAACAGTGTTAGCAAACTGCTCCATAAAATGAAAGGTGTTACTCTAAGAGATGAACATATACATCATGAAGAAGTTTCTCAGAAAGCTTCTTTCTACTTTTTATGTGATAATATTTCTTTTGTCACCATAGGCTTCAATGCAATTCAAAATATCCTTTCTCAGATTCCCCA
>NW_012116799.1:330010-330350 GCF_000951035.1 Colobus angolensis palliatus | reverse complement strand
GTGTGAGAAAACTGCTCAATAATAATAAGAGTGTAACTCTGTGAGATGAATTCTCACATCACAAAGCAGCTTATCAGAAAGCTTCTTTTTGGTTTCATCTCAGGATATTTCCTTTGTCACCATAGTCTTCAATGTGCTCCCATATATCCCTTTGAAGATTCCACAAAACAGTATTACTAAACTGTTTCAAAGAAAGAATCATGTAACTCTGTGAGATGAATTCACTCTTCACAAAGCAGTTTCTCAAAAAGCTTATTTCTATTACTTCTCTGAGGATATTTCTTTTGTCACTGTAGGCTTGAATATAATTCAAAATATCCCTTCCCAGAGTCCCCAGAAA